>NC_133576.1:111862384-112186701 GCF_964106895.1 Numenius arquata | reverse complement strand
TCTCCAGAGATGGAGACTCCAGTGCTCTGCTACCCTCAAAGTAAAGAAGCTCCTCCTCCTGTTTAGATGGAACTTCCTATGTTCAAGTTTGTGCCCATTACCTCTTGTCCTGATATATAGTGTTCAGTACTTTTACTTGCAGTTAGGCATCTGTGGCACCTCTGGCACTCAGACTTCATATACTCTAGAAAGAGTGTAACATAAAACTTTATTGGCATCTAGTATAGACTGAGAGGGATCGTAGAATCATAGGATCACACCCTATGAGTACTTGGTTCTTTCCAATGACTTCCCAGAGACTCTTGCTAACATCTACAGAGTAGATATCTAAAAGCAAGTGAAATGAATCCAACTGGTGCTATTTGGCTACACCTTCACAAGTCAGCACCAAACATGGAACTAGAATTCATTTATTCCTCCCATAGTTTCTGGACAGCACTTCCTTCTTCCACTGTTTCTGGCTTGCATGACTGACTACCACCTCCCATATTCTTACTTCATTGAGTATGTCAGAGACTTCTAATATTCTGCAGTGGTTTTGACAACTTCAGAATTCTGTGTTGATGATAAACATTCCTTGAAAATGTTGATTACAGTGCTGGGGAAAAGTGGGAAGAAGAGAATTCTTGTGCTTTTTGTTGAAGCGCAAACACTCCACGATTAAACTAGTTGGTGATTTATACACAGAACTGGGAAATACTTTAGTTTTTCTTGGGGTGTTCCATTATTCAAATATTTGGAGAGCAGAAATAACGTACCCCACAGGCTTTTCACCTTGGGCAGAGAAGCCTCTAGTTCAATTGCTTGTAAATTTTTCCATGTGTAAGCCTTTGTGTTCCTTGTGTTTCATTAGCACTATGGAGTTTGCCCATACCTGTGTAGGGACCCCCCTATTACCTGTCACCTGAGATCTGTGAAAATCGACCATATAACAATAAAACGTAAGTCTCTGTCTTTCCTTCATATGCTTGTGCTTGAGGGCACGGAGGCATGAGAGAACTTATTTTAGTAATATCATGGTTTAAATCAGTATTTCTGCAGTGCACTAGGAATTTTTCATGTGCCCCCCATTTGTGAAGTTTTGTATTACTGTGTACAATAATTAGGTGCTTCAATTGTATACAACAACTATGTTATACAACACTGTCAGTTGTATTTTGACTCACAGTGTCCTGAGTATAGCAATCATGAATTTGTTATGATTTGTCTACAGGCTTAGCTTAATTATATTTTTGTTTTTATAAAATTACTTGTACTTTAAACTTAAAGCTTAGTCTCATTCTCTTTTAATACACCTTGCAGTAGTGGCATGAAATGTAAAAAGGATTTTTTTTTCCTTTGCTTTATCGAGTTCTCCATCAAATACTAAATTTCTCTCTGTTTTTCCAACATGCAATAACCAATACAAGTACAGTTATTTTCAGTTCCAAGTTTATGAATTTTTGATACGCTTATTTGTGATTTATAAAATTACACTAATATGAAAGCTGATGGGTTGGCAATTCTGGAACTTTGCAGTAGCCACCTGCAGGAAAGACAAATAGGTCTGAGAATTGTAAAGGCTCACTCAGGCTTAACACAAAATACCAGATGAGAAGCACTGAAAAGTCAGGAGCTGAGTGGGCTTGACCCTCTTCTCTGTGTGGGGGATGTGATCAACACCAAATGTCCTGGAGTCCAGACCAGCATCTCAGCTCTACGGTGCTTTTTCATGCAAGTTTACTCCCTTATTGTCTCTTTAACTATCAGGTCAGCCAGAGACAGCTTTGCTCTTTATCCTGCTAAGAATATTAAGCAGACATTATTTATGTCATGTACCTTTTGCAGTGATAAAGATAGTACCTAGTTAGGTATCATAGAAACATTGGTAGCACAACTAAAAAGAAATTTCTAGTTGTTCTTTTGAGTGCATCTGAAGAAAAATTAAAAGTTGCACTAGTATTAATCAGTGACGGAATAATGTTAATAAATTTGAGATCTGAGAAGAGGTACTGATTATGTGTATGAAAATACTAATAGTCTTTTCCCTGAAACTTTAATTACTTTTATTCACAGAGATATTTGGTCTCTTGGCTGTGTGCTTTATGAGCTATGTGCACTAAAGCATCCTGTAAGTACCATAGAATCAGATCATTATCATGTTATTAAAAAAGGTAGTGGACAGCCTGGAAAAACTGTGGTAATAATATTATTCATAGTCAGCTACTAGAATTATTTTGAACTTATTTATTGATATTAAAGAACGACTGCTACTGTTTAATTTTTGTGTATTGTATCTGTTTTGTGCATACTTAAATACAGTGTATTATTATATTCTATTTCTACAACTTATGTATGTCTGTGTATACACACATCGAACATATATTTACTCTTTAATAAGTAGTAAACTTTTTCAAAAGACAGATGACCAATGAAAAGAATTAAAGCCAAACTTCAAGGTTAGGCTTTGGGCATATAATTTTGAAAATACCAATCTACATTTACTAAAGAGTTTGAAACCCACGTTTCCCCAGAAAGCAGTTTGAGTCCTCAGAAACATTTTCCTAAAGGTTTTGTTTTGTTTGGAAGCGCCTTCATATCAGAAAATAACTGAGATGGTAGCATCTTCAGGAAGCTGTGTTGTCCTCAGCCTGATCTGAGCCTCAGATAATCCTCAGCCTGTGAGTGTTGTGTGGAGAAGGGAATGCAGCAGAGACTAATCCTGACAACAGGAAAAGGATTAGATTCCTGGCCCCAGCAGAAGTTGGCCTTTTGCTGAGCTTGGATGTGGGAGAAGGCAGAGCAGCACTGATAGAGAGAGCAGATGTGCTGAGCTGAGAACAAGGGGATACTGCTGAGGAAAATTTCAGATTTCATAAAATGAGAAAGCATTAATATTACTTCTTATCACTATTAGGTGGTTTATTCTGTATTGCTGCCCATTTTTTAATTTGAAGGCAGGGACTAGATGCTGATGTAGATAGGAAATGCATGTGAAGCTAAGGCAAAATTTGATTATACCACCTTCAAAATAGATACGTAAATAAAATGGTAAGAAAAAACTTGCTTTCAAAATTATTTTTGCCTGTCTAAGGCCCTAAAAACTGTATTAATGCTGACCTGTTAAGAGATCTGCTGAGCTGAGTGGGCTGGTTTATCCGAGTGTCATCAGTTGTTAAAAATCAGGACTATGCTTTGGTTCCTGAGAGAACACAAAAGCTAAGTTGTGTGGAGTGAGGTTTTGAAGGTGAACAGTGTGAAGACAGTATGTATGCGGGTCTGTGTTCAACAGCTTTTGTCAAAATAAATCATGTTTCATTCTGGAAAAATTGCTTCTGTGTTACTGTATGACAGCAGAGTATGAATAAAACTCTTCCAGTTACAAAAGGACCTCCTAAGTCGTGAAACCGAAACAAGGAGAATGTAGCCAGAAAATACAATCAGACAGTGGTTATATTAATTTTCCACAGCAAACTATGGTTAGCAAGAAAGTATTTATGAAGAGATTGCATAGCACAGGGCTTCTGTCAGCAAGTACGTTTTTTCAAGTTGGAGTGTCTAGTCCCTCATTTCCAACCAACAGTACTTACTGTTCTCTTTTTACTGTTTTCATTTATTAAGTTTGAAGGCAATAGTTTGCACCAGCTGGTGCTGAAGATCTGCAGAGGGCGTTTTCACCCAGTGTCTCCCAACTATTCATATGATCTGAGGATATTAATTTCCCAGTTGTTTAAAATATCTCCAAGAGATCGACCATCTATCAATTCTATTCTAAGGAAGCCCTTCTTGCAGAAGCTTGTTCTCACGTATTTGCCCTCTGAGGTGAGTGCCTGTGCTGCTGCTCTCTGAGAGAAAAATATGTATCAAAGTAGTTTAAACAGTTCTATCAGATACCTTTTTTCTTATGGGTAACACAGGAAGAACTCAGTCACACTGTGATACATAGAAAAAGGCCTTCAGCTTCACAATCTGGAGCCACGCTGATACAAGGTAATGATCATAATATTACTTAACATTAGTTCTACACCAACGATAGTTATGATATATTTGATGACGATAACTTTCTCCAGCAGTCTGTATTGCACACTTGCATACAAGAGTTTTGCACAAAGTTAAAAATAAAAAGGGGAGAGAACTGCAACAGCAAAAACATTCACCCCAGACAGTGTGTCGCTGTCCTGTTCAGAAAAAAATAATTTTAGACCAGCTTATCAGCAACATTCAGCTAGAAAAACTGCCATAAGAAAATGCCGAAACATTAATCTTAATTCTTTCAAGAATAGGATTTACAAAATTGACAGGCTTTGGTGTAGGTGCAGTTTAGGTCTGTCACATGAAAAGCATCCTTACTTCATTTTGCCAAGCTATGTGCAAAAATCTTGCACAACGTGCTCCATGGTCATTTACAAAATAATAAAAATGTATTTTACAAAATACTATAAATTAGTTTAAATTGTGAGAGGCAACGAACTCTGTTTGGATTTAGTGCTCATTGATAGATCAGATTATGTGCGCACATTCTTAGAAAACATGAACGGGACTAAATGGTATCTCTCTGTGAACTGCTGAACATCTGGCATCCTTCTGGCAGTGTAACCTTTTCCTAATTTTATATTCTTCAGTATATCACAATTATTCCTTAAATTTATGTTTGGAAGTATTAAAGTATTTTAAACAGATTTGTGAAAACAAATCTATGTAGTTACTTAAACTACACTATGGACTTTTTTTTTTCCTCCCCAAAGAAGTTCTTCTGTGATATAGTGTCCTGGTTTCAGCTGGGATAGAGTTAATTTTCTTCCTAGTAGCTGCTGTGTTTTGGATTTAGTATGAGAATAATGTTGATCACACATATTGTTTTAGTTGTTGCTAAGTGATGTTTACATTAGTCAAGGACTTTTTCAGCTTCCCATAGAAGCTGAGAGGGAGCACAGACAGGACAAGCTGGCCAAAGGAATATTCCATATGACAGATGTCATGCTCCATATATAAGTGGGCATTGGCTGGGGGGCAGGGATCGATGATTGCTGCTTAGAATGGACTGGGCAATCAGTCATCAGGTGGTGAGGAAATGTATTGCATCACTGATTCTGTATATTCTTCTACCATTATTATTACTACTTTCTGTTCCGTTACTCTTCTATTAAATTGTCTTTATCTCAACACGAGTTATTTTCCCTTTTTCTCCCCCTTCTCCCTATCCTACTGGGGGGCGAGGGGACAGAGCGGGAGGAGTGAGTGAATGGCTAGTTGCTGGCTGGGGTGTTAAACCACATGTAGGAACCCATGTTATTTTGGAAATGACTTTCAATGAGATTTATCTGCTTTCAGGGCTAATGCAAAGGCACCTGGACACCTAGGCAGCTTAAAAAATATCTGTGGTCATACACTCATAATTTTCATATATTTTATCTCCCGGACACGGTAATCTCACAGTCATTACTGAGGAAAGATTTAAAACTCACTTAGAAACTACTTAATCCTGGCAAGGACACTACTTTTCATTATTGCAGCTAGGGTATTTGCAAAATACTGACTGACAGAACTGGAATAGTGTGTACTTTTATTTTCCTACATGGGGAACTGATAAGGTAAATTTTTCACTTTTCGGCCCTTCTTTCCAAATTTCACAAATACCACAACGTTGTCTAGTGATTTGTAGAATACCAAGGGCTAGATTTAGAAAGGGAATGCCTAAGCAGGTAGACAGCTAGCCTCCAGTGAAATCTGAGCCCAAGGATCAGACCTCCTGTTTACTGTTCTTGGTACTAGTGTGAAATCAGCATTCTAGTTTATAGAGGTCTCGCTTTTATCCAGTGCATTTTGCAAAACTGATCAATAAGATCCACTTTACAGAGAGTGACAAATCATGTTTTCAAAAGCACGTCATTCTAAGAATGAAAGACAAAATGCCTAGGAAGTATGAAGTATGTTGATGATGGTGGTGATGATGAAAGGATGTAAGGACTGTTTATTAGCTCAACCTGTCAGTGTTAGGTGTATGCACCCTACTGTGGTTTGCAACTACATGATCATTAATCACGTAGAGAGCACAGAATGTAACCTTTTAATCTTTTATTGTTAAGAAGCATATAAACTTCAAAAAAGGAGAGTCCAGGAGAAAATTTCTCCAGAATCTGGAATGGTGGTGCCTGTCAAGAAACAGGAATTATTTCAAAGAAATGTATGGAAACCACCTTCAGGAGGGCAACATCCTATTTTTCAGGTACTGTGCATCCACATTCTGGTAATATTTAATCATCTTCAGGAGACAGATTCCTTCTCTTAGAAAAGACCCTTTAAAAGGCCTCAGTAAGATGTGTTATATTATTAAATTTAGCTTGATGCCTACACAAAGTCAGTAGTGACAGTTAAGAACTCCTAAAGCCTCAGAAGAGGTGTTTCAGAAAGCCTAAGAAGCAAACACTGAATTTAGGTTGCTTCAGTATGGTTCTTTGTAACAAAAAGAGGTGTGCTTTGCATTTGCATTTACACAAAGGCAAATAAACTCTGTGTTTGCATTTTTGCTATAGAAGCAAATACAGTGATCCTCTTACCTCAGACCTTCTGAGACTCCATTCATGGGCAGAACCACTGGCACCCAGTGGGTATCAGCTGTATGCTGTGTCCAGCCTCTTGGCATCACTTCATACCTTTATTTTCAAGAGCATGTAGTACTGCCTTGGGTGCTGGTGAACACAGAGCAAAGCACATTTAGGATCTGGGAGCTCCCAGCAGTAATTGCACATTGCAATTACAGTAGATTAGCTGATGGTAGGGAATGTGGAGTTCCCAGAACTGCATCCATCAAGCAATCACTTACACTACCTATGGATAATACTGGCCCCGTGCAGAATATAGGGCTTAGTTTTCCTTATAGTTACATTTGTGCATATCCAATGCAAATTTAGAGATGGATTAAGTTTGGAAAGTTAAGTTTCCTTTCATTGTGTATTGCTGTAATCAAAGGCAGAATTTTGTCCACAGTTTTTTTCATCCACAAGACATGATCTAATACTAATGCTGGGAAAGTTCCCACATTCTTTCAGCATCCAAATGAAGCAAACAGTTTGCAGGGTTGCAGAGATACTTGCATAGTGTCATACTTTGAATGCGTTGCTCCAGGATTCACAGAATCATAGAATGGTTAAGGTTGGAACGGGCCTCTGGATGCCACCTTGTCCATGCCCCTGCTCAAGCAGGGTCATCTAGAGCCTGTTGCTAAGGTCCGTGTCCAGACAGCTTTTGAGTGTCTCCAAAGAAGGAGACTCCATAACCTCTCTGAGCAACCTGTGCCAGCGCTTGGTCACCCCCACAGTGAAAAAGTATTTCTGGATGTCCAGAGGGAACCTCCCGTGTTTCAGTTTGTTCCCATTGCCTCTTGTCCTGTCAGTGGGCACCACTGGATAGAGCCTGGCTCCATCCTCTTTGCACCCTCCCTTCAGGTATCTACATGCATGATAAGATCCCACCTGAGCCTACTCTAGGCTAAACAGTCCGAGCTCTTTCAGCCTTTCCTTATATGAGAAGTGCTCCAGCCCCTTAATCATCTTTGTGGCACTTCATTGGACTCTCTCCAGTATGTTCATTTCTCTCTTGTACTGGGGAGCACAGAACTGGACTCAGCACTCCAGGTGTAGCCTCACCAGTGCTGAGTAGAGGGGAAGGATCATCTCCCTTGACCTGCTGGGAATACTTTGTCTAGCAGGCCAGGATATCATTCACCTTCTTTGCAGCAAGGGTACATTGTTGGCTAATGGTCAACTTGGTGTTCACCAGGACCCTCGGGTTCTTTTGCTGCTTTCCTCGGGTGCCAAGCTGCTTTCCATCTGGGTGTTCTCCAGTATGTACTGGTACAGAGTGCAGGACTTTGCACTTCCCATTGTTGAACTCCATGAAGTTCGTGTCATCCCATTTCTCCAGCTGGTTGAGGTCCCTCTGGATGACAGCAGAACCCTCTGGTGTATCACCTGCTCCTACTAGTTTGGTGTTACCAGCAAACTTGCTGAGGGTGCGCTCTGCCTCACTCTCCCTCATCATCCAGATCATTAGTGAAGATGCTGAATGAGATTGGACCCAGTACTGACCTCTGGGTGCACTGCTAGTTACTGGTCTCCAACTAGACTTTGTACTATGATCACCACCCTCCAGATCGAGCCATTCATCCAATTTTGAATCCACTTCACTGTATGCTCATCCAGCCCACACTTTATCAGCTTCTCTATGAGGATCTTAGGGCAGACAGTGTCAAAAGCCTCCCTTGAAGCCAATTGCCTGGTAGGCAATACCCGCTGTCCTCCCCTTGTCTACCAAGCCAGTTATTTCATTGTAGGAGGTTATTGGGTTGGTCAAGCATGACTTACCTTTGGTGAATCCATGCTGACTACTACTGATGATTTTCTTGTCTCTCATGTGCCTGGAAGTGGTTTCCAGGATTAGTTTTTCCATCACCTTGCTAGGCATTAAGGTGGGGATGAGCAGCCTGTAGTTCCCCGGGACCTACTTCCTGCCAGTTTTGAAGATACAAGTGACATTTGCTTTCCTTCAGTCCTCCCAATCACCGCTATGGTCAATCAAATATAATAGAGAGTGGCTTTGCAATGGCATCTGCCAGTTCCCTGAGCAGCTGTGAGTGCATCCCATCAGTCCAGTCTGCTTATGTCTTCTCTAACCTGATCCTTCTCCACCAAGGGTATGTCTTCCTTGCTCCAGATTTCCCCCTGGTTGCAGAGGCCTGAGATTCCTGAAGGCTGGTCTTGCTACTAAAGACTGAGACAAAGAAGGCATTCAGTTCCTCAGCCTTTTCCATGGCCTCTGTCACCAGGGCTCCTGCTTCACTGGCCACAGTTCTCAATCCTCTTACATTTATTTAGATGGCCTAATTTATTCTCCCTATTGCCTGGAATCACCACACTTCTGGATACCATACTGTAAAACTTATTTCAGTGATGGACAAGATAAACACTTTTTGAGGTTACATCTTCCTTGGGAACATTATTGGCAGTGGAAAATATTCTTCTTATATAGCTACTGTAATCTGAACTATACCATAGGTAGATGAGCCTATTTTCAGTGTTTCTAAGAAGGAAAACAGGGGGAATAGTTAATGTATTTATCATCTATAGAAGGGATACTTAGATGCTTTTTAATTTATGTAAGAAAATAGGCAAAATTCGGCATTTTTCTCGTACACCATATAGTCTCCCACCATGGAAAAGTTCGTGAATGTCTTACCACACTTATATCATGCAGTGGCAGACAGATGATCACCTTCCCTCCATTGTTCTTATGAGAAATGGAAAAGACAGTCTTGTCGCAAAGTAGAAATACAGGGATGTTTCATCACGCTTTGAGAAGTGAAAGGCAAGCTCCCACAGGCACAGAATCAAAGAGATGGGGAAATGAAGTAGCACAGTGCTCCCCTGAAAGCAGCATTCGATGTGTATACTGCCCAGAAGTACATCCCAGATTCCCCTTGCTCTCACATGTCAAAATGAGACTCTCCTGGAATTAATTCAGTGCTTTAGGCTTCAGAACAATGAAGTGACTCTAGGGCAATGACACTACAAAGTACAAAGCCCCATGCTGATTGACTGGCACAACTATACGGGCTGCTGCTTAATGACAGGAACTGATGGAACAGGAAAACACGATGGTAAGATTACATAAGCCCTGAGAAGTTAGGAAGTTTCTGGGTTATATCTAAAACGACCTGGAAAACTTACACTAACTATACTGTAGACAGCCTATATTACCATGCAGCTGAGATTGGGGAGAAGGACAGGAAGTTAATTCAGACTTGTACTGATACAAATGAGAACAGATAAATTAACATCCTTTATTATATTTTCAGCCACAGACCTCCAGATTTAAGATGGCAGAAATGCAAGAAAGTATTAGAGTGCGTGGCCATTATGGTCATTACTATGATAAGCTCGACAACTTGCAGAGGAAAGCTAATGTCCATTATGACCTTTCTCATATCAGCCAAAGAGTTGAGGAATACTATAAACTAAAAGGACAAGGTGCACCTTCACCTCCATCATCCAACTGGTAAACTTTTCTCACTCTATTTATTAGTGATGAACTGTCATGTATGTTTTGAGCCTTCCTGATTAGGTAACCCTGGACATGGCTCATTCAGTATAATTCCTTCTCTGCTTGGTGTTTGGTAATTTTTTTACATAAGTTTATTGCACAACAACATAACTCCATTCCTGTCTACCCAGAAGTTCCTTCTGAATCTATTGTCCTGATGTTTGACATTTCATTGTTAAAATGTCTCCCAAATCTCTGAGATTTGTTTTATTGGGTGAGAAGTAAAACACAGGCTTTCTGATTATATCAAGGATAAACACTGTCTTTCTTCCCACCAGGGTCAGAGCAATATAAAGACCAAAAGCAGTTCTCCACTTGAGGGAACAGAAAGAGAGGCAGACCATGAAACAGTGTTTTTTTTTCCTGCACAGCTTATATTTGGTTTTAGATATAAAGACCCTTTCTCCAGCAGTTTGTTTACTTCAAAACTTTTCTTTTACAAAGTAGAGGTACAACCTTTTTATTACTTTAAAGATTGCCTGTCCATTCCATGATTGGCTGTTTTAGGTGTGGATGAGCTTTGAAAACCTTGAGAAAGGAAGGTAAGGAATTTTTAATACTGCCTTTTTTCGGATCCTTCCTTTAAGGTTGACTGAATCATTAATTTTCAATGATGGCAGTGTTTAGAATGTTTCAGTTTCAGTTAAGGATCATCATCTTCTTTTCTGAGATGCATTTCTAGTACCTTATTTAAGGTCAATTCAGTTTGGCTCCCTGGGGCAAGAGTGGATTCTGAAGGTAGGAAGTGAAATAAATAGAAATCAGGGACCTTACAAGTGACTGCTGGTTATTTTATACAAAAAAAAAAAAAAAAAAGAAACTACATGTTTAGAAACCACACAACAAAGTTAGGCTGATAGAATTAGGCACAGAGGAGAAAGGTTGAATATACAACCTCTATTCTGACAATTTTCACTCCTTTTAAGGATCAGGAAAAACAACTTTATTTTCATTAACGCTTTCACATATAATTTATCAAATAAAAGGTAGAGAAAGGACTTTGCTGCACTCTTTAGAAGGCTAATGTTACTGAAGTAATACGAAGGGGAATGCCTAAAGTGGATATATTTTCTTTTTGTTATTTTACTGTTGTTCCATATTTATATATGTATTTTATCCATACTTATATATTCATGTAGTACAAAGAGAGCTCTGTCATGTGTGATAGAAACTGTAGAGAATTATTTGTGCAGAAGATAGCAGAGCCTGTGAAATATGGTGTAGTATATGAACATCACTTTCTTCTCTCAGGCCTTCAGAGTATCTTCAAAGGCGTTTTGAAGCCCAACAGTACAAGATTAAAGTGGAAAAACAGCTGGTAAGTAAATACCAAATCATAAATTAAATTCTGCAAAAGAAACTGAATGAAAATCCGAAAGATGAACTGGTGTCTTTATAACACATCAGGTAAAAAGTTCTGTTCTAATGAATTTGTTGATCTGCTCCGTAACACTCATCTTGAGGTTTTATTTTCTGATATAAAACTGTAGCAATGTAAAATTCTACTATAACTTTTTCTTCCAAAAATATACACTTGCCTTACTGCGCTCTTGAGTGGAACAGGGAGAGAGAATTGAGTGATCACTGAAGGAAAGGATTCTAAATGAAAATTCCTTTGCTCTGGGATTTATTTGCACATTCATAGGGACTGCGACCATCCTCTGCTGACCCATATCATGAGCAAATACAGCAGCAGAAAATAAAGGAAGAACATATCGAAAACCGTCAGCAGGACATGTCCAGAAAGAATGAAATGAAAGAACAGGTAAATGAAATATCTTCCTTAAGACAGCTGCTTAAAGCTGTCTTCTTACACTCCTCGACAGTAGTGTTCTTTATGTAAGAGTTGATTCTTTTCCATCTGACCACTAGGAAAATAAAAGCTGTTCTCATCTGGTTCCATCTTGCATAAACTGAAGACCTGCACAAATGCTGATGTTGATAATAATTTCAAAAAACATGGCCTTGCATTTGATTTCACTTCTGCTGAGATTAGAGGAGTTACATCACTGCACAAACTGATGTTGGAGAACAATAGATCCTCACATGTACAAATCAGAGAAAATAGTCATACATGCATTATTTATGTATGTATACTCATTGTTCATAAGTCATACTATGACACTTAGAATGTGATATAGTAGTATGTGATGTGTACTACTTCCCTAGTATGTTACAACTTTTGGAGTTTATTTTACACAGAAACAATATACTTTTCTGGTTTTGCTTTTGGATGACAGGGAAAACAAACTGATACTTCTTTCTTATATGAAAACATGTAAATACATTTAATCTTTCTATCTTTGATTTATAAAAAACTGCCAGGATAAATATGAATGTATTAACTTTTACATAATGGTCAGCCTTTGGAATAAGAGCATACTCATCATGTACACATTCTTCAGAGACTGTTGCTGTTTAGTTCCACAAAGTCTGTACTAAATATGCCCAAAAATGAAATTTTACAGATTTGTCCATTTGTGACATGGGCAAATTAGGATAGACTCTAATATAAACAGTAACAGAGATGTCCTTAACACAAAAATTATCTTTTGGCTAAATTTGAAGTTTTTGCTATAAAGCATAGGAATGTTGAAGCTTTTCTAAGAAAAGATTACCAGGTTTTGTTTCACTTTGGGGAGCAGGTTGCAATACAATAAATGTTACATGATTTTTTTTGTCCTCCTAATTTGCAGTCCTCTATTTTTGGATTGCAACCTTAGCATCATTCCTCAATCCTTATGTTATTCTTGGAATTAGCTGTTTTAGATATAATTCTACAGCTAGCATGAAACAGTCAGGAAAACATCAAAAAGGTTAAAGTGTGGAAGAGAGTTATAACTCCAAAATGTCCTCTAATAGGAAGTATCAAGCAGTCTTTAAAATTGGCAGTAAAGGACATTGATCCCTTTTTCTGATATATACACAGTTTGATATCCATAGAACATTTTGTTTAGCTAGAGTTATTTCTCTATGTATTTCTAATACATATGTCTTCTACCTTACTGTTCTTTAATAGGAGTACCTGAAACAACTGCAGAAAATTCGGGAAGAATACCAGAGCAATATAAAGGAACTCAGATTTAGAGCAGGAGTACTCAAGGTAACAAACCTCAAACATACACACAGTCATATTTCCTTTTTCTTTTGTAAGCTAGTACACTTAGAAATTTCTGGAGTACTGTGTCCAGTTCTGGGCTCCCCAGTTCAAGAAGGACAGGGAACTACTGGAGAGGGTACAGCAAAGGGCTACGAAGATGATTAGGGGCCTGGAGCATCTCTCTTATGAGGAGAGGCTGAGGGACTTGGGTCTTTTTAGTCTGGAGAAGACTGAGGGGGGATCTGATCAACGCCTATAAATACTTAATGGGTGGGTGTCAAGAGTATGGGGCCAGTCTTTTTTCAGTGATGCCCAGTGATAGGACAAGAGGTAACGCGGCACAAACTTGAACGTAGGAAGTTCCATCGAAACATGAGGAGGAACTTCTTTACTTTGAGGGTGGCAGAGCACTGGAACAGGCTGCCCAGAGAGGTGGTGGAGTCTCCGTCTCCGGAGACATTCAAAACCCACCTGGACACGTTCCTGTGCAACCTGCTCTAGGTGGACCTGCTCTGGCTGGGGGGGTTGGACTAGATGATCTCCAGAGGTCCCTTCCAACCCCATGTCATTCTGTGATTCTGTGAATTGAAATGAAATTTTTATAAAAATGTTCCCTAGGAGAATCAAAAAATACAAGATAAAACCTATTTTGTGAGACAAGGGAAAGCTGAGGACCAGTATGAAACCAAAGATACAGCTGGAACAGGAGAAGAATCACTTCAGGTATCAGTGCCATCTCCTACTCTGAATGGAACTTTTTATGCACGTCCTGCATGGTCTTTGTTTCACTCTCTGTGACAAATCTGAAAAATGGTAAAGATTGAATCTCACCTGATGCTTGTACCATATGTGAAAGTCTCCCTGGGTTCCCTTTATGAATAGCCTGGAAAGTTTCTTTGGCTGAGTCCTGACTTGTTTTGGTAATTCTTTTTCACCTGTAAATATAAAGGATGTAATTTTACTTAATGTCTTTTTGTGGTATGTTTCTTTTCCTTGCTTTCTGAGTGAAGTAAAGAAGAAGCCACTCACAGTGCAAACCTTTATGAGAATTCTGTGAAGATACAGCAATTTATTACAGCCCAGAGTAGCACTGTGTGGGAACTTAGAACACAGTTTTATGTGGAGTCCTTACTTAAAAATTTGGGAGAAGTCGGGGGAAGAGGCAGAGCCAAAGCTTTCCAGCTACAGTACTCCTCCACTTTTTTTCATCAAATACTACCAAAGCAGCTACTGGAATGGAGTTTCAGAATCGTTCCACTTTTACTTTGCAATATTGGCATTGTGAACACCAGATGAGGCTTCCAGACCACATGGTGTTCTGCAGCAAGAGGGCCACTTTTCTTCAAGTGAAATGAATGAAAGCCTCGATTTATGAAAATTAACTTCAGTGTGATAATTTACAGTCTGTTCTGAAGGGAAAACAGCCCTGATCCAGCTACTAGGATTCTTCAGTCAGGATTTGCCTCATGTGGTGCAGGACTTCCTGCACTGTTCAACGACAGACTTCCACATAAACCGGGGACAGACATTGTTACCCTATTGCAGCTGGAACTTGGGCCAAACGTGCCAATAATAGTACGATTCTCTTCAGCAATTTTCACAGATCCTGGATCTGGCTTTTACTAAAATGAATTCACACATCACTTGATGGGATAAAGTAGGTCATAGGCAGCCAGAGCCACGATAGGAGAGAAATTATATCCCCAGTGGTTTAATGGGAAATGCATGATAACGAAAAAAAAACCACTAGATTTTGCACCTGCTTCATGTCGCCTTAGTTCATGGGCACTCCATCTACTGGAGATATTGCATAGATATTTTTAAAAAGTAAAATCTGTATTGTTGTGGTTCCACCTGAGGTTGAGGATGTGCCCTAATTGTAGCAGATCACTGAAGGAGCTGCATACAATTACTTAACTTTGCCTTTATCTGACAGGTTGTAAGACAGGACATAGGAATATGAAAAAGAGTAATTAAATATTTTTCAGATGTTACCAGAAAACAAGTTACTATGAAGCATGGCTATACTTTCTACAAGCGTAGGTTTCTATTATAATCTTGATTTTCATCACTTCAAAAGTTTTCCAGAATGAAATCAGCCTGAGTCATCTTGCATATGATAATAAAAAATAAAAGATGTATTCTTTATTTATTGACACAGTACTTTATCCTCCAAACAGGTTTTTGAAAAATCAGGGGTTTGCCCTTTATGCAAGGTTTCCTATTTCTTTTTGCCAGATAAGCCAGAAATACTGTCTTTTAGTATTAGGCTCTAAATAAGGCAACAAATGGGATATTCTTACAGATGTAATACAATGAAATTAGTGACTACATTTACTGCTTAAACAAGTCGTCTTTTACAGAGTGTACACATATCCTGGTTCCAAAGAGTGTATTTTAAAGTTGGGTTGGTTTTTCTCCTTCCAGGACATGGAAGAAAACTTTAAAGAAGTCAGACTCCAGGATAGGCCAGACCAAAAAGTCTTAGAAAAGAAACATAACACAAAGGTATCCATCCTGATTGTTGTATTTTTTTTTCCATTTTCTTGCATATTTCAAATGATTGTGTTAACACGGTAGCTCTGGAAATCAGGAAAGTAAATTAAGAGTGCTGGTCTACTGTTAGAAGTTTATATAAGAAGAGATACAGAATTACTAAGAAAATAAATGAGCTTTTATGATCATTTGAGAGAGACTCCCTTTAGATATTCCTAGGTAGCAGTCAATCCCTACCTACTCTTCTTTATATCAAACTGCATTAGTAGCGTATGGGAACTCACCTTTACTCAAAGTTTAAATGAAGTCAAGTCAGGCTGCTAATTTTTTAACATTTTGTTATAAAGCATTAGTTTCTATAGTACCTTTTAAATTGTAGAAGGGGATGACAATTGAATGGAAATGCACATAAGATATCAGAAAGGTTTCTGCCCATAAGACCATTGTGAAGTGGACTAAAGGTCTGTTGTGAAATACTGCACAGAAGGAGTACAGGGTTCAAATTTTAACACTGGTTGAGAACCAGTTCTAAGAACCAACTCTGTGTATTGCAAGGATTTGAATTAAATTATTATCAAAGATACCTTTCCTTAAAATCAAAAGTGGATGCAGCCATCTGAAAGTATTCATAAACTATGTTTAGAGTAGTCTATTTTTGTCCAATTTCTTCAACTTTGATCTTGTTAAATAGAAGAAAAATATTGTTAAATAGAAGTTATTTTCAATAGAAGAGTAATTTTCAAGTTTTTTAGTTCCATACAAACTGTGTACGTTTAATTAAATGTTTTTACTTAATAAAATAAATTAATGAAGTGTGTGGATTTTCTTTAGGGAGGAGTAAAGTTTGAAATTAATTTAGATGTATGTGTTCTTGAGGAAAACAGCATTCAAGAAGCAGAGGTACGTGGTAGTTACAGTCAAAGCATTTTCATTAGTAATCTGAAACCATGACAGTAGCTCCGTGATCTAAGGTTTGTTTCCATTACCATCATCCTCTACTGTTGTTATAATGAAGCTTCCTATTGAGGATTTGTTGACATATTGCATATCTCTGACCTTCTTCAAGAGGATAATTGCTTAGAAGGAAATCGGATGATATCTGGGTCAATCTTTCACATGGTAGAGGATGAAAGAGTGCAGATATTTACATTTTGTAAGTTGGGCTTGAGGAGAAGAACTCTTCTCAAAATTGAGTTAGCCTGCAAATGCCAAATTTGATTTGTAAATTGTTTTAGTACATTTATGTTTCTTTTCACTAGCATTGTATCACAAAGCAAGAATAATATTGTGATGAACCAGCTGTTGTTTAGAAAAAGTGGAAGTGCAACTACAGATAACATTATGTGATTTCACTTATTAAGCTGACATTTGTGTCTGATTGACATGTAGTAGCTACATATTAAGATTTTTATTAGTATATTAGAATTTTTAAAATATTTGTCCTTCTCTTGTTTCACATCTCTGCAGAGCCCCATGCAGCCTTCTGAAACACAAATCACAATGT
Organism: Numenius arquata; assembly: GCF_964106895.1. Lineage (NCBI taxonomy): Eukaryota > Metazoa > Chordata > Aves > Charadriiformes > Scolopacidae > Numenius > Numenius arquata. The sequence continues at coordinate 112,169,524 of NC_133576.1, read as the reverse complement.
GCCTTTTGAGCTCTGCTGCTTCACTTTGTTACACAATTTTCCTGTGCATACGTGAGACTGGCTGGCAAACACAGTAAAATGAGAAGTGATTAGTTATTGTCCCATATTTTTTTTCTCTTTCCAGAGTAACCTGTTGTTTTTTTCAGGTACTAGATAAACTCAGTGAGACTTTAACTTTTGTGGATGGTGAGAATCTTAAGGAGAAATTGGTGGAAGTTTATGAAGATCACGTGGACAGAGCTTTGGAAGAACTATCTGGACACCAAGCAGGTATTTCTTGGGGAAATGCAATGCTGAGTATTAATCCTGAAAATTACATAGGAGTTAGGTAAATTCAGTTAGTCCAGGCTATAGCAAGTCTATCTGATGAGCTCTCTTTATATCACATAGTATTATCATCCCACTAAAATTTACTTTAAAAAAATGAAATAGCTTTGCCATCTTTTTTTTTTCTTCCTGTTAGAGTCCAATGACATAGATGATACAAAAGAAAACAGAAAACATTGGCAAGCTGGAGCCCCTCAGACACTACTGAATTTTTTAGCTGACGCTGATGATGTCACATCTGTATGTCCTACGAGGGCTGAAAATGAACTTGGTAAGAAAGTTTTGGTTTTCAGTGAATGTAGGGAGCTGCTAAAATTCAGCCAGACTACTTACAGACCTTTGCTAAAACACTTACATACCAGAACGTTCACATGACCTGGCAGGCTTTTAATTGCAGGAGTTCATAATAACTGCAGTTATGTTAAACCATATGTGTTAAACCATAGAACTCAGTCGTCATTTTCCCCTCTGTCTAATATTGCAATCATGTTGTGCTGCTCACACATATTAAAAGGGCTGCATTTTATGAATCGCTCTGTGGCCTGGGTAGCAACTGTTAAAAATGCCTGTTTATGCACATAATTAACACTACTTTCTCAGGCCTTGAGTTGATGACCCATAACAACTGGGGCTGTTGGTTGCCAACACCATCCCAGAGTGTGGTGGAGTTCTGGTTCCCCACTCCTCACACAAGTGTTGCTACACAGTCACGAGTGCATCCACACACAGGTGTGGCTGTGGTGATGCTCCTGTTCAGAAGAGCTTAATCCCTGGGTTTCATACATGCCGGCGCATATATTCCCAGGCAGCCAGCTGTCTCCAGTGACAGGTTGCTGCAGACAAGGAGCTCTTCCAGCATTCCAGCATTGCCAACACCCCAGATACACAGAAGTCACCTGAAGAGTTTGCATGGACAGTGAAGACAAAGCAGAATATTATTAATATGCTACTGCTTCTTCATTCTGCTTTAGATGAAAGAGCGTAGGGCGCAAAAGAAACAGCAACTTCTTTGAAGCTTTTCCAGCCCCTAGAAGCCGACAAGTTTGAGAGCAAGGACTGCTCAGCAAAGCTGCACCTTTCTATTCCAGGCTTAATAAGCAGTTACTTGAGCATTAAAACTGGTGTTAGAAATTTTTAGTGACAAATACACTGAACTGTTATTTTCTCTGCAGTATTGATCAGTTCAAATACTTTTAAAAAACTTAGGTATGTTCCACAAAGGAAAAAAAAGAAAGGGTTCCAGCATTACCCAAAAGGAAGAAATCAATGTCAAGACTAGAAAGTCTGAATCTGACAAAACGTAGTGCCAAGCTACAGTCATGCTTTAGTGACCTGAGAACCTTGCTGTTCTTCAGCTGGCCATGCTATTCTGCCTGAAGAGATCCTGGAAAACAGGAAGCAGTGGAAACAAACGCCACCAGGGACACTCCTGAACATCTTAGCAAAAGCAGAGCTGTCTAACGATTCCTTAGTCTGTCTTGAAGAAGAAATAGGTAGGATGTTCGTTACTGTAAATTCCGCAAGTTTTTCTTTAGTGTATTATTTCTACCATTGTCAGAGGGTCTGTGATGAGAACCAACCTTTTGAAGCAGTTGGCAAATTCAAGAGGGACAGGGAACTACTGGAAAGAGTCCAGCGAAGGGCAACAAGGATGATTCAAGGATTGGAGCATCTCCCTTATGAAGAAAGGCTGAGAGAGCTGGGACTCTTTAGCCTGGAGAAGAGAAGGCTGAGGGGAGACCTTATCAATGCTTATAAGTATCTCAAGGGTGGGTTGAAGGAGGAGGGAGCCAGACTCTTTTCAGTGGTTGCCAGTGAGAGGACGAGGGGCAACGGGCACAAGCTGGAACATAGGAGGTTCCACTCAAATATGAGAAGAAACTTCTTTACGGTGAGGGTGACAGAGCCCTGGAACAGGCTGCCCAGGGAGGTTGTGGAGTCCCCTTCTCTGGAGATTTTCAAGACCCGCCTGGATGCAGTCCTGAGTAACATGCTCTGACATGCTCTGGGCAATCCTGCTTCGGCAGGGGAGTTGGACTAGATGATCTTTATGGTCCCTTCCAACTCTAAAAATTCAGTGAAATTCAGTGAAATGAGAAAAAAAATGTGGGCAGCCTGTCCCTGCAGCCACTGCTCTGTTCTGTGGCAGTGACAGGCCTCATTCAGGGTGTTGCTGTTGTCAATCGCAGGGGAAAGGGCAAGCCCTACTTAATAGCTATTACTTTCATATGTCATTCTTTCGTTTGCTTGAGTAGACAGAGGTCAGCTACTACTGCCAGCAAGTTGGCAGGTACCCCAAACCTGCATCTAGCCCCTGCAACTGCTGATGTTGAAGAACCCTTTAAAAAACCATTTATAGAAATTCATGTATTTCTGTAGAACAGCTGTAAATTGTAGTACACGATGGCTTAAACTAGAGCGGTGACTTAACTTTACAGTATGGTCCGTGCTGATACAGCTGACACTGAGATTGATTCAAACTCACTTAGACTGCAGCGCACTTTCCTAAAGTAACAGACTGTTTTAAAAATGACATTTACTTTGCATCAAAATTTTTAGCTGAAAAGCCAGAGTATTTTCCACAGAAAGATGCTGTAAATGTAACCAGACATTATGAAGTTTTTTTCACAATCTACTGAACGTATAATTGGATGGCAGGACTTTTAAGCCAGCTAAAGCATACATGCCAAATTTCAACAATTTTAATGGCCCATGAGACATATCTTTCATTTGCAGCTGTGCCATCAGCACTCTCCTGCTAATTACGCCTCACATACGTGTTTTCTCATAGGGTAACAAGCTCTTTTAAAACTGCCCCATCCTGAAGGCTAAACCGGCTAAATGTACCAGCTAAATTCCTCTCCTAAGACTAGCTTTATTGCTCACACATTAAAAAAACCCCAAACCCCAAAATGAAATTCAAACCACTTTTCACTAATGTCAGCAGTTCATAAAGCTAAAGTAAGAATAAGTTAAGTCACACAGGTATTCTAATTGCTGTTGCTTTTATCAGTTACATTTATTTAAATATGGCGCATTCTTAATACCCAGTTCTGCCCTACTGCTCAAGCTGACTTTGTGGAGCACAGAGTTACAGGTTTCTGTATTCACATGCAGAATTTAGTCTTTATACTAAAACAACAATTCTTAGCATTGTGTTCTCCCACCTTCAGGTTGGGGTTGCCCTCCAGTCTTTGAAAGCGAGCACTTTTAGGTAACCATAGCTACATCCACGTAGCAATTGTCAGCCTTTCCCAAACAGCACTCCTCTAAGTTTTCCACTGAAAATGCAGACCCCTGGATTGGGAACTTAAACTTCCTAACATCAGATGGCCTTTCTTACTTAACTTTTATAGTCCTGTGATTATGGTCTACAAAGACACTACGTTCCACTAAGCAGAAGTTACAAACCACTGACTGAAATGTGTGATCAAGAATAACAGAAGCTTATTTTTTTTAATTACTTATTTGCTGTTAGTTTACATGTACTTTTACAATTAGCTAATACACAAATAAATGAACGTTTCTCTTCCTTTCCAGATGGGAGATTAACTATGTTGCCTCCAAAAGAAACCAAGGAAGATGAATCAGAAACATACTCTGCTGTTGCTGTTGATGGAGGCAGACTTGAGCCAAGATCAGACGACGAAGACACGTAAGTCAAGCCCATCAGAAGAAACATCCACACAGCTGAACAGTTTCCATGAAACGACAGGTTGCATTGCCTAAAGGTTTTCTTCTCTTCTTTTAAATTCATAAATGAAGAAAACTTACTTGTTTTACAGACTTTGCTATTTTAACTTTTAGTTTCTATAATTTAATGATGTCTCACGCCAATGCTGTCATTAGGAATGTTATGCAGAAGTATTAACATGGCTTTGCAGCTCCTGTTCTCTCACCCTATGAATGCAGGTAAACCATCTCATGGAGAAAGAAGAAACAGTTCGCATTATGTTTGTTGCTTGTGCATTCTTTATGAAGTGTTTAAAAAAAAAAAAAGATCTCAAAGACCTTGAAAGGAGAAAGGCTTGTAACAAATATATATTTAATTAAGATAATTATCTTGTTTTACTTTACAGAAATTTTGAAGATTCTGAAGATGAACTCAGACATGAGCTGGAGGAATCTCTGGAAAAAGTGGCAACTTCTCCAGCAGAGGGAACCATGGAGTCTCCCACCCTTTCAATAAATAAAGGTCAAGCAGATGAAGAAAAGATGAATTTACCTTGCAAACTACTTGGAAAATCTGACGATGATTTAGAAAGTAACCATGGGTCATTTAGTGTTGACACACATAATGAACAAGGCAAGCGACAAGCAAGAGCCACCTAGAACAGTTACTGTTTCAAAACTTTAGCTTGCCTGAAATTTCAGCCACATCAAGTAACAAAATTTAAGGATAGCTGACATTAAATGCCAAGTTAATCAACTGCTTTTCAACAGTGCTAAACATGCAATTAACATTAATAGAAGGTTGTTATTATTTTGTTTAAAGGGAAAAAAATCAGGCTACTTTTCTGATGTCTAAATGTTGAAAAATCCTCATCCAGACTGAAATGCACTTTTCATCTGTATTATTCTGAACTGCCTGGGACTTCCCTGACGACACTTGCTTCAGCAAATTTCTGATCACGTACTCTCATTAATCATTTTTGTATCATGTAAGAAATTCTCCTAGTCAGTGTGTTATATTTCCCCAGCTCAATCAACTCCTTGTTCTACGAAGCTCTTCCAGCTTTTCATAATCTGTACTGCCAATACAACTCTATAATCCATAGTTCCATTTACACAGTACTGACCTTACGTAGTATCACCAACTGCTCCGCAGTTTTATATAGTAGCTATAAAAGGGTTTATTAGCACCATGAGAATTGTGCGTTCCCCGATTCCTAATAAAACATGGAATAGTCAGATCTTCCAACCATCTTTTTTCACATGCAAAATTTCACTTAACCCAAGTGAAGCTTAGAGGGAAAACAATGTTCTAAAGTCTGATTCCAGTACCTTTTTGTACTTCTTTTAGGTTGCTGAAATCTGATGGCTCAAAAAAGGACTATATTTTTCCATTTTTGATACAGAAGCAGATGTGAATTTTTTGAACATTTTGTTCCACAATGCTCTGTTTTATAATAAGCAGTAGTTTAGGGCTTTAAGGTTCATGTTTGTATAGCATTTAATTATGCCCTCTATGCCCTTCTACTCCCTAGAAACAGAAAACCTTTCAGTAGAACAGGGTTGGGAAAATACCATGAAGTTGTCACACTGTGAAAGGGCATGAGGAAATAGCTAATATAAGGATCATAGACAAGTGCAATTATTATGCTTACTAAACAGCAGGCTAGCAAAAACACCATAATGATTAACCTAAAGGAATCACTGTAGGTAATGAAATCTCCAGAACCACAATTAAATTCCCTCATAATAGAATTTTGCCACAGAATGGGGGACAGCAAATTGAAAATGTGCTACAGATTCTGGGGAAAAAAAAAATCCTCTGGGTACAAAAGCTATCAAACAGAAGCACCGACTTAAAATGTCACTGTGGGTGAGGAGTCATGAAATGGGTGGAGACTGAAAGTACTCAATAAATAAAAGAACTTACAGATGCAATTCTTTTACCAAGGAAATACGATGGTTCTGTGAATCCAGAGAGTTTTGCAGTGCCCCATACTGACATGCAGTCAACACAGAAAATTTTTAGGAACATTTCTTTCCCAATAAAGAAAAATTCTTATTACATAAAGCAGATACCCTGACAGAAAAAAAAAAATCTCTTTATTGAACGGGACCAAGGGATCATAGATTAGATATATTTACAGGTGACACAGTCAAATATAAAAAGTTAATTTTATTCACATACATTTTTATTCATAGACATTCATTAAATAATGGCTCCACAGATAACAGGAATGTCTCTTCAAAATGCTGGTCAGAAAACCTGTGCACAGAGCGACGAGCGTTTTCTCTGATCTCTAACCTTTTTTGGGGAGACAAAGAGAGGATATAAGCCATCGTCTCAGCGTAATTGTCCTCGTTTTCAGCCAGGAAGCCTGTAATATGTCCTTCATGGGGTACCACGATATCTAATTTGGGGCCTCCAGAATTGTGAGCCAGGATAACTGTGCCAGCTGCCATACATTCAACTACTCCTGTAAAAGATACAAACCGTGCAGATATCAATATACACATCAGGGACTTTGGCTTTTGATAAGGCATTGGAAAGTTAAAACTGCAGTAAAATTCACCCAGAATATAAGTTACTAGAGACTACCATTCTAGATCAGTTTGAAAAATACAGAGTAAATGGTCTCGTAAGAAAAAAAAATTGAAGTTTTTCAGTCCTAAGGACTGAAATGACAGTTTAATACATAAAATTGAATTTAGAAATCAGATACAAGCAGTTAAGTTGTGGTTCTTGTAACATATTTGATTTACCTGAGATAGATTATATCACCAGTGTATACCGTGGAAAAAAAAGCTGGATACTGAAACAAATGTAAAGATAAACATGGAAGGTAGTTCTGTGACAGGACACTGCAACACTGGTTTTATGGTATGGTGCCAGCTGCAAATAATAATTAAAAATTAGAGCTGAATGTAACTGTATTCATTTTATCATTCACACAGAGGAATTTTATCAGTTAGATACTGAGAGAAGAGCTGACTATGCACATTTCAATCAGTCGATACCCAGAATTTCAGTATTTTGCAGATGAACAACTCTTTATGGCTTTTGACAACTCAGCAAGACAAACTAGTAAAAACTGTTATGGCTACATCTGTATTTTTGATGGGAGAAGTTTTAATGAAATGAGAATCTGATAGTAAGATTTCCTCAGTCAAAAGCAGTGGGATAGGAATATCGTTATGTTGGATATATGAAGTTCAATTCTCCTCCGTGGTTCTAGAAAAGACATCAGAAATCAGTTGCTGATTCTTCTCAGTTCTGATTTGATTTTTAAAAAGTTCCCCTAGCTCAAAAATTGCCAGCTGTAAATAACGCTCCAAAGTTTTGGAACATGTTTTTTGCAGGTAAAAAGCCACTGGAGATGAAGGTGAAATCACACTGAAATTCAAAATCACAGTGTGACTGTATGATTTTTTTTTTTTTTTAATTTACTTTACTAAACTGTTTGGGGGGGGGAGGGGAAATATGAGAAACCATTTTGTGGCAAATATTTCTGGGAGACACTTCAGAGTTAATTTTTTTGTACCAAGTTCGTATAGACTATAAGCTGCTACTCCTGATACTTACTTAACTTGTATTCTAATGAAGTCCAATGACATTAACTGGAATTTAGTCACGTTGTAGCCAAGCACAGCATCCATCCGTTCGGCTGCCCTTGTAGATTTATGGCAGATGAGCAATTTTACATTCCCTTTCAAGGTCAGGACTCGACTAATCCCAATAAAACTGAGCCCGATACCGTAGTTCTGTGTGACAGCACAATGCAAACCAGGCCTCAGCTCCTCTTTCACTGAATTTCACTGAATTTTTAGAGTTGGAAGGGACCATATAGATCATCTAGTCCAACTCCCCTGCCGAAGCAGGATTGCCCAGAGCATGTCAGAGCATGTTACTCAGGACTGCATCCAGGCAGGTCTTGAAAATCTCCAAAGAAGGGGACTCCACAACCTCCCTGGGCAGCCTGTTCCAGGGCTCTGTCACCCTCACCATAAAGAAGTTTCTTCTCATATTTGAGTGGAACCTCCTATGTTCCAGCTTGTGCCCGTTGCCCCTCGTCCTGTCACTGGCAACCACTGAAAAGAGTCTGGCTCCCTCCTCCTTCAACCCCCCCTTTAGATACTTATAAGCATTGATAAGGTCTCCCCTCAGCGTTCTCTTCTCCAGGCTAAAGAGTCCCAGCTCTCTCAGCCTTTCTTCATAAGGGAGATGCTCCAATCATTGAATCATCTTCGTTGCCCTTCGCTGGACTCTTTCCAGTAGTTCCCTGTCCCTCTTGAATTGGGGAGCCCAGAACTGGATGCAGTATTCCAGTTGTGGCCTCACCAGTGCAGAGTAGAGGGGGAGAATGACTTCCCTCGACCTACTGGCCACACTCTTCCCTATGCAGCCCAGGATTCCATTGGCCTTCCTGGCCACATGAGCACATTGCTTGCTCATTGTCATTTTGCTGTCTACCAGGACCCCCAGATCTTTCTCTTCGGAACTTGTCTCCAGCAGGTCCATGCCTAACCTGTATTGGTGCCTGACATTCTTCTTCCCCAGGTGCAGGACCCTACACTTTTCCCTGTTGAACCTCATGAGGTTCTTCCTTGCCCAGCTCTCCAGCCTGTCCAGGTCTCGCTGGATGGCGGCACGGCCCTCCGGGGTGTCAGCCACCCCTCCCAGTTTGGTATCATCAGCAAACTTGCTAAGGATACACTCTGTCCCCTCGTCCAGGTCACTGATGAATATGTTGAACAGGACTGGACCAAGTATTGACCCCTAGGGGACACCACTGGTTACAGGCCTCCAGCTTGAACCTGCTCCATTAATCATTACCCTTTGGGTCCTGTCACACAGCCACTCTTTGGCATTCTGCTCCGCGCTACGGCAACCGATTTAAGGACTTAGCACAATTGCCTAGTGCAATGACGTGACCAAGAGTACCTGGTGGCATCTACATGGGGCTTACAATGAGAGAGACAGGATCTGTGGGAGACTCGCCTCTGAAGCAGCAGCGAGAGCACTGTAGCATAAACTACGTATTTCAAATGGCAGTTGGGGCAGGTGAAACACATCAAAATCTCTACACACGGATGTCTACACGTGAACTGTGTCTAAGCTCCCCCTGCAGCCAGGGGAGACACAGGGCACAATCTAAGGTGCTTAGAAGAAGTACCTGCTGCCTTTCGGTGCTCCCTTGGGTACAGAAGGCACCTGTGTAAGGTGGCAAACCTAACACAGGACCTCAGGGTGACCCATGAGCTTACAGAGTGATAGCTGGAGGGCAGGCAGGACATCTTGGGCAGCAAAGCTTGGGAGTAGCTGGTTCTTTAGGTGACTAGAGGATGCCTGTAATTAACACTCTACAGCGCTTCAGCTTGCATTACAGTAGCACCTAGTGGTTAGTCATCTCAATTGGTCCCGTAGGCTCTACCTCAGCTAGATCACCTCTGAGGAGAACGGGAGTAGGACACCTGCTTGCCATACAAACCTCTATGCTTAGACACCTACACTGAGGAGCCTTAATCATGAACTGAAGCCCTCCCCAGCTGGGACAGACGGCTGAACACTGAGGAAAGATACTGACCGATCCCGAAGTGCTCATTCCACATCGTATGCAGGCCGATGGTGGCCTCGGCCAGGTGTCTCTTTAGCTCCTCAAAGGGAATGTTTATTCTGAACTTCACGTCGTTACTAACTCCCAGCTCTTCACAAAGATGTTTAAGGTTATTTACACGCTCTTCATCTTGCTGGTTACGACAGCCTCCAATTAAGATAAGCTTCAGTGACGGCTGCTGCCCCAGTCTCTTCTCTTTCAGCAATTTAGCAAAAGCTCTGATTTGCAAAGGATGATCTTTTTCAGGCCTGAACTGGCTGACGGAAACAATGGAATGCTCAGCGGTGCTCTTCTCCTCTTCCAGTGGAATATCCAGGAAGGTCTGAACGTCGCAGGGTGGATACACAACACTAGTGCAAGCCCCAGCTCTCCAGAGGGAAAGAATGTGATTTAGCGTCCAAGAAGAATTAACCATAATCACGTCGCTGCAGGAACCAACCAACCCGTACATGAAAGCAAAGAAGTAGTAGTAGCCAAGTTTGAATTTGCTGAAAAGAGGACTGTTTGTAATGAAGGCTGCATTGTTAAACCTGGTATCCTGATTCCTAACGACAGAAAGCATATCGGTGCTGATAGTGGGATAATGGACGTAGCATCCAACGCGACACCCTCCTAAATATTTGAAGAGGGGAAGCGTGAAGGCATAACCCATTGAGTCAATATAAATGTCGGGAACACACTTTAGAAGGGCTTCCCAGCCAAGAAACACTGATCCTAAACTTTGTCCCAGCAAAGTGAAGTGAGGGTAAAGAGAAGCTTCCACAAGGTAGCGTTTTTCTAGAAATACAAACTTCACAGGATGAGTTAATTTGATATTGAATCTTCTGAAAGCACCTTCCACTATTTCTTCTCCAGTGACATCTCTGTCACCAGTGTAAACAACACACGTTACATTTCTGTACCTGCAAGAGTAAAGAAAAGGAATTTCATATGTTCTTCTCTTCAAATTTTGTAACACAAAACTAAAATATTATCCATTCAAAATTTCTCAAAAAGCATGCGAGAACAAATATCTGGCCTAGCTCTGAAATGATTTTAACTTAATTACACTTTTCCTTATACTTCCAGGGTTTTTTTCTGATCTGCAGAAAAACACATGGCTGAAAACTTGGGGAATATTTTTTTTTTTGAGTAAAACATAAAAGGAGCTCAGTATTACTCTACAGACTTGAGAATCCCTTGCCATACATTAGGAGATGTCTGCCTAGTGCATAGCATGAGGAAAATCCAGGAGACCGGGCAAGCCAGTGGATGTGCCAATGTTAAATCCATTTTAGATATTAACTTGTTTTGCCTCCTGCACCAAGAGGGAAGTATCAAGATTATCAGTTATCTACTGAAGAGTTATGCCCATACAAAGTTCCATACCGGCAGTGGAAAACTGATGAGGGAGGAGGGGTTCTCCCAAGGAGAGAAAGACGTGAAAGATGCCACAGCATGGAAAGATCAAAATCTGGGTAAAGGGATGAAGTGGAACGGTGCAACCAGGTGAAACTCAGATGTAAAAGAAAATGTAGGACTAGTAGATTAATGACACCTATTTAAATATGTAAAATGCAAAAAGGTACATAAATAATACCATCAGTAGCTGAGAATGAAATACAGTATTTGATAAACGTATATGCTTACTTTTTCTGGAGCGTTCTTATGGCACACCACAAGACTCTTTCCCCACCACCACCTGCATTGCAATATGGGTGAAAAAAGGCAACCAGCAACGGCCTCTTCCCATCTTTTCCTGCTAAGGTCAACTGTTTTTTCCTTTGTTGTATCCAGAGCCGTATTCCCCACAGTAGTACCACCAAGCAGACGCACAAAATTCCACTTAGAAATAATGCAGGGATTAACAATGAGCACAGCAATCTGAAACAAGCCGGAAATTTTAAAATATAAAATTGCTTTAAAGAACTACTATGTATGAAACTCAGAGAGAAGCGCTTTTAGGTAGAGCTACAGGGAGTTCAACAGTTTCTTGAATTCTTCTAAGCTTGGAAATCATCAATATGTGTGTCTCATTTCAACAGTTACAGAAAGTCACAATTCTACACTGTTTAGCTAAAGATTTTTCCCCTACTGTTACCTCTCAATCATTTATTATTGTTTGTTCATACCATATATCTATCTCCATGTGCTATATACATTATAAAGCTTGCATGCCCTTAGCAATCTGGCAAAACACAACTAGTGAACCGATTTCTACATAGATTTGTAAGAGATTTCTTCAGTCCAAGCTCCTGTTTTGGCCTGCCTTAGAGTAAACTGCTTTGGTGGAGTTACTTGGACCAGCCTGCAGTGCATGATCCAGAACCTGCATTTTCCATTCCCTGGAGATTAGAAGGGCTGTGTCAATTGTTCAGAAAACCTCCAAGCGGTTTCTCTGTTTAGAGACCTGTTTCTTCAGGTCTCTGAAGCTCTCTCTGACGGGGGCATTCCCTTTGCTCACCCCCGCCTCCCTGCACAGCTCTCCTAACCCAGGAACAGGAGGTTTCTCACAGGGGTCTCTTCTCGGCCTACAGAGCTTCACAGGTGCCAGAGCCTGATGCTATGCCACATGCTGTGATAAACATCATTTACTTGACGCTAAAGGGGCTGCCCGCGGCCAGCCGCGCGTCACGACTGACACGTAACATAAGAAGACACTTTCATTTTCGGGATAAAGAAGCGGAAAAAACCCATCAACCCATCCGAGGCCGGCGGCAGAGCGAGAAGGAGCCAGGCAGGGCCCTGTCCCACCTCACCCTGCCCGGCGGCCTCCTCTCCTCAGGGGCGGGTGCGTGACGGCCGGTCAGGCCCCGGGGGGAGCTGGGGGAGCGCGGCCGCGGATTGGCAAGGAGGCCATGGAGGCGCGGGGTCTCCTCCTCCCCTCCCTCTCCGCTGCCAGGACCCCCTCCCTCCATACGGCCCACAGCCCTCACCCTCCGCCCGGTACCTGATGAGCCCACACAGACACAACCCTCCCGCCACCATCTTGCACAGCGCCACCAGGCCCTTCCGCCGGAAAGGGATGACTTGGGGCTGGGCGGGGGCGGGGCCAGTGGGGCATTACCTTCCTCTCATTGGTTGGCGGCGGGAGATAGACAGAAGGGAAGGGAGAGGGGCGCGGCCCTGGCGGGTGGGCGGGAGCGGCGAGGAGGGCGTGGCCTCTCCTGAGGGGGGCGTGAGCTCCCCGAGGGGGCGTGGCCTCTCCGAGGGGGCGTGGCCTCTCCTGAGAGGGGCGGGCGGTTGCGCGCAATGGCAGCGCCCCCTCAGGGGCGGGACGGTGTCGCCATCGCTGTGGACTCGTTGCCGCCTTCTCCTCCTTCTCCTCCGCCCCTTCGGCGGCAGGTCTCCTCCGGGAGCATCGCGTCCCGCCCGTCCCTCCGGGCAGGGCTCGGGCCCGGGGCACCGCGGGACTGTGTGGTATGAGGGGAGGAGGCAGAGGCCTTCCCGTGGGACAGGGGGTTTGTTCTCCCGCATCCACTACTTGCAGATTTTGTCTCTGTAAATACTGGGCCCGCTCTCTGGCCAGAAGAGGACGGTATTCGATGTCTTGTCTTCCAGCCCTGCTTTAATCTCCTGCTTGTAAGTGAATGCCTCTTTATAGAGAGGTACGTGGTCTGCTCTCTGTGAACCTGTGCAAGTTAACTCTGTGAGGCCGAGGACAGGATGTCCAAAATACCCTGCGCCTGGTGCCATCTCTAAAGGGATCGCCATGAATATGCTCATGGGGCAATTTCTACTGGAGGATGTCCAGGCTAATATACTTCACCTCCTATTTTGTCTTGATTCGGGAGTATATGCACAGACCAGAGGATTAGTGTAGAGATAAGACTGAACAGTGCTATTTCTTAAAATGCTAGTAATGATGTGTTCAGTAAACAGCAAGACTTTGTATTTCTAAAATGGCTTCCCTGGAACAATGTAAGAAACTAGTCCTGCTCTCCTGGACCCTGGGAAGTGCTGAGTAAAAAGAATGGGCCACAACTTTTCTCATCTCCTGTCACATCGCTAGGTGCTTTTTTTCCCCACCACGTTCTCCATAAAAAAAAAAAAAGCTTTATGTGGCAAATTTAATCCAGATACCTTGATCCTCAGTCTCTTGCAGAGTTCAGATTGTCCAAAATTTGAGGGCATTTCAAGCCCTGTTTGAACAGGACCTTTCCAGAACCTGTGATCTTTCAGCCTCTTTGAGGTCAGTGTGATCTCTTTGATGTCATAGCTATCTGTGGATTTTGAGGTCTAGAAACTGTTAGGGATGCTTATGACAGTCATCCTGTGCTGCCTTCTTCAGAAGAGTGCTGGCTGGAAAATGCTGGATCATTAGTTTGTTTGGCCATTGCTATAGCCTGAAGCAGAAAGAAAATGCCCCTACTGTAGTGGGAGTGAGAAAAGTTCGGCTTAAGTAATGGTTATTTGATTCTGACCTGCCTGGATTGAGTTTTCCATTTATGGAGAGTCACCATGTGGGGATGGAACTGGAAATGTGTCAGGCCCTCAAAGTTAGACTTTTATTGGTTATTTTACTGATGGCTTTATTTAAATACCTTCACTGTTCTAAGTACCACTGACTGTAGGTTTTATCAGGTCATCTCTGCCTTAATGTAAGGAGGTAAATTGAAACAGTTCTGTTGGGAGGCCCAGCAAGCATGACCTAACATTTAATTTCTGAACCAGCTTTCCTAAGTGGAGTGGCACAGGCATTAGTTTCTCTCCCTTAATCTTTTTCCTCTTCCCCAACAGAGCAGTTGCCTGAGAAGCCTGTGAGATGCTTGCAGAAGAGACCTTTGCTGGATTCACATTTCTCAGCTCAAGACACCTCTCTTGTAATATCAACATTTGCAGATAATTGCCTGGGTTCAGAGAAGAGGCAAGGTTCTTCTAGGGAAGAAGAAGTCCGATCTGTTTTAGATGCTGAAATTTGTGTCTCCCCACTGACTTGAAAAGGACCTTATGGCCACTCCCTTGGAAGGTATGACTCTTAGATTGAGTGTCTTTATGAAGCTGAAGCATCACAGGGTAGCCAGGGCTTAATTAAGATGAGACAAGTAATGCTGAAGAGTTTCAGGAAGCAAGAAGAATAATTAATGAGGGAGACACTTACATACCTGGTTTTTGAGTTGCCTGGGCCATAAATGGCAGATGTAGTGGTTTGGGTTCATACTGAGCTCTCTGTTCAGAAAATCATATAGCAAAAGTACTCAGAAAAGCCTTTGGCTTCACGTGGCTAAAACAATACAACTTATTCTTTCCAGCTGATTGCAGGGTTAGCTGTACTGAAATCGGGATTTAACCCATGAAGGTTCCAGCACAAGTCCTACACTTTCTTCAGGGTTTCAATCCTAAGTGTCAGAAGTATGTTTCAGCTTGAGCCCAGCAAAATATCTTGCTTTTCTTGAAACCACGTAATCAACTTCTTGGAAGTTTCCCAGATCTCCTATTAACGAATGTGTATGTCTGTGCATTTGGCAGCTGGATAAAAAAGACTGATTTGCACAGTCCCAGTGGAAACAGCTGCCTCATGGCAGGACGCTCTATTTGCAGCGCGTAAACTTTCCGGCAGGGTGAGCCTCAGACTTGATTCAAGTCGCTGTACAGCTGGATGTACTCTGCGTGCACAGCGTAGCCTCTGTGAGACATACGTCTGGCACTTCCCAGAAATACTGCAATTTTTGCATGAATGCAGATTGACTGTCCAGTGTCAGTGTTACACAGCATATAGAGTCATGTAATTTTCCTGGTGACAGCAAATTGGGGGAGTTGTTTTCAGGAGAACAATTCATAGATACTGTTCTTGTCTTGCTTTCACTCCCACGGCAAACAGCAGATAGACCAGAGGAATTATTTTGGTAGCAGCCCTCTCTGATTTATATTTATATATTTTTTTTTTTTTAAGCTTCCTAGGCCTTTCCTTACCATGTGCACTCACTTTTTGAGTGGAGTAAGCAAGGAAACATGATGTCCTTGCAGGCTGCATATGACCTATAAGTTGTAGCTCAGGCACATTGTAATAAAGCATTTGCATAAACAAATAGATATTCTGGATCTGGATAACTTTTCCAGATCCTTACCAATACTAAAGGGGGGAAAATAAGAGTTCTTCACAAGACAACCAGACTAGATAGAAAAGGATTTGAATAAAAGCTGCAATGCATCTGCTTGTACTCTGCCTGGTCTAGATGTGTCTTTTTTTTTTTTTTTCTTTTTTTTTTTTTTTCCCCCAAAGCCAACACGAGTTGCTACAAACACAAACTGTCACAAAAGTTCAAATGATAATTTTGAAACTTCTGCCAGTCCTGGCACAAATTCCTCAGACCTAACTTTGCAGTCAGAAGATGTTTTGTTTGATGGCCCCTGTTTCTTCTGCAGTTCTTCCTATGTGTTTTGTAGTCATCTCAGATGGCCTTCTTTTCATGGAAGGCTATTTTTATTTTGGAAGTAGTGTTCACTTGTTTGCTGTAGGGAGAAATCTGCGTGACGGTGGGAGTATCGAATAGTTTTCTCCCTTCTAATAATTTATAGTTCACAGAATCACAGAATGGTTGGGATTGGAAGTCATCTTGTCCATCCCCGCAGCCCAAGCTGGGCCACCTACAGCCAGTTGCCCAGGACCATGTTCAGTCAGCTTTTGAGTATTGCCAAAGATGGAGACTCCATAACGTCTCTGAGCAACCTGTGCCAGTGCTTGGTCACCCTCACAGTGAGAAAGTATTTCCTGATGTTGAGGGACCCTCCTGTGGTTCAGTTTTTTCCCATTGCTTCTTGTCTTGACACTGGCTCTGTCCTCTTTGCACCCCCCCTTCAGGTATTTGTATACATTAATGAGATCCTCCCTGAGCTTTCTCTAGGCTGACCAGCCTCAGCTCTCTCAGCTTTTCCTCATAGGAGCTGTACTCCAATCTCTTAATCATTTTAGCTGTTTTATTTTTTCTGTAGTCCACCTAATTAAAAAAACCCCACGTTAATACTTTCAAAGTTCTCGTGTTAACTTTTCTTTAATCGTGGGCTATCCAGCTTCTGATGTGAGCAATATGAAAACGGTGTTGCTGACAGCTTTACAGACTGCAAGGGACACCTTTAATGTGTGAATGCCCGACACAGACTAATTGAGCTGTCACCACTTAACAACTTCCCCACCTTAATGCACATGTAGCAGATGATATTGTATGCATGTATTTAGGGTATTGGCAATAACTTAAGCAAGAGCAGCGCTGAGCTCTCTGTGGTGTTCCCACTCCAGCAGTGAGAACGCTATTAAAAACCTCCTCTGTAGAAATTCCGCATGGCTGACATGCCAACGAAATTAAACTAGCCTTGTCATGAAGTCGGCTTTGTTTTCACCTTCCCAGAGATGTACCGAGTTTTTAATCTTTTGCTGCCTCTGTAAGCATTTTTGTCCTGTTTTAATTGCTTTCCTTATTAAGGTCCTTAGTCTGAAGGAAAATCCGTGCAAACAGTCCTTCTGAAGGAGTGGTATTCAGAACAAATAGGAGAATCCACTCACGGTGTAGATATTCTCTGCAAGCCTGCAAGGCATTTGAGACAGTTTTAAACTGTATTTTTGTAACTCTCATTCTTGCTGAGCATTCCACATACGAGTTGCTTGGTAAGATAAAACCACTGGCAAGTAATAACACAAAGCAACTGGATTAATATTGTGTAAGGATATTCATATGACAGTCATGTGGTCTTTTATACTTTCTTGTACAGTTGGTTACTTTCTTTCAGAGACGTGCACTGTGTAGCCCTGAGTCAGTCATCCAGGGCTGCTGTCTTAGCTACTGAAATGCCTGGGACTGTTTTTAGCAGAAGGAATCTTAGATCATTCATGTACACAGTAAGTTTTTCCTTTTTCCACATGTCTTGTGATAGGCTGTTAAATGTTACAGTACATTTGTTCTTCATTGCATGGTAACAGGAGGCAGAAATAAAGTCACACCAGTTGTGTGCTAAATATTTGCGATGCAAAAAACAAGTATTGGAAATAAATTGTGGCACTGATATATCTGGGGCAAAACACTATGGGGTTGTTTTTACTGATATGTGGTAATATTAAAGTTTCTAAATATAAGCAGTTCTAGTAAAAAAAATTTAACTGTCATCTTTACTTTTGAGCTAGATGTTCTAGGGCATAGGTTTTTGCAGCATGTATCTGTGAGCAAAAGCTGCCCCTTTTTTGACAGAAGCAATGAAGGATTAAGCAGTTTGTGTCTACAGAGAATTTTTGCCAGAGCTCCTATAAACCATGTTTATTTGTAACACCAGGCAATTTAAGCAGGTTGAACCCATAGCTTTTGATTAACAGGAGATTATTTTCACCAAAATTGGACATGGACCATGCAGGAAAACAAATCGGTTCCACTGTTGGAGTTTAATCCTGTAGATTGTGCCAGTGTTTTAACCTCCCATGGGCTCTGCTGTCAGTTCTCCTAAACAGTCATCAGCAGGAAAAATCAAAATGTCTGCCATTTTTTAGGGTGAGTGAAGGAAATGTATTCAAGCAACTTAGAGTACAGGCAGAAATGAGATGACAAGTGATGTAGCCCTCCTGATAATATCAATAAGCTTGCAAAATAACATGTAGACTCACGTCCCATTTTTTTCAGCTGGAAGTTTGGGATTCTTGAGGAGCCAGGGCCTATTTTCGAGTGTCTGTAATAGCAGACTCAAACCCTTCTTGCTTTTCTTTCTCCCTTATGCAGATACTAATGTCTCTGTGGCCATCTGCACCTAATCAGGACATGAAGGGGATCATGAAGGACCACCTCTTTCACAGCCATACCTTAACGTCTGTTTAAATCAGCTATGAAACTGCTCAGGAAGCTGCAAAACTTCAGTGTGAATTTTTTACTGAGTTAGGCACCTCCATAACGAAACTCTAAAGGGTTCACATACTGAAAAAGAAACACCCTGCACTTGTTCAAGGTGCATATGTGCAGGTGTGTTTGTGCGTGCTTCTCTTTGCCTGTTTCAGGAAGCAAGGGAGAGTGCAATTTGGATGAAAATCCAAATTGTTTCTCATGAAGCCAGGAACAAGGCAGGATTTGCATTCTGTGTTCACGTCTGGCTCCCTGGCACTGATGAAGAAAGTGAAAGGAGCCAGAAACTGGCTGCGGAGCAGGACAGAAGGGAGTTACAATTATTGGAGGAGACTGTTTGGCTAGTCCAGACATGAGAGATGCAGGCACTGTGCCTTGTCACCTCCTCTGACTTATTTCTATTCTGGGGATGCAAAAAGCTTGAAAGGTTGGTGATTTTCCCATGGGGCTGATTCAATCAAAGATTCTCTTCTGGAGGGTGAACTAGGGCTGCTTAAAAGTAGTTCCCTGCTGCACTACCTTTTCTTTCAACAAGCAGAGGTACCAGGAGGGAACAATAAATTTCCTGAATTTCCATAGATTAGCGTCTCTGCTTCCCAGGAATTGAGGGCAGTTAATAGATGTCAGAAGGTTGCTCAGCAACTCAGGATGGTTACCTTCTTTTATACTGAGCTGCAGAATGCATCAGTTTTGACTAAACGTGTCCTTGGAAGAAACATTCTTGTCTGGACAGCAGACTGAGGTGAACTCTGGAAATAGCAGGATTGCCAAGAGCTGAAAAAACTCTCCATTTCACTGTCGGAAAGCTTTTTTGTATTTCCCTTTTCTTACAAGTGCCAGGAACTCTTTCTTTAGGAGTCCAATGTCTCCAGTTTCCTCTGCGTGCTCATGCAATAAACAGAGACTATTTTTTATGGTGAGTTTGAGTGGTGAAGAGCCAGTATGCATGCCACAGAGAACAACCTGAGAAAACCTGCCTGCGTTTGAAAGCAGGATTTTAACTGCATACTTCAATCCAGGTGTTAAATGTTTCAGATAAAAATAATGGTAAACAGAAAGAGGTTTACTCTGCATTGCCATTTCCCTTAGATGTTTTCGAAGCATCTGTTTGTGTGGAAGAAATTGCATGAAATTAATAGCAGAGTTTCCGGTGTTGATACTTTCATCCCTGACTGTCGCTTTAGTTCTGACGTTTCCATCTGAATTCTTCCCCGCTACTTGTTGTAGGCTGCCGGTGTTATTTAATGTAATAGGGAATTATTATCAGGTATTCCAGCAGAAAAAAAATAGCAGCAAATATGTTTTCATCTTTGTTTTTTTATTTTTCCCCTCAATTTTTATAAGCCTCTGCTGTGAATCGTTATGGCTCTATCCAGGCAATCTTCACGTATTTTCATGGTCACTTGGAAATATATTTTATCCACTGATAGAAACTGGGACCTCCCTGCCTGTGGCTTTTGCCTGAGAGTTGACTGTAACTTCATGTAAGATATTAGACCTGGACAGGGCAGTGCTGTAATAGTTCCTAGCCCTGAAGAGCAAATAATTAACAGGACTTTTGTAGAAAAATAAGTTAGCTAAACAGCAGCTCGCATACATTACAGTTTGGACCCCTGACAGCTGGGAAGAGCAGAACCTCTACCCCATGCGCCTGTAGTGTCCTCATCAGAGGTTTCCCTCCTTACTTCTTGCCTGCTGTGGCAGAGGGAGTCAGCCAGAGAGCTGGCAGATCTTCATCCATCTCCAAATCAGGCAGAAAAACCCACCTAAGGGCAGCACTGTAGGTGGGGAGGCCCCTGCTGCCAAACGCCTGGAGCCTCCTGTCCCTTCAGTCCCACCGTGAGTACCGTGATGCCGAGGTCAGTGGCGTGTGAGCAGAGCCCTGGTTTGTTGGCTCATGGGAGGGCAGTAGCCTTGTCTTGGCAGCATGTGGCAGAGCCCGAAAGGGCAAGTAGTGGAGGACAGGTGAGAAAGGCCCTTGTGCCAGCCTGGGCTGGGCTGAGCCCCTGTGGCCGTAGGGTCACCTGAGAGTCCACCCCAACACCCTCATGCCTTTTTCTACCCAGCAACTGCAACCATTCCACAGGAAGAGAGGGAAAAAATGGAGTAAAAGAACCAAACGGATGGTGTAGAAAGCCGAAACCCTGCTCCCCAGGCAGAGTTTTGCCTGGAACACCAAGGAGGCAGGTAGGACTTTGCTCAGGACTCTGTGATGGAGGAGCCCAGGTTCTGTGGTGAGGAGTGCTGCTGTCAAGCTTTCTTAGGGATTTGGGAATTGCTGGAAACTCCTCTCTTTTTTGTATAGAGGTGGTTTCTGCCAGGATAGGATAGCCAGAAACAGCTGTTGAAGAGGAACTGAATATGGGCTTGCCTTTACATGTCTAGCCTGTCCTAACAAAGGCGGTATGTTTGTATTTTAGACATGGCATCTGTAATGCAAACACAAGGTGCATTTTTGTCTTTTTTTTTTCATTGAAATATAGGTGATTGTGATGTATATAAATGAAATGGGATGAAACAAACTTTGATTCAGAGGCCGAGCAGTTTGACTTGGGATTAAACACTGGCCATAGAACCAGAAATACAGGCTTAAATCAGAGTTACATTCTATTTCTTTTTTTTTCTGGTGATTTTTCTTTTTTTTTTGCATGCTTTACAAATATGATGTGGTGCATGTTATTTACATAGCGTAAGGAGTCTCATCAAAGTGAAATCTCTTTGGCTGTCAAATATGACAAGAATGATTTGAAACAAGTGCTGGCAAGGAAATAATAGTAAACTTAGATGGTGTGGACTTTACAGTCAGGGACAGTTTAGAGGATATATATTATATATGAATGTCACTTAATACACAGGCTTACATTCCTGATCTGCATAGGGGAAAAAATAATGGCAGATATGGCAAAGCATCTTAGGATCTGCTATTTGTTTGCCTTCTACAGGGTAAACAGCAGCTTACCTTGGAAAAAAAATAAATCAGTCTTCCCATTTACTTAAATCACAATTCAGAGACTTACCACTTTATCTATTCAAAACAAGTGTGAAAGATATTTTTTAAAACCCACAAAAAATACTGAGAAATTTACAAACTAAATTGGAATTAAGAACTTGAATGTTATTTCTAAATGTGGATAGCATATGTAGATGACAAAACTAGGATCTGTAGTGATAACTTACATAGTTCACAAATAATAGGTTTTTCTGCCTTCTCAAATTAGCCTTTAAAAATAGTTCCTTTTGTAATATTCTCAAGTTATATTTGAAATATTGCAGTTATGATGGATAAAATGTAGGTCCTTTTGCTCTGCATGGAGTTTGAAAAAGCTTTGGCTGAAACTTTACAAGCCAAAACCAGCTCTGAGCAAGAGCGAAGCATGGACAACGTCAGAAAATTAAGTTGGAAACACAGAAGTGAAAATACTGGTTTCATCGTGGCACGGCCCGATGGGTTCAGCCAGCCTTCTTCACCTGCTACGTGAATGAACATTACTGGAAATCTGAACTCGAATTAATTTATGCAGATTGTAATTGTTCTTTGCACTTAAACCCTGACCCAAAAGGTGTGCCCTTTCCTGTGGTAATATGATCAGCCTGGTAGTTTCCAGGTACTTGTAAACAAATTCCTGCAGTATAAATAGACAGATAACAGGAATTATCATAATGAAATCAACACTGCTAAAAGCAGACAAAGTACCAAGTCCACACAATTTGCAATCACGTTAGAAGCCGTGGAATGAAAAAAACTAGTACGCATGTTGGGACCCTGTTACAAAAGAGATACTCCGCTGAGTTTTGCTGGTTTAGAGCAAACAACCCTTTTTTAAATATTTAAAGAAGATTGAGTCTGCTTCCTGAAAAACTGAAGCCAAAGTCTGAGCTGATTTGATTTGAAATGAGGCCATCAACTCTTAAGCAATTTTATTCATGGCAGGTAGGAATTCGATTCCATGTATTTCAGAGTTATGTATGCGTTCCTTTTTTTCTAACAGTGTAAGAAATATGATCATGCTTCTACATACGTTGAAAGAAATATATATACCACTCGTGCTGTAGAAATGCTTGTGTATGTGATGGCTGCCAGTGTTCTTACAACTGTAGCCAAAGAGTTGTCTTTCTGATTTCATGGCTCAAAACTAGGAGCAAATGTCGGTAAGGAGGGAGTTTTGTTGCCTGTTCAATGCTAAAAAGGTATGGCCTTTTCTGATTTTCTGTAATAAGTGTGTCAGTTAACTGTTTGGAGAAGTCAGGGGTGTGGTTATGTATCATGAATCTGACCAAGCTTTCACTGAACTTTCAACTGCAACTGATTTGACTGCACAGGGGAAACATGAGGCTTGTGTTGCTTAGAAGGACTGAAAAGTGGCTGCTGAGCAAGCGCTGGGATTTGCTTGAAGAAAAAGTGCATACGTTTACTAACAACTTCTCTTTTGGCTTAAAGAGGGCACTGGCGGAGAAATAGTTGTTTCACAAAAGGGCTGGGTGTATTATGGGTTCCTCTCCAAGCAATGTTGTTAACAAGTTGTTGGTAACTGTGAGTTACCAGCACTGTTGTTTGTGAAGTTACTCAGAGCTTTGCAATGCTTTGCTTCCCCCTCCCCCCCTTTTTTTTCCTTAAAGCTTCAGTTCCAACAGTTGCATTATATGTATAAAAACAAAAGTCAGTCTAACTCTGTTATGATGGGGAAAAAATAGAAAAAAAATTAGCCGCCTGCATCCTAAAGACAAATTCAAAGGAACTCAAAATACGGTCAAATGTGAAATTGCTTGGATTTTAGCCTCGTATCGTTGTTTGTATGCCTCAGGATGGATTGTATTTCAGTGGTTTAAAATTATGGCTGAGGAGGAGAGTAGGAAAACAATTAACACTGAAAGGCAGACTGGATTTCTAGAGTGCTGCATTAGTACTAATACATCCCTCTTTGCACTGATGGGATGGGCACGTATCTGAACAGGTTCCTCTTGTCTGTTTGTCAGATTGAGGCAATGTGACCCCCTTACCTCCAGACTCCCATTTTTTATCCTGAACCCAGGCTTCTCATCTTTCAAGGCATTGTTAAGACTTCTTTCAGATGCTTGCTTTGGGCAAGAAGCCCGAGGGATTAAGATGCAGGCCAGATCATCCTATAAAGCCAGGGATGAATGCACCCAGGAAATATAATTTACCTGAAGAAATAGAATTTACCAGTTCTTGTGTGTTTATCATATTCTCCGATAGTAGTGGGTAATATAAAGGGGAGAACTCATGTTTTATCAGCTCTTGAGGCTTTAAGTCAAAAGGATTTCATTTTCTAGCGATGTTCTGCATTTTTTGACATGAAAATGCAAACATCTCTGCCTGACATTAGCAGAGAACTGTGAAGGCAGCAGGCTTATTTTCTGTTTGCCATTTAAACCTCACGCTACCAAACCTCAGTGACTCTTCCTGGCGAAACTCCTAAATTGTGCAAAATCTAGCCTTGAACCAGGGCATGATAGTGTTATCAGATGAGATGGACAACACTGCCCTTCTTATTTCAGCCTTCGCTAAAATGCTAAAAAAGTAGGGCTCTGTCAGAGTTCAGCAGCAGGCGATCGTAGCAGTTAACCCCCAGCAGCTGCCTCCCTTCCCTGGCGGATATTGCCACCCTTGAGGTGCTGACATCGGATCCCTTCCTGAATGATAAGAGACTTCTAGAGTTGTTGGGATGGGGCAGGACCTCTGAGCTTTCAGTCTGGTATATTAAGGTAAAAGGAAAATGTTTGGTTTTACAAGATGCTCAGTGGTTTCTGCTTTGTGGATGGTACCTCTTCTCCAAGAGCTGATGCTCGTAACGTGGTCAGCTACACAGGTTTCATTTGCCATTGCCATATAGTTCTGCTTGAGCTATTTTAAATCAGCTAGACTGGTTGAAATCTATCGTCTGCCCCTTTCATCTGAAGAACTATACAAAATTTTTTTTTTTCCCAGCCAAATAATTCTTTTTAATGTGGGTAAATACCTTGTAAACTGAACGTGTTCAAAGCACAACCTCATCTGTTTCTTCTCTACCTCCAAATCAGTATTCAGGACTCTGCCTAAGGCAAAGGACTATGGGGCATTAAGTAAGAACTTGTCTCCATTGCTTTTAGAAACAAACAAACAAACAAAAATTTTTACCTTAGAGTTGCTCAGAAGCTGGGGGGGAGGGGGGAAGATGAGTGAGAGGAATTGGAGAGAAGATACTTACTAAACATCAAGTTGAAAAAAAACCAACTGATTTTTGCAGTATGTTTCATCATATGATAATTTAATAAATATTAGTTACTTACAGAAACATGCTATGTAGGGTTTAGGATATTTTTAATAGTAAAGATGCTGTCTGAGATGAGTGAACCAAGTATGTACTTTGGAGGTGGACAGAGACTGGAACTCCTGTTCCCTAAAACACTCTAGAAATTTCCATTATTTGGAATTAGAATGCAGAGCTGAATTTCTGAATATCTTTGATTTGGGATTAGAGAATTGTTTTATTTTAGAAAGACAAAAAACAGGTTTTAAATATGTATGTATCTTTAGTATGTAGATGTAGTGTTAATATTTAAAGACATTGTAATGACATATTTTCACATGTCAAATTGTGTGATCTTGAATTGCTTGTTCCAAAATCAGTTCAAATCAATGATTCCTGAAATATTTTTCCTTTAACACAGTTTTCTTTTTCAGAAAAGTGTTTCATCTGAATTCAGGTGTGTTTATAAGCAATTTTATTGATAAATACAGAACAAACACAGATGCTTTACTCTGTAGTAATACTTTTTAGTAGGGCCATTTCTCAAATACCCTTTTTAAAAGTTTAATATTATCATTGATCTTGTATATTAAGACAATGATGCAAAATAGTGCTACAACAGTATTTTGAGTTTCGATTCATTGGCAGAAGACCTTCTTTTTCCAAAGGTGGTTCTTAACTCTGAAGTCAAGCGCTGAATGGTGTGAGCAGAGAGAAAGATTCATCTCTGTGGGGAAGTTATAACAGGAAGGCAAGGCAGGATGCTGATGTCCTGCAGGGTGGCTTTCTGGACACTGCCTTTGGGGCAAGGGTGTGAGGGACCTACCTCTGCTTTTGGAAGTAAACAGAATCTGAATTTGGCCTGTCATCTATTCCCCTGGGTTTTTGTGACGTGAGGGAGATATGCTGAGATTTTAACCCTGTGTGCTAACCTCTGCATAGGAGTAAATTTGGTGCCTTTTTCCAACAAGTCCAAAAGATTCTGTTTAAACGTAAAACAGTTGTTTTAAGGCTTGCCTGCGCAGTGAGGTCACTGCATAGCCAGGGAGGGTGTGAACTGACGACACATCAACTATATAAATTCCCTGCATGGCTGTTCTTTAGGTGTCCCTGTTCAGGGGTGTTTTCAGAAGCGGACTGCACTGCTGTGGGCTTAGGGAACTAGAGATCCCACTCACCAAGTTAGCACAGTGCTGTGAATTTGTTGCAGGCAATCCCAGAGAAATATATCCAGGCTTGGCTCAAGGCACTTCTAGTGATGGTACCTATGGTGTATAGCTGTCTAAATTAGATGTTCCTGTAGTTGCCCAGCGGATTTAAGGGGAACTGAGTTTGCCAAAAGGTGTATTTTATTCTTCTTTCTTTACTTTCTGGCACTAATTGCTGGTTTGATTTGTTTGTTTGGTTGGTTTTTAAAGTAAAGTTTGGTGATGGTAAAGGTGCGCATTTTAAAAAGTATGAATATTGTACTCACTCTTTTTCCCCCCACTCTTGAAACACAGAATGAGTGTTCTCGTGCCCTAAAATGAGTGAAAGACCTTTGGTCTAGCAACTTTATCTAACGATATAATCATAGGCACGTTTTCAGTGTTAGAAGGAATTTTATCCAAGAAATCCCCGGTAATTTCCTAGAAGAGGGAAAGGGAGTAGCATTGCCCTTTGTAGGAGCTGTGCTTATTGCACGTGGCCACAAGGATCTAATGCCTGGCTGTTGGAGTTAATTATGCCCTGGCTGGCAGCGCACAGGTCGTGTTTGCCTACAGCTTGTGAAAGGCAGCCTTGGCCGAGCCCGCTGCGACGCCGTGTGCAAAGATTAGCAGCGCTGAACCCCGCTCGGGAAGCGCAAGGGATGCCAATTGGTGGGAAGCGTTTGAACCGGCGGGAAAAGCAGGTAGCCGAGCGCAGCCAGCAGTGTACACAAGGATCACCGGTTACATCTGGGATTTCGCGGCGAATGCCTCAGGAGCACGTTGATTAGACGGGCAGAACTCTTCGAGCCGTTGTAAATGTAGCTGAAAGAAGCGTGGCCGATAAGAGACCGCATAACCGCTCTCGTGAAGCTTTCCTTTGGCGTTGCAATATTTAAAGCCCAGAAAGATAATGGAGAGAAAACTGGACAATAAAAAGAAAAGGGAACTGTCCTGCTTAGCTACTTTAAACAACAAAAACATAACCCTGGTGTCTATTTGTAAGCAGCAGGCAGCTCACGATGTGCCTGAACTACTGATTATCGGTGAAAAGTCCAAGACAGAATCTCCGGTAAAAGCAAGCAGTAACTTGCAGAAAGAAGAGAGACTCTTGCAGAGTTACTCCATGGGAACGCCAGAAGTCAATACAGTTGAAAGACAGGTCAGTGAGATGGAGGGTGTGTTGGGAGGGAAAAGGTGTTTCTGAACTGGAGAAATTAAAACAAAAAAACATGTTGGATGCGGGTTGTGTATTAAAGGAGGTTAAACCTTCTTTATCTGAATTGTCTCAGTCCCCCGTATGGATGCCTGCCCCGTAACAAGCAGTCCACAAATGCAAAGTCCTCTGGAGAGCCTCTGAAAGTAATCTTTGAAAGCAGATGTTAATGATGAGTTATGCTGTAGTAATTAACGAGGATTTTTTCAGCTCCACCTCTAATAATGTAGAGTGGTGATTCTTAGTAAGGAAACATATTAGTATTTCTCCTTCTAAACGGCAATTGTCTGAGTAGTTTGACAGTAGCTCTTACCAAGTTGTTCTCTGGAGTAACAGAAACTGCAGAAACATTAAAAGATCCTAATTGTCGGTAAGTAGTTTATTTATAACTACTAAGTGGATGGCAGCAAAAATTCTTGATAATACATCTGTGGCAACATTTTTATTATTTTTTTCTTCAGTGTTGTATATAACTACGGTATTTTTAGAGATTAAGTGTTGTGAAGAAGAGGCTTAGAAAGATCAATGCTTGATAAAAACATGATGAGGTTTATTTGAAAAAGAGTTTTTGCTATTTAAAAGGTATGCAAATTACAGTAATGTAGTTTGGATCAGTGAATATTGTGAATATTTAAGGAAAAGAAACTCTCAGAACAAATTTTGTGTCCTTTGAAACTGCGTATGCGTAAATAATTAGTGTCAGACTGGAATGAAATAACAGCCAGGACAGACCAAATATACCTGAAGGCTTTTTCTGCCTCAAGTTACTTCTCATATTGTAAATGTTTGCTAGAAAACAATCATGACATAAATGACTTTGTTCTACCAACGGATCTCTTTTCTGTATTCCGTTCACTGGCATATACACGTTGCTGGTACTGGAGCCATGAAGTACATCACAAAGTGTTTTGCTTTAATTCTAAATCAGAAGCAATCCATTTACAGCAAGCCTTTCCCCTTTCCCACTAAACCAAGCATGGTTTGCATAGCTCCCTTTAATTTAAAAGTACCTGTTAAGGTCTCTAAGGTTTGTTAACCACGGCGTGTGTAGGTATCATTTCAGTACGATGGGCTGCAACTGCCTGAATCCTTCCCCATCGCCTGTGCTGTTGGAGAAACCTGTTCCCCGATGGGGAGCGGTAGCCCCTTGGCAGAAGCGTCAGGGCAACCAAGTTAGTATTTTTAAAACGAAAGCGCCATAAAGGCTGCTTTAAAGTAATACTTTCATTGAATCTTGATATCCAGTTGGAGAGGGTGGTTTTTCCCTCGTTTAAGACTCGGGAAGTGTTTGAAAAATAACAAGTTGCGTTACTGAAGATCGTAGCTCCTGACATTTGCTGATCTTCGCTATGCTGGGGGGGAGGGGCGGAGAAAGGGAAGGAAGGACAACCATTTAAACAAGATGGATGGACAAGTTGCACCGAAATTTGTTAAGGAGGATGAGGGTTGAATTTCAGCTTACTCGGAAGTACTGCTGATACAGGCACAAAATTGAGGACTCGGCACCTTTGATGTTCCCGAGGCTGCTCTGTCCTCACTTTGTTGTTCACTGGCTGCCTATAACAAACTGGGAAAGCATCTGAAGTATTTAATTAATAGTACGTGGCTTTTCAGTTGTGTGTTACTGCCTGCCTGAATCCAAAGCCATGAATCAGCGGGTTGTGAAAGAACGAAGCAGGAAAGGTAAAACAGCCACACAGATAAGATAATTCTTTGGCAGTTGCTGTGCTCCAAGGTGAGAGGGCGATAGCTGGTTTCAGCCTGCGGAGGTACAGGGGAGAAGAGCAGCCCAAAACCTTCAGAGACACCTGGTGAGAGGTTTGGTGGATGAGCAGGCGGGGAGAGGCGGAGGGGAAGGCGCTGAAAGGGCTGGGTCCTGTCTCCTCAACAGCTGCCTGCCTGGAATCGCGGTGAGGAGTCCTGCCCTTGAGTTTCAAGATGTGAAAATTTGCATCCCTGCAGGCCAGGAGAAGGAGGGTGGGAGGGCAGTTCCAGCCCTGGGCGGGGAGAGCCTTGCTGGAGCACCAGTGAGGAGCAGCAGCCTTGTGGGATCTTGGTGTGGGTGATGCTCGGGGAACTGTGGGGTGCCCCTGCCACGGTCTCAGCCTTCTGCTTGCAGAGGCCAAGAGCTTTACACCGGCATTTCAGAGGTGGCTGCACCTCTTGAGAAGGGCAAGTGAGGGGGAAAGGGATGGCTTTCCCAGTGACAAGCCACCCCACAAGGTGACCCTGGAGCGTGGGGGTGGAGGGAGCATGGGGACGGAGGGAGCATGGGGACCTGGCCAGGGGTGGCTAGCAGCTGTGGCACGAAGCTGAAGAGGGCACAAAACTTGTTGAATTTACAGCCATGGGGTTGCGTCCATTGTCAGGACACCGGTCACCACGTGCATGTGCGGGAGGGTCTCACCCAGTGCTATGGTTTCTTTGGCTTGTTTTTTCCCAGTTCAGTTGATTTTCTTAGATGTGTTCTGTATCGCCTCAATGCTGTGTTAAACCCTTGGCCTTTGCACTTCTGAATGGGAGTACCCAAAAGAAATAGCCCATTTTAGGGGACAGTGGGGCAGCCTGATGCCAGGCCTCTGAGGGCAGCCCTTGGTGGAGTGGTTTTACTCCACCAGTCACACAGGCCATGGACAACAACCACCTTTTCCCCTGGACCAGCTGCTGAACTCTGGAGTTCATAAAGCCAAGAGCTGCGTGCCAAGCCAGGGCCTGAGACTTGGTGCTCCCAATCAGTCAGTGTCTCCCTGCCCTTCTCCACCTCCACGCTTTCCCAAAAAGTTAATCCAGCCTTGGGGCATATTCCTGTTGGATGATCTCCTTCCTACTGGCTGGAGGCAGTCAGGATGGGGAGCGGGAACCTCTGCCTCTTCCTGTTGCCCCCAAGCCCTGCTTTGCCCCAGGCCAAGCATGAGTGCTCCAGCTCCTGTCTGGGGCAGCAAGGGTTCCTCTTCATGCTGGTGGATTAGCTCTGAAATCCTCGTATTGGGAGCTGGGCTTCAGATTCCACACATACGCATCAACAGATGCATTTGCGACTCATCTTGGGTCCGGTTTAGATCTGTCAGATGGGAATGTTTTCCATTCAGCTCTGGTGCTTCCTTTAAAGCTCTCCTCTCTGCTGCTTCTGTGTCAATGAGTCCCTTCTTAATTTTCTTCTTTTCTTTTTTTTTTTTTCCTATATTGTTTATATGAGCTTCATAACACCGCTTTCTGTAGGGTTTCTTCACTTTCAGACTAGAGCCTCGCTCTGCTGTGCATTTTGAGTTGAAACTTTTATGTGCAGAATGGGGCGGGGGGAGGAAGAATTGTCATAGTTTCATGTTTTCTTTATTTACATATTTTTTACATACTAAATGTAAAAATATGCCTGAGACTGGTAGAGCAAACAGACTTGGTGTACGCTTCCTCTTCAAAGTAAGGAGGCCTCCTTTGGCGTGAGAGACAAAACAGTTGGTAACTGTGGCAGGTTCTTTCACACTCCCGTATGGATGTGGAGTCAGATGCATTTTCATTATTTCGATAGGATTTCTCTCTAGGCAGAAGCAAGGAGGAGAATCCCAGGCACCTTTATTGGCATTTTTGGAGGTGTTTGCTTCTCTGATCCTCTTGCAGATGGTCTCTCTGAATTCCTGTACAGCCTCATAGATGCCATGTTATGCGTGGGTGTTCGCTGGTGTCAGGAAACCCTCTTTTGAGACCTAGCATGTGCCTGAGGAAAACTGTGGGCACATTTCGGCATGCCTGGTCTTTGTGTCCTTATGTGAACCTGCTGTTTTCCTCTGATCTAGTGTAGAAACTCCCCTCCTCGCAAATACACGCATAGATGTATTTGTGCCCCTTCTTTTTTTTTTTCTTTTTTTTTTTTTAAGCTGTTAAACAATACTAAAGGCTTTGTAAATACTGTATTTGAACTGTGCATATTTCTTTTTTTAGGGGGGGGTTCTTCAATGGTTTGGCATTTTAGGGGAGGGAGATTGTTAGTTGTTTTTTTAAAGAGAAATAAGCCTTTTAATTTTTTATATCCATGTCTCTAATTTTTTCCTTCTCATTTAAAAATTTGTTTGCAAGGATTTTTCTCCTATAGAGCACAAACATCTGGTTTTGTCAAGTAACAAACAAATATTTTTGCCAGTTCTTCTGAATGTTGGGATAGCTTTTTATCCAAAATATAAAGTGGTGGCCAAGTTTTGATGTTTCTGTGGCTTACAATGCATTGAAATAGTACAATCAGTCCTTACTTTTATGTTTTTCAAAAGACTGGAGGAGGAGAAATACCCTTTAATCTTTTTATACATTTAATTTTAATTGCTTTTATATCACTGGTTACCTAGGAAAACTGAGATGGTTGGTGAGCGTGGGGGTAGAGGGAACGCAGAGGAGGATGTAAGACCTGTGATAGTTCCTGGTTTTCATCCGCAAGTGGCTGCCAGAAACACGGTGAAGGGGAGCAGGAGAGCGGAGGATGTTCATCTCACCCGTCTCTCATTCTCCGTTTCACCAAAGGATGCAGAAGGCAAATGCCTTTGTCGTAGGAGCCAAAATGAACGTACAGGGTGAGCTCCTGTAACTCGCACGTGGGTTTTCACTTTACCGGGTGTTTGTGGAAATATGAGCTGGCCACTGTGAACAAAGTGTCATTGGGGGGCTGGGGACAGCAGATAGGGAAGAGGAGACGAGGGACAATATTCAAATGTGTCCTTGAGGCAGACATTACAATAAATGCAAGCTTGAGTTTAAGCAGCATTTGAAATGCAGTGGATGAGAGAATGTTTTCATTTTCAGATGGGCTTCTTTTCCATATACAAGGCCATGTTATTATTTTAAACTGCGGGAAGGCACAAATAGGAGGAAATAAGCATGTGGTCCTCTTTGTGTGTGCTTAAACAGGGAATGACCTTTGGAGGGGCTGGCTGTGCATTTCCGTGTATGTTGGGGATTTCAGTAACTTCTGGGAAGGGAAGTGCAAGGAGAAGGGTACGTGCCCCAGGTGCTGCCACGCCTGTGGGAGAGCGGGGGTAAAAGGGGAGGTCGGGGCTAAAATATTTCCATGACTCTTCTTCCCCAGTGTCCCTGGAGTATAGCCTTGAGGTCAAGCAGAGAAGGAGGGGGCACAGGGATTCATGGTCGGGATAGAGAGGGGCTGCACCGTAATGCTCAAGAGTTGAAGTTGCTCATTCCTCCTCCTGTTCTAATAAATACAGTAGGGAGAAGGCTGAAAGCAAATTTCTCACGTTAAATTTTTGCTGGTTTGGTCATGACCCTAGTCCTCATTATTGCCAAGCTGTCTAAGCGTGAAACAAAATCAAGTTAATGAATTTTGAATACTGCATCAAATGAACTGGATGCAGTCTAGTGTTAATAAGCGGCCTAAATGCTTCTCATCTGCACTCTGTGGTACTGAGGAGGGAGTTTTCTTGTGGGTGGTAGGAACAAGATTTGAGCCTGATCCAGGGGCCCCTTCTCCAGCCCCTTCCTGCAATAATGCCTGGTATCAGGTGCTTTATTGAATGCTGGAGAGCCCATGGCTTCACAGGCGAGAGAATAGATGTGTTGTAGTAGCTTGCATCTAGATCTTAAAGCTGTCTTAAATCACAGACATGAATTTTGATGTTCTTTCCATCAAATCTGACAATCTGGACCTTGTCCACCCCCCCTTCTCAATCTTCCTCATCACTTGGCGTCAGCAATTTCCTCTGGCAACAGACTCTGTGCTCCGATAACCTGTTCTGTGAGAAGCATTGCCTTTATCATTTTTTTCCCTTTTTTTTTTTTTTTTTAATATTTCATTTTTAATTGAATTGAGTGCATTAAACGGTAGAGCCCCAGTACTGCAGAGCCTGTGGTATGACTGAGAGATAGACCACTTCTGGGCAGTCCACTTCAATACTGGCCATTACATCCTGAAAATCAGTGTTGGATCAAACCAGTGAGTTCTTGTAGCTCAATAGATGATCATAGGTGCCTCACAAGGAGGTAGATGAAGCTAAACCATGGTGGAAGTGTCTGCATATAGTTTTGTGTCTTTTAAAATCTTTGCCAGATACAGATTTTAACTTAAAAGATCTGTATATGTGCAGACAGCCCAGGCCGTTGTATGCATGTGTATAGCTCTTCAGATATCATGCAACTGGTCCCCCCTGTGCCAGCTTCTTTCAGGCTCCTGAGAAATTCTTGATGCAGTTTTCTGTGGTAATTTTGGTTTGGTTTGAACTCCTGCTGAGCAGTAGCAGGTTGGCCAAACTGAGCCAGCTTCTGATATTTGTGGAAGGGCATCGACCACATTCTGCTGCGATCCTTGTTGCCGGTGCCAGTGCTCTGAAGAGCAGGGCTTGGGCTGCACGGTGAAAGTGCCCTGTGGCTGCAGAGAGCTCAAGTTTTAAATAATTGGATTGGGGTGGGAATAGCGAGACAATTTTACTTTTATATCCCTTGTGAATATTTTTTGAATTACTGCTCAAGAGAAATGTGAGAGGCCTGATTCATCGTCGTGGGCATGGCTCACTGGTAATACAGTTAAAGTTAAGTGAATGTTGTGAAGCGTTTCAGCGGTACACACTGACTTGAGAGCTCTTCTAATATATGCTTGAGAGCACAGTCAGCATATTGCTGCTTTTACAGGGCTAAAGATACATATTTTTTATTTTCATTTTTCCTCTTGCTCCTTAGGCTTTGTCCGACACTGATTCTCTTCCTGACTGTAAGCTGGATCCTACAATGAAACATAATTTTGCTTTTGACAACATGGGCTATGAGGAGAGCTTTGAAACCGTGCCCTCTCCATCTTCCCAAGAGCACACTGTGACAGTCAGCATTGTGGGAATGACTTGCCAGTCGTGTGTGCAGTCGATAGAAGGCCGAATTTCCAAGGTGAAGGGCATTGTGAATATTAAAGTCTCCCTTGAACAGGACAACGCTGTAATAAAGTATCAGCAGTCGGAAATAAGTCCTGAACAGATTTGCCAGGAAATTCAGGATATGGGCTTTGACACCAACATAGCAGAAGAGAGGTTGACAACAGCGACCACGAATTTGTCATGCTTGAGAGAAGCAGTAGTTAAACTTCGGGTAGAAGGCATGACATGCCAGTCCTGTGTCACCAACATTGAAGGAAAGGTTAGGAAACTGCACGGTGTGGCGAGAATCAAGGTGTCACTTGGTAACCGGGAAGCAATTATTGCTTATTATCCTTACATCATTCAGCCTGACGACCTCAAGAATCATATCAGTAACCTAGGGTATGAATGCACCATTAAAAGTAAATCAGCCCCTTTGAAGCTGGGTGTCCTCGATCTCGAGCGGTTGCAGAATGCAAACCCCAAGGAGACACCGGCAAGTCTTGAGAGTGATGGGGTGGATTCGCTGGTCGTTGAGATGAGTGGCACAGCTACGGTGGCTGTACGGATAGAAGGCATGCACTGCAAGTCCTGTGTCAGAAACATTGAAGGAAATATATCAGATCTTCCCGGCATACAAAGTATTAAAGTGTCTTTGGAGCATAAACGTGCTGTGGTACAGTATAGTCCAAATTTAATTACCCTGTCAGCTTTGCAACAAGCTATAGAATCCCTTCCACCTGGAAACTTTAAAGTAGGCCTCCTGAATGGATCAGAAGCAAATAAAGGAGCATCTCCATCACCTGCTTTGCGCTGTGATCTCTCCAGAGAGCCGCTGCAGGACACGACATGCACAGCTGTCATTAGGATTGATGGCATGACCTGCAATTCTTGCGTACAGTCCATAGAAGGGACCATATCACAGAGACAAGGAGTGCAACGTATAGCAGTTTCTCTAGCTGGCAGAACTGGGACCATACATTATGATCCAGCTGTTACTAATGGAGAAGAGCTAAGAGCTGCCATAGAAGACATGGGGTTTGATGCTTCTGTGCTGACAGGTAACAGTGTTTTTTCTTCTGTGGGTAGTGTGCCAAGCTGGGCCATGCGTCACTTGTGTTGAGACTCTGTTCTGGAGAGAAACTCTTAAAACGTCGCTTTGGCATTGTCATTTCTAAGGGACCAGCCTGATCTGACCTCGCTTAGCAAGGGAGAAAGATTTCAGCTGTGAAGCACCTTGTCTCAGCCCTTAATAACTGCACTAGTGGGTGAAAGAGCTGAGTTACATTATGAAGCCGAAAGGTTTGGAAGTCGGTACAAGGTCTTTCAAATAGCTGATCCCCTTTACCCACTAAAGTAGATTTCCTTCTATGTCTACAGGCTGCTGTAAGTAGATATATCAAACCAAATGTTTTCATTTATGTTCCATGGTACTAAAACCCACAAATTTAATGATATCTCTTTCATTTAAAACCACTTTTTACCTAGCTAAAATCTCCTCTTGGTGTCCTAATCCTTTGACCTTTATTTCTTGAGGATTTTTACTAGCCCTACTTTACTAAGCCTTACGGTAAGCGAAGTAAGTGGCAAGATACATGTACTCTTTGGTGGGAGCAGGTGCTTTTCCATGTCAGCTGCAGCACAGTTTGTACATTTTGTACATGTGCTCAGTGTTTAAGAAGTTGCTATGGTGCACAATCTCCTCTCTAGAGAATTTCAAACGCAGCAATATTTATCTGCTTTGATTCAACAGATTTTCTTTGAGATACTGATGTAGTGTATCTGGAATGAATTAGTTTGATCACAATACATCACATCCTATTAGGTTTTCTCATGGGTCCAATCCCTCTGAATCTGTGGAACTGCTGCAGAGGAGGAGAAGACTGTATGTGGTGTTTAATTATGATCTATTTGGTTTAAAATTTGTTGGTGGGAGACCTTCTGATCCATCTGTGGAAAGGGAAGGGAGCCCCTGTATTTAACATGTTCAGAAGCAACTCTTGCTCCTTTATACAAACCTCTGCCCAAGGGAGGCAGCTTGTGAACACAGCTGGAGCTGTTGGGTGTCTGTTCAGTATCTGGTAAAGAACAAAAATGATTGCAGCAGGCTTGTATGTGTGGAGGTCTTCTGGGTGCTGCAAATCCTTCCACTACTCGTTTTGCAGTACTTGCAGTGTAAATATTGTGCCATAAAGAGAAACCTGTTGAGAAACTTGTCCTTTTCCTTCTTTGAGATGAAGAGCTGTGAGTCCTGCAGAGATGACAAGGACAGAATGGATATGACTGGACGGCGTTCGCTCATGCTGGATAAGGACCCTCTAGATACCAATATATCTTTATTGAGTAGAGGTAGCTGTCAGGTCTAGGCATTGAAATTGGAGGGAATCATTTGCCATCTGAACATGGAAAACCAGTTCTATAGAGTTAAATGGTCATGCAAGTGGTACTGGTGAGTGTATATTATTATATGCATAGTAACAGTCTATATTATTTCCATGAAGAGACCAAGATTACCATGTCACCTTTCAAACAACTAAGAGACTTTACATGATTGATAAATGTGACCTGCTTGTTGTTTTACGTCATCCGATCACACTGTAAATAGTGTTTATTCACTTTATTGTGCATTTATTCAAGATACTGCTGCTGGAGGACGTAGGCACCAACCTGACGCCATCAATGCTGTCGTGCAGCCTCGAGCTCCAGAACGTCCTTCCCAAGGCTGTGCCTCGGATGCTTTTCCAGACAGACCTCACCTTGATGGACCAAACCAGCCCAGTGGAGCAACAGCTGAAAAGTGTTTTTTACAAATCACAGGCATGACCTGTGCGTCGTGCGTGTCTACCATTGAAAGAAATTTGCAGAAAGAACACGGTAATAAATTTAAGATTCCTATAATGAGTCCATAAGGGACTATGGAATGGAAAAGGTATTCTATGTGGTTAATGGAAGAGTCTGTGGTATGGCTTCTGGAGATTAAATAAACAATGCTCTTTCTTAGTGCTAATGTGACTACATCACTCTTTAGCTATCCTACTGCACTGGTGGACAAAGTCAGTGGACATACTTGTATTGTAACAGTAAGTTGTTGTAATGTGATCAAAATTTCAAATAAGGCTCAAGACAAGAACAGAGAAATGGTTCTCATTTAGTTTTCAGGGCCTTATTGCTTTACAGAGCAATCCATCTCTTCCAGAGCTGTTGAGAGCTCTGACACGTTTGTGATGTGAAACTTACCCTTCAGGGCACATTTGCACAAGCAGGTACGAACAAATGCATGGCTCTAGTGCCTGGATAATTATATTAGCTTAGGCACAGCAAAGCTTATTAGGTTAGAAGTCTGCAGACTGGAGCTGCCTTTCGCCTGGCCATACAGAAGACGAACATATGGGCCTCAGCAATGTCTGATTTAATTTGGGTAGGCATGCCTTTGGAGGGTGTTACTGATTCCTGCACCCCTGGTCTCCCAGTGATGGTCTCACTGCCTTGATTTAAAAATCCAAGAAACCATTAGCACTTCAGAACAATATTTTTGCCTGTGATTTTTTTGTTTTGCTTTTCAATTCTAAATGTAGATTTCTGTGGGTTTATTTATTAAAAAGAAAAAAAAAAAAGAAAAAACAAGGGAAAAACAAGGAAAGAAAAAGGCCTAGCATTGTGCTGTGGGGTTTGTGTAGGGCTTTCCAGGGTAGAGCTTGCAGCAATGAGTGCAAAGATTGCTTCTGACCATCCTTTTTGTCTCATTAGATCATAGCAAAACTCTCCTTCTTCTCTGTGTAACTCATGCTGTTACTCTCATTGCTAAAGGGAACTGCAGTGTTGCTGGATCTCAGTAAAAACTTTGCTGTTGTGACTAGGGAACAGCACTAGAAGGAGGCAGAAAGAAATCATTAGGTTTATAAGATCTCTAAGTTGTTACAGCCCTCATTGACAATCACTTGTAATACTCTATTTTTCTTCCCCTCAAAGGAGGTACGTTATCTAATGTTTTTTATTGTTGCCACTGCAGGAATTATTTCAGTGTTGGTAGCACTGATGGCAGGTAAAGCGGAGATAAAATACAAACCAGAATTCATACAGCCCCTTGAAATAGCACAGCTGATCCAGAATTTGGGTTTTGAAGCTACTGTCATAGAAGATCATGCAGGAACAGAAGGAAACGTGGAGCTTCTTGTAAGTCATATGTATTTGAAATTATATGTCGGTTTTGGAAAGGTCAGATCTGGAAGAAATGTTTTCTTGCAAATGCTTTTGTTGAAGCAGTTGTGGCTTCAGCAGGTCAGTTCTGGCTGGTGACACTATTTTTTCTTAATTGCTGAAAAGACAAAATCAATTTGACTTAGAAGAACCTCTCCAGAGGTGCTGAAATAAAAAGTGATAGTTGTATCTACAGAATAGACTTTTCTTAGCAAAAAGAAATGAAGCAGAACTTTTCTGTAAAGGCACTTCTGTCAGCAGTACAAACTGAGCGACTGAGAAGGTATCGCCAAACACATGTTGATAACACCTGGAGCTTAGCATAGAGGTCTGAGAAGTTTGGGTAAAATTAGGACACTGTTTATCTGAAGGACAGATTCTTCAAAAGTCTGTTTTTATTCTCTGACATACACCTACTACAAGACAGATGTACAGTCTGCGGTTGTGCTAGTAGATCAGAAAGTGGGAACGTGCCTTATTGAAGCCACAGGAAAATTTAAGTAGGCGAGATGAAGTTACACATGCAGAGCTTGATTTTGGCAATGTTACTATAGCTGCTGATAGAACTATATTAGCTATACTATTACAGCTAATGCAATGTACGAGTGGTGCTATGCAAATATATAGCTGTGACTATAGCTGCTGGTTGCAGAATTTTATCATAAAAGCGGATAGTTGTGTTCTCAGCTTTGTTTCTTTAAGACACCTCTATAACATCTTCACGCTGAGGCCTTCATGCTGGTCAATACCAGCAAAGCTTGAACAGTCATTAGTACCTTTGTGACGTGGGGGAGGCCTTGTCTCAGATTCATCCACAAATATTAGGTGAATGTGGGGGATTGCTAACTGGACCTAAATTTGTCTTTTCTTTAGATTACAGGGATGACTTGTGCTTCCTGTGTTCACAGTATTGAATCCAAGCTCATGAGAACAAATGGCATATTCTACGCCTCAGTTGCACTTGCTACTTGCAAAGCTCACATCCAGTTTGATCCTGAAATTACTGGACCTCGAGATATTATAAAAATAATTGAGGTAGGCTTTAGAAATTTTTTATGTATGAGCAATTATAAGGTGAAGTTAAAAAGGAAATAGGGCAGCTGATATTTGAGAGGTTTCACTGACTTTTGCAGATGACATGGTAATTGCCATATGTTTTTATGCTGTTGTGGTGAAGCTGCTGTGCTCCACGGCAGCACATGGTCTTCCAGGTTGTTACTTTAAAAGCACACCCTAAAAAACTACAAAAAGAAACGTTTTTTATCTATATCTGGTAAAAGTGTTATATTCATTCTTTGCAGATCTGTGGGTAGAATCATGTGTCTCTGATTTCCAGTCATTTCAATGAAGTGTTGATACTTCAGAAAAAAATACTCCTTTCTCTTGCCAGGGAAAGAGGCTGTAAAAGAAGTTTTGCAACAGCTCATGCCACAAGTATTACATATCTCTGTATACACTGGCAGTTATTCCCACATCAATTCAGAGAAGAACTTTTTAAACTGAAAGAGCTTGTGATACAGCCACTAAAGGAACAATCCTGGTTTACCAGTAACCACACAGATCATAAAATCTGCCATTATCATATGGACAAAAATTTTCCTTTCTCTGCCCCTCCACAAGGGAAGAGAACTTAATGTATGAAGCACATACAGGGAGTATTCAGGAGGACGGCACAGATTCTTTGCCTTACATCTTCCGGAGTATTTACTCACAAAAAAATCTCCTAGACCGCAGAATTGATGCGGCAGCCCCGATTAACATGTTAACAGCAGACTCTTCAGGCTGGCAGAGTAGTTCTGTAAAGCACATCTTGCCACAGGAACATCTTGTGATGCAGATACGAAGTTTGAATGTACTGTGCTTGCAAGTGTGCTTTGGGTTTTTTATGTGTTTTTGTTTGTTTGTTTGTTTTTTGTGGGGGAGGTGGTTCTACTGCAGTAACTCACTGAACCATCAGTCAAAACTGGCTTTTTGCATATATTTGTTTCTGGGATCCTTTGCCCTGCACTTTTTGTTGTTTCACAGGTTTAAACTGATTTTAGCCACTTTGATTTTCTACTTCCGATATATCTACTGTATATTAACTGCAGTGATAAGGAGATGCTTGCAAGGATGACCAGGCCAGCAATTGTACATTTTTACCTTCCTTTGTAGTACTTCCCATCTCTCATACTTCTTCCAGTGGAGATGAAAGGGCATAAATTTCCCTTGAGGAGGAGGGAAGCAGAGCTCCAGCTGTTGGTGGGAGCTTCCCAGGCCTAAGAAACCTGGGACACTTACTGCATCTCTACACTGTGTCCATGTGTAGGTAGCAGAAATCCTTTCCAGTCCACATTTTGAGTCTGAAATATCCTCTCATGTTGGCAGGATCTAAAAATATGTAAGAAGTTGGCATTTATTAAATATGGAACAGTGTCCTTTTCTGACATTTCTTCTAAAAGTAGTATCATTTAAATATGTTATAAGTAATATGGTTAGTTTAATCAAAACTAACTCATTTTTCCTCCCCTATCAATAAAAAGGAAATTGGCTTTCATGCTTCTGTGGCTAGAAGAGTTCCAAATACACATAACCTGGATCATAAAAAGGAAATACAGCAGTAAGTATTTCTCTCTCACTAATGAATGTGTATAGGTCATCTCTTGTAACTCACCTCCCCTCCCCACCCCCAGTTAATTTAGTTTATCCTTGTGTAAAGTGTATTTAATTTTTTGATTTACCATTTGGTTCAAGTACTTTTATTACTTTCATTAGTTTCAGGTTTTAACTGGTAGAAGTCTATAGATTTCTATACAGTTAAGCATGTAGGAGACACTGAAACTGTCCCAAATATCCCGAAGCTGTGTGTTAGCACGGTACTAACACCCCAAGCTCTGTGCTGCAAGCACACTGTTTGGTCTGGGTACTGTGGGGTGTAAGACAACCAGGGATTTACAGCTTCTGCTTTTCAGGTGGAGGAAATCTTTCTTGTGCAGCCTGCTGTTTGGTATCCCTGTCTTAATCCTAATGATTTATATGCTAATACCTGACGGTGAGCACCACGGGTCTATGGTGCTGGAACAGAATCTCATCCCTGGATTATCTATTTTAAATCTACTCTTCTTTATCCTGTGCACTTTTGTTCAGGTATGTCCACAGTACTTCCTTGGGGTTGGCTTTCTGTTCACCTCCCATGTATGCAATCTGATGTGGTAAAGACAGGAAACTGGAAAGGTTTAGTGGATTAGCACTGCTCTCTTGTCTGTACCACCTATGCACAACGAAGTGGCACTTTTCTGCAAGTTATCCATTCTATAATTGCTCGCAGCACTTACTCCTGCCAAAGTTGCATCAGATGGTTTTCCAAGTGGGGAAGGTAGTGTTAAAATGAAGAAGTACCTGATCAGGTGCCAA
The DNA here is from genome assembly GCF_964106895.1 of Numenius arquata. NCBI lineage: Eukaryota > Metazoa > Chordata > Aves > Charadriiformes > Scolopacidae > Numenius > Numenius arquata. The sequence goes on along the minus strand of NC_133576.1, from coordinate 112,128,038 downwards.
CTAATTGGATAGCCACAGGTAAATCCCTTCAACTTCTGTGCCTTGTTTACTCCGCATTGCTGAGGAAAAGGATGATATTTAGCTGGCAGAGTTGTTTTGAGAACAAGGAAGGGCAAGTGAGGGGGTGACAGTGGAGTCAGCCTCCTAGCAGACCACTCCACTGAAGTTTAATCGATATAAAATTTGCATGAGACAGCAACGCCTTCCCTTATCTACTGCGTGTTTATAATTCTGCTGCAGGTGGTATTATGTGCTCTCTGCTTTCACTGCTGTGATCTTAATACGAGTCTGTCTGTGCTTACACCAACAGTTTCTTGGTGGATGGTATTTTTATGTACAAGCTTACAAATCACTGAAGCACAGGACGGCCAATATGGATGTGCTCATCGTACTGGCCACGACGATTGCTTACGTGTATTCCTGTGTGATCCTGATGGTAGCGATAATTGAAAAGGCAGAGAAAAGCCCTGTCACTTTCTTCGACACTCCTCCGATGCTGTTCGTGTTCATTGCCCTGGGGAGATGGCTGGAACACATAGCAAAGGTAACCCATCTTCACACTAATTATTGTGTATGCATGACGAGAGGAGAGTAAAACTATTCAGAGGAATTTTGAGTCAGATGTTTCTGATGTAGCCTGTATTACACAAGGTCATTCAGAGTTCATTGTGTTAAGTAGGCATCAGCATTTATATATCTCAATATACCTTAAACACTTATCTCTGTTCCTTAGAGTAAGACCTCAGAAGCTCTTGCTAAACTTATATCTCTTCAAGCCACTGAAGCCACTGTGGTGACTCTTGGACCGGACCACTCTATCGTCAGGTATATATTTGTGAACCAAACCCCCTTCAGCCCGCCTGGGTGCACAGACTAGGCTTGATGTCGTTACTGGGAAAGCATTACTATTCTTTGGAAGCTGACGGCGTAAATAATCTGTCTGTTCTACTTGTGGTTTTTGCAGGGAGGAGCAGGTAGCTGTTGAACTGGTTCAAAGGGGTGATATTGTAAAGGTTGTTCCTGGTGGAAAGTTCCCGGTGGATGGAAAGGTCATTGAAGGCAGTTCTATGGCGGATGAGTCTCTCATTACTGGTAACTTCCCTTACGCTTACGCAAAGAAGTTACATCTTCTAGAACACTTTCTTACAAGGAAAGAGAGCAGAGTCAACCCAAAAGCTGCTGTCTGAATAACCTGCCACCTTAATAGACACTGTGCTTGGCCTTTGTGAGCTTGAATCCAAATCCCATTTCTGCATACACCCTAAAAAGCTGGAGAATTTCTGCTCGGTTTGGTCACTTTTACTAAAGGATGGGATGGGTAGAGTCTAAACACTATTGTCATTATTCCAGAGATCTGGTGGGCGTTTCCCCTGAACGTCTTTGTAGAGACGATGGTACCTTCTCAGAAGTAACTTCTGAAGGGCGATGGGGAAATATTGCTGAGACATTGGGGTGGGTCTGCGTGGGCACTGAACGGTGCTGCTGACAGGGATCTCCCAGTGAGCAAGAAGAGGGAAAGAAAGCCTCACAATTTGATTGAAGGTCATGGGGCTTTCTCACAGCTTTTGAAATTTTCATTTCATTTTCTAAATATAATATGGATTTATTGCATTGTGTAATTCTTATAAATAAGATAAAGGATAAAAACTTTACGGTGGTGTTGGCTTACTTCTTTTAGTTATTTATATTTACTTTGCTTGGGAGCACCCTTAGTTTAAGAGAACCAGTCATTATTACTAACCCTAAAAATAGAGAAAATGAAGTTTTTGTAGAGCTATTATTCTTGAAGAGGCAGTGTGAGAACAGGAGCTTTCCCACAGAGACAACTTTTCTAGTCTTTGAAAACTGAGAGTGGTGAAAATAAAGACAGATTGCTCAAAATCCCATGGCTATGAAAATTATTAATCAGAGAAATTCTTAGCAGTTCCTTTTACAATCCGTTTTTCTCCTGGCCCTTTTGAAGGATGGCATCCTGGAGGGTTAGGACCAAGGGAACAGCATGAAACTGTCAGAAGAGAAAACTTTTTTGACCAGATCTGTCTAGAGATCTTATCAATGCTTATAAGTATCTAAAGGGGGGGTTGAAGGAGGAGGGAGCCAGACTCTTTTCAGTGGTTGCCAGTGAGAGGACGAGGGGCAACGGGCACAAGCTGGAACATAGGAGGTTCCACTCAAATATGAGAAAAAACTTCTTCACGGTGAGGGTGACAGAGCCCTGGAACAGGCTGCCCAGGGAGGTTGTGGAGTCCCCTTCTTTGGAGATTTTCAAGACCCGCCTGGATGCAGTCCTGAGTAACATGCTCTGACATGCTCTGGGCAATCCTGCTTCAGATGATCTCTATGGTGCCTTCCAACTCTAAAAATTCAGTGAAATTCAGTGAAATTCAGTGAAACTAAACCTAGAAAAAGGTTTATAGAAGTATGACAGCACTTAAACATGTCTTTACTAGACAGAGATATACAATACATGATTTCTTGTCATTATTGCTTAGCATATGCTGATTTTGCCAGCATACAATGATCTGGGTGCTAATGAACTACGTTCACCATTATTAGGGGTATTGCCTCACTTATTCTTACATTTTCTTTCTAGGGGAAGCTATGCCAGTCACTAAAAAGCCTGGGAGCACAGTGATTGCTGGTTCTATAAATGCACATGGCTCAGTTCTTGTTACTGCAACTCATGTTGGTAATGATACCACTCTGGCACAAATCGTGAAGTTGGTGGAAGAAGCTCAAATGTCGAAGGTAAAAATAATAGATAAGAAAAACTTATTCACAGATTTTGATTATATAAGAAAAAGATTCTATATTTTTATATATTTGCTTGTTCAACAAACAGTGTGTTTTCCAGACTTCAAAAAAGAATCAGATGAAGAATATTAGATATTTTCATGAACTCTACATACTTGTGGGTTTTGATAACAAACATACAAATACTTTTTTCTTTTTTTTTATAGGCACCCATCCAGCAACTGGCAGATAAGTTTAGCGGATATTTTGTTCCATTTATCATCATCATTTCAACAGTGACATTGATAGCATGGATCACAATTGGTTTTATAAATTTTGATATTATTCAAAAATATTTTCCTGTAAGTAATTTTATTAAGAGTTGAATTTTGGTATTAGGATATCTTCCAGTGTAATTAACACACCTTCTGTGTGTAGGGTTTGATGTTGCAACCTGGCAAATACTTTTGTACAACGTGGTGTTTTCTACATAGAACAACTACACTAATTAAAATCTATAGGCAGGAATAAATATATCTTTGCATTTACCCCTCGGTTCTGCATGGGGTTCCTAAAAACTGAAATTATCAGCAGTCTTTCTGGATAAACATGATCTAGAGCTGCATTGCGAGGAGCTGAGCCATTCCTATATTGCCTGTAACTATTTTGGACACCCTTGTTCCTGATGGCAGATTGTGGGTTTGGCTTTAGAAAGGAGATGGTCTTCTGTTACCTTTAGGATGTGTATTTGCTGTGCTCAGCAACTGTGGGGATCTGTGTACCTGGAAATAGGGTTCTCCTTTGCTAAGCTATAAAGGAAATCCCAGCCAGTTATATTGTCATCTGGGAGCTTGAGAGCAGAGTCAAGCGTATGTGTGCTTGAGCATAAAAAAAGCCAGAAAATACTGCTATAAACAATTCATAACATTGAACTTTCTCTGCCATAACAGTAAAAATAATAGATTGCTTTCCTGTACTGGAGGTTGCAGGTAAATGTGTTTTTTGAAGTGGCAATGATTGATTGTACATCTATGTTGTCTTCTCTCAGCAATCATACATCTCTTTCTTTCTTTTTTTTTTTTTTTTCCCTCTCTCTTCTTCTTGCAGAATCAGAACAAACACGTTTCAAAAACTGAACTAATACTGAGGTTTGCGTTTCAAACCTCAATCACCGTGCTGAGCATTGCATGCCCCTGTTCTTTAGGCTTGGCCACCCCCACAGCTGTGATGGTGGGCACAGGAGTTGCTGCACAGAATGGGATTCTCATCAAAGGCGGAAAACCCCTGGAAATGGCACACAAGGTTAATAGTTCATTCCGTACTTTTGTAGCTCACCCAGCTGTTGCGACATGAAATATAATTTCTCAGGAAATCCTGCTGGTCCAGAGAAAAACTGCAGAATGTTGGTTGGTGGTTTAGGTTTTTTTCTCTATTGGTTGCTGCTTATTAAGGTAAAGAAGACTGATCTGACCTTCTTTCTTCAAAGTAGTCAAAGCAAAGTGTTGAGAGCCAACAGTTCCTGCAGTCTGATGCCAGTGAGGCTGCTGATCATCTGCATGACCTCAGAGGTTTCTGACTTTTGCACTCTTTACCTCTTCTGTAAAAGAGCCCAATAATCCAGTGTTTTCCTTCCTTCCTTCCTTCCTCAGAGGGATGTTGTGAAATGGATATTGTTGATGATGAGTAGTTTACAATGTAGGATGTAAAAGAAAAACAGAGTGATTTGAAGTTCTTTTAGTGTATAGAAAAAAGATGGAGGTGGGAAAAGCCCTTCAAAGACAGACAACTGATGAAAAGAGAAGGAGGAGACTGAAGGATGAGGAGGTTTGGTATGTCCGCAGCCAGTGAAAAGAATGTGAGTTTAAAACATGCTGTGGTAGAGTCGGTTAGGAATAACGGAACATTTTAAGTGAAAAGAATGGTTAGGAATAAGTTAATCAGACTGATCATTTTTGTGCTTACTGGACCTTATAAAACATAGACCAGAAGTTTTTCCAAGGCTCTGCAAAAAAAAACCCCAAAATGACTGCTAAATAGTGTTAAGGCTTTTTAGCTTTTGAATCGAAGTGAAGCTAGGATCAGGGCTTGGAAAATTAGGTGTCCTATTGGATTCTGCAAGGTTGGTGGGTTGGAATAGCTAGGAATGGAAATAGGCCTACTTTGTTGAGTTTTTTTGTTTGTGTGTTTCTCTGTGCCTATTCTTTTTCAGTATTAGAACTGACTTTAGCTTTGGGTTTCAGTGTATGTGGGGCTGTGTTTTTTGGTTCATTCCCAATTCCTCAAGACCCATTGGGCTGGCTAACAAGTGATTGCTGAATTTGGTGAATGGCATGAGGTTGGATTTGGTTGGGTTGTTGTTTCTGAAACTTGTTGCAGCTTCTTGCACTCTTCCCAGCTGTTCTTATCACCAAATAACTTCCCGAGTCCTCTTTCCTCAGTGCTGTTGTTAATTGTTTAGAACAGGATTTGTAAAAGCCCTTCTTGAATCATATACCTTGTGGTAAAAGTGATTAAGGAGCCATTACCTGAATCCTGCATGCAAATACATACATGCACAGACAAAGGACAGTACAAGTCCTGCAATGACTCAGTTGTCTGAGATCCTGATACAGATACAGGATGATGTTGTAGCATCAGTGAAATCACTGTATGGGGAATTAATAAGAAAGCTCTGGGAGACCTTCTGTCCAGATAGTTCAAGGTATATACAGGAATCTCTACTTTTGTAGATTTTTTCTGTCTTGGTGTGGATATAATCAACTCATTATTAAGGTCCTGCCTGTATTTATGTGCCTACAGCATATGAGCATCCCTATGTTTGCAGGGCTTAGGCAGTAACTCTGGTTTATTTCTTGCAGATCAAGACTGTGATGTTTGATAAAACTGGGACCATCACCTGTGGCGTTCCTAAAGTCATGAGGGTGCTTTTGCTGGGCGAGACAGCTGTGCTCTCTCTGAAGAAGGTTCTGGCGGTGGTCGGCACTGCAGAAGCCAGCAGCGAGCATCCCTTAGGAGTGGCAGTCACTAAATATTGCAGAGAGGTACTTTGCCTTCCTGGTTCATCTAAGGCCTGAAGGGATCTGTGCAAATGCAGCAATGTTGTATAAAATGAGCCAAGTCCCAGAGGGACAGGCCTCCCTGGAAAGTAACAGGCTGGGAAGCTGGCAGATTTTATGGTTGTGCATCTTAGTCTGGACAATACCAGGAGGTGTACTCTAAGCTTTGCGTTTCTGGTAACGCTGTGGAGTTCTCAAGCAAAATCTTACAAAGTTTTTCCTGAACTAGTGGGAAAATGAGGATTGTGGAATATGTGCAGGAGGAATACTTACGCTTAAAATAGCATTGTGAAGCAAATGTGTGTGGTGACATTTCATATGTTACCTGATTGTGATCATGTCTATTAGTCACTTGCTCATAAATTAGGCAAAAAGCTTTAAAACCTGAATATTAAACTGTGATATTTGTGAATTTCACAAATGAATTAATAGATTACTCAAGTCTTTGCAAATTTTGCAAATCCTTAAAGGTCATTTCTATATTGCATGTGTTTCTCAAATGTTTCAGGAAGAATGAAAGCACAAATAGTAACCACAATAGGAAGCCTGATTTAAATAAGTAAGTTCTTACTGCTAAGACAAGTCATTAATTGACTTATGAAAAAATTCATTGGCAAGAATATGTCAAACTTATTAGTGATAGAACTTTCAGTGGTAAAATTTGGAAGTTAACATATAAATTTAGAAGGAAAAAGAGAGTATGGGTAATGATTCAGTTGCCTCTCTCATATTTTACACTTTCTGTTTTCAAATTTGTCTTAGTTCCCCAACACTTCTGTAGTCATCCTATACACCAGTTACTACTGGGTCATGACTTATATGAATTGCAATGCTATACTGTTTGCTAATATTCTTACCACCTGCCTTATCATCCCTTTGTTGTAAGAAGGTCACTGAAAGGTAGATGTAATTCCAACTTCCAGAGACAGCCCAGAATAACTTGTTTATAAATGCATATTTTCGCCATTCTTTTTGTAACTCATAGGGTTCTGGTAATCCCTTTTCTCATCTTTAATGTGCTCACTAACTCAACAGAAAGACCCAGTTTCCTTGTCATCCAGCCAGATCACTCCAGGAATTAGATACAGTTTTCCACTGTACTTTTACATATATATAAAAGGCCTGATCCCCAAAGCCACTTGTCTGTAAGGTTAATTAGAAGTTGTATCTTTTCAGAAGCTGTATGGCTTATTATTATCGTATTTCTCTTTAGTTCTTAGTCTTGGCTGAAGTCATGAATCACCAGTGTAACTGCTTTGTCCTTGAACTGCCAGGAAATGCTGTCCTTTATGGTTTGCTGCTGCCAGGGCTGAGACCTGGATATGATCTGTATGGCTGCCCCTTTCTAGTCTAACTCACAGCATGTCCAGAACATCCTTCTTTTCAGTCCTGCGCTACTGATACTCCACGCTGCTTTTCTTTCAGTCAGTCATTGTCAAGAATCGTAGACACATAGAATAGTTAGAGTTGGAAGAGACCTTAAAGATCATCAATTTCCAACCCCTGTGCCATGGGCAGGGACACCTCCCACTAAACCAGGTTGCTCAAAGCCCCATCCAGCCTGGCCTTGAACACAGAGGAGGAATGAGACCTCTTTTCAGCAGGAGTTATCTAATATTTGTACCCCATGTAGGCAGCACAAACTGAGGATGAATTCTGGTTACATCCACAGGAGCTCAGCACTCAGAGCCTGGGTTTCTGCACCGATTTCCAGGCAGTCCCAGGCTGTGGCATCAGCTGCAAAGTCGGAGGTGTTGAGGCCGTCCTGGCCACGGCCGAGAAGGGTCTTGATAAGCTGGACGCCAACAGGAGCACGGACAGCAATGCTTCTCTGGGAGATAACGAGCTGATCGCACTCCCCGAATCACAGAAAGGTATGTCTGCCCCCAAAGTGACCGCCAGTTGCAATGAGAGGGCTAATGAATCAACAGTGCTGACCACTGTAAAACAATCCCATCAGACTAGAAACAATGGAAAAATAGATTCATGGCAGAAGGAGACAACACGAAGGACAAAAATGCACCTTAACAAAAATTGAAGTGCTCTCTTTCTACTACTTTCGATCTCTCTGCAATTCAGAAACCTAAATAAGAATTAGATGCTACAGTGACGGGTACTTGAAAAGTCTACACAATACATAAGCAATAAGGCATATCCAGTAATGTCCCTTTTGGAGAGAAGAATGGTCCAGCACAGAGCAAAGTTTGCCAGCTAACATTAACTTCCCATTTGGAGCAGTTACCTTTAACATATGTTATCTTACTGCTGCATTTTATATCCTACCCTTTAGTTTTATATTAACTTGGACATTTTGTTTTCTGTTCATAGCTCTCTCAAGGCATTTACTTCTAAAAAAAAAAATCTATTCAGCAGATGCACAATAAAGTGTGTTATATCTGCAAACCAAGTTTCAGTGCCTGACGTTTTTGATTAGGCCAATACGTTTGTTTTTGTTTCAGGCTCTGTGGAAGCCACTTTGCCTTTTGTAGTGTAGGAGAGAAAGGAGAAGTCTTTAAAGCCTTCCATAAGGAGCTCATCAGTTCTCTTCAGAAAACTGTGGCTCTCCTGACCTTTTCGAGAAAGCTATTAGAAGAATTAAATAAAATAAGAACTTTAATCATCAGAACTGTGCCATTTATGAATGGTGTTAATGTAGTATTTTCTCACCTGTTTCATACAGCTCTTGTGCAGTTGGATTGAATTCATAATGAGGTGCTCTATATACTGTTTCATTGTTTGTTAGAACAAAACTACTTTTTTCTTACCAGAAATAGCCTTTATATTTGAAAGAAGTCATTAGTTGAGAGAACAAAGCAGCATGGCATTTATGAAATGTGCATAATGCACTTATCGAGAAAAACAATGCCAACTGGCAAAGGCAAATACAGGCAAATAATTCCATTAAGTTCATGACGCAGTTCTGTGTATACACAGGCACAGACTGAGTCTTGAAGGATAAGTTTTATGAGGCCGTCTTCAGGTAGTGCCCACGCATTTGTGTTTGGCCATGACAGCAGAACTTCAACAAAACTAATTCTGTCTGTGTCTTGAGTGTGACCATTGCCAGTCTGGAACACACACCAAAAAAAAAGCCAACCCCAGGAAAACCTCTTCAGAATATTTTGCTATAGCTAATACAGCCTGACGTTGTCATCCTCAAACATCTCTGGCTTGTGTTCGCTATTTTTGAGTTGCTCATTTTTCTTTTTGTTTGTGCACAAAGGTCCATCAGCTTCTCATACCTACTCAGTGGTGATTGGAAATCGTGAGTGGATGCGACGCAACGGCTTGCATATTGCAAATGACGTAAATGATGCAATGACAGACCATGAAATGAAAGGACAGACTGCCATACTAGTGGCTATAGATGGTAACTGCTGTTCTTTGGAGTGATTTAATACATATCAGTTGGAGTGACTTCATACATATCTATTGATCCTGCCATGGAATGAATAAAAACAAACTCTGGAGCAATTGATCAGTGGCTTAGTGTCAAGAAACTACTAATCTTTTAGTGCAGAACTGCGAATTATCAAGGTGTTCTTTAAAGAAGCTTTCACCTCATAGCAGTGTTTATAAGATCTTGTTGGGTAGCTTTTAATTTAAGTACTAATTTCTGAACCTCCTGTTGTCTGGGACTGCTGTTCAGAACAGCAGTGGCAGTGCAGTGCCATGTCCCATCCTGACTATATCACTTAAGGATCACAGGCCAACCTATTGCATCACTGATTTCAAAACATTTCATGAATACATATGATGATTCATTAGGTCATTCAAGGGTAATAGATCAGACTAAATGAGTTTTGCCAGAGGGGTTCTGTTCTGTGCTACACGGAAAGAGATTCCAGACCTTACTTTAATATGAGAAGCTGCTGGAAAGGTGATAGATTGCCACTACATCTGTGATCCTGAAATGGGGCCTCTGATTCAATTACTGAATAAATATTCCTGGTGCTTCTCCAGAGCAATTTTGAGAGGCATTTGCATGTTTCAGCCTGGGCTCCATCAGCAGTCCAGGAAAATCAAGTGCTCTTAATATGGATGCAAGGGCTGTGATGGACAGCTGGCATTCCTATCGCAGCTAGGGATAGCAAAGACAGATACAGGGGTGCAAAACCTACTTAAGTCCTTACTTTTGAAAGGTAACATGCACTGATACACCAATGTGATATTTTTGTAAGTCACATGAAGGAAACGTGGATGCACCTTTGAGTCCATGTTTTGGAAGGCAGGTGCAACACTTCTATATGAAAGTAATTCATTTTAATAGAGATCCAACCTGGAAAGATCAGGGGACATAAAACCAGATACTGTACATGCTTCCTCCTGGTGGAGTGGCTTCAATATCTGACTTGGGCTTAAATACTCAAACTTTCTCTGGCCCACTATCGTATTTGTCCATACCATAAAAGCTAGAAGTCAGGCATATTTAAAAGCTACCCTCCTCTTCTCCCCTTCCTCCTGGTCTCTAAATATCAAAGGTGTTTGTTGTTCCATCTGAAACAGATAAATGGGAAAAGTGTGTGTGTGTAAGAAAGAGACCATAGCTTAGAAAATTGTAGACACTTGTTAAGGCTTATAAATGTCAATATTTTCCAGAATGTGTTATTTCATAAGCCACCATGGTGTGACGGAGGGGAAGTCTTCTTCTCTTGCTGCCACTTTACCTCTCACGGTTCTCTCTAACAGAGAGTGTTTCTTTGTGCAGGTGTGCTGTGTGGAATGATCGCAATAGCAGACACTGTCAAGCAGGAGGCAGCCCTTGCTGTGCACACGCTGAAAAACATGGGAATAGATGTGGTGCTGATAACGGGGGACAACAGAAAAACTGCAAAAGCCATTGCTACTCAGGTATCTGCTTCACTGCCTTTCAAAAAAAATACACGATGAGGTTCTACAGCTCTGCTTAGCCCAGTGGATTTGGAGCAGGAACTCAGGTTCCCTGGGTCCATTAAATGAAAACTAACTTTTCTTGAATTGAACTGAAAATCAGGTGAGGTACAATGGCATAGTAAAGGCCAGTGGCTGCATTAAGATCCCGCTGAAGACGAGCAGTCAGGAGGTACAGTCTGGAGCAGTCTCCAGAGGTACAGAGTTTCTTGCAGTAATTAGTCCATTGCTGAACTGAAGCCTCCTGCTTCCCTTCACTGAAGGGCAGTCGTGTTTGGTTAGTGATGAAGAAAAGTTCCTTTAAGGTCCAGTCCTGTTCCCAATAAGGGAAACGGGGATTTGTCATTATTCTTAAGGGAAATATAGTAATAACAATAAGAATTATTTTTATGAAGCACAGCAGTCTAAAAGAGGTTGGGTTTATATGAGATTTCCTTGATCGCAAACTGTAAATGTTGCTCCAAAGACAAAGCCAGATTCTCACTCTACCTCGCTGCATTTCCACCCTCTCCATCTTCATTTCCCTCTTTCCCTTTGCATTGGTCTACTTCTAATCTACCGTGTACCACCTCGCTTTCCTAAGGTGTCCCACCGCACAGCTAACTCAGCCAGCGCTGTGGTGTGCATGTTCTCCTGTCTTGTGAGGTCTGTTTTGTTTCTCAGTGTGATGCTTTAATCCTTCTTCACACTTTCACTTTTGTCTTCAGTTGTGGTAAAGCACTTTCCCACGCCACGTTTCTCTGTTAAGAGAAGTCCTTCGGAAGCAAGGTCCGATGTATGGTTCCAGGCACTCAAGTGAAGTTTTCAAACAAGCTTAGTCTGTGCCAACCTGCATTTTCATTGAATTTTTGGTAGTAACTTCCTTTCCAATGGAAAAATGGTAAGACAGTCCTAAAAACTTTTAAAAATGTTACTTTTTGAAAGGTTAAAAGAGAGCTTCTACCTTGTGTTCTGAAAAGCTGATCTGTGCCTGGTGAGGCAGCCAAACCAGGGACATTATCCCAGCCCTCTTTAGTACACTCACCTGTTTTTCAACCACAGCGCCATTGGTAGCAACTCCATGTTAGTTGAGATGTGGATGGGTACAAGCGTTTAGCCAATCATCTGCTTTATTTTCATAGTTTCCCTGAGACGTGCACATACTTGCCTTTCTGTGTTTCGCCTAGTGTAACTGCCTGGTCGTGCATGGTTCCTGTGGTGCATTTCACTGAAACCTTTATTGGTGCATCATGCAGGATGATTAGCTGAAAACTGGCTCGTTTAACCATCAAACTACTGTTATTGCCAGAGCTTCAGAAGTCCTGTGGGGCGTGACACTAAGGGCAGAGTATAGTTTGCCAGCATCTCTGCAGTAAAAATGGAGGGGGCTGTAATCAGTCCCTTTCTTATGCCAAAGGCATGTTGCTCTTCAGCTTTCTGCATAATTTTCAAGCGTTGCCTTCACTGGAATCAGTTTGGTTCATCTTCCTCTGTTTCCCCTTCACCCAGAACAGCAAATGGCTCTTCCTTTTAGCATGAAGCATATCACCAACTGGGTATGTTTCTTTCCTTGTACGTAGGTTGGGATCAAAAAAGTCTTTGCTGAGGTTCTTCCTTCTCACAAGGTTGCAAAGGTCCAGGAGCTCCAAAGTGGAAGGAGGAAGGTTGCGATGGTTGGTGATGGAGTCAATGATTCCCCTGCGCTAGCCAGGGCCGACGTTGGAATTGCAATTGGAACGGGCACCGATGTTGCCATTGAAGCAGCGGATGTTGTTCTTATCCGAGTGAGCACTACAGTTCTGACCTGTCCTCTTTTGTCACTGGCACTCCTCTTTTTGGTTTGGTATTCGGAAGACTGCACATGGAAAACTTTCAATGCTCTTCTGTCTTGCAGAATGACTTGCTGGATGTAGTTGCCAGTATTCACTTATCAAAGAGAACAGTTCGGAGAATACGAATAAATCTGATTCTTGCCTTAATTTATAATCTGCTCGGAATACCCATAGCAGCAGGTATGTGACTGTCAGAGCTCAGCTTGTTGGAGACAGCAGCACAGTTGAGCTCTGTGGTGCCTCTCACAGGATTTCCTGCTCAAGGAACCAAAGAGAGGTTCCCAGAGTATTTAAAACTTGGCAGAAGAACAACAAAATAAATACATGAATTTTTATTTTTTTATGTTGTAGAAAAAAAGATCTTCTTTTCCCAAATTTTAAACTTAAGAATAAATTCTTACATGTTGAAATTAAAACTATGCTCTTATTTCACACAGCAGTACTTGGGGATTAGTTTCTGTATATCCAAACCTAGCTCTAACTAGAGATACCACCCCACTTCTGGGTGTTCCCTCTTCTGTTCACCCTGAATCACACATTTTCTCTCCTACTACTCGCATTCTCTCCCCTTCTGTCAGGTATCTTCTCATGCTCCAAATTCCTCCTTAAAACTTACTTCAAGCATTCCTCTTTTTCTTTGTAACTCCTCCTCCTTTGCCTGGATTATTGCCTTGTCCTTCTGTTGCTTTTGCTTTGTTTCACATGTACAGAATAGCTGGAAGGGACAAATAGTCTTTCGTGTGGCCACAGTGTTGTAGTCGAATTGGTGTAAAAGTCATCCATTGCAACGGAAGGGACATATTTAAAAATGAGTTAATATATATCATTCTCGTAGTGTTTATGGAAGTCTCAGCAAGTCATGTTGTAGAACTGCTGATCTGTTCTATGATAGGCGGGGACGGAAATGTCTGTGCTGGGACAGGGGGCTCTGGCTGATGTCCACGTGTTTTTTTGCTAGGTGTGTTCATGCCTGTCGGCCTCGTGCTTCAGCCTTGGATGGGATCGGCTGCAATGGCAGCTTCTTCTGTGTCTGTCGTGCTGTCTTCCCTGCAGCTGAAATGGCAAGTTGTCTTATACCAATCAACTGGGGAACCTGCTGGGACTCAAATGAGATGTTACTTTGGGCTTTGTATACCTAAAAGTACCTGACAGTCCTTTAGCTTGGTGTTCTTCTGTCTAATCCTTGGCTCTGAAAGAGACAGATGTCACTATTATGAGCACACTTGGACTAAGACTGTCCTGAGCGTTCTTTAACTAGCAGCTAAAAGTGTGACTGGATGCCACCTGTGTTGGAGATCTAGTTCAATAACGGGTTTTCCTGTGACTATCAAGTGAACAAATAATTCAGAAGACGGTTCTCCATAACCTAGCAGTAGATATATATTTTTTTAAAAAATTGTACCTGGTTTTAATTTTTGTCTATTTAATTGAGCCAGAGAGAAACAGAGAAGTGGTGTATTTATTCTTTTGCACCTTGCTAGAGATAAAATATCTTGCTTGTTTTTTTGGAAGCAAACCAGTTTCTGAACTGTAACAAGATTTTTCAAATTGTATTAATTTTTTTTATGCTACGTTTTTTGGGTGCAGTTACAGTGGACCTGTTTTTAACATCATTGTGAGCAAACATCTTTCTAAAATAAGACTTTTTACGGTGTCTGAAATTAGTCCAAGCCTTCAAATATTTCTACTGTAGCTGGGATCTTCTGTAGTGTGTAGTACAGTACAGTATAGTATAAACTAATATAGGAAATCTGTTGCTGCATCATGGTTTTGATCCTACAAATGCTCAATGAGACCACAACCTAGAATAAAAACTACGTATGTGCTTATGTCAGCTCTACCACTTTAGGATTTTCATCCTAAAAACTTTCTGTATGGAGTTAACCAAAGGATGATTGTGATTCCTTTATTCTCTAATTCTTTTGATCTTGTGCTGATTACATTAAGTATCGGACACTATTGCGGTTAGATACTGAGAACCCCCCAAAAATATGGAAAACTTCAGGAAGCTGAATTACAGTATACTCTGTGAGACAATAATCTTTCTTGAAGCCTTATGTCAGCTGAACAGAACTTCAGATTCCAAAGAACATGATAATACATTTATGTGAAGACCTTGTCATTGCTGTGCTTTTTTTGACCTAGAATATATTGAATCAGAAAGTGATTTTTGGGTCATCAAGTCCATTCCCCTGAAATTGTCTACTACAAACACTTTCATAATTCAGTAAACTCAAAATTTTTCTTAAAGAATCTCACTTTGAGATTCTCTCTCTTTTACTATTGAAATGTCTTAATGCCGTGTGACCAGTACTATTAGCCATTAACATTGTGTCTGAAGTGTGGGTAACATTTAGGTTGTCAGAAGTTTCTGATTTGTTCTAATGCTGAAGATGCTTCTATACATTGACCTCATGTTACTAAACATATTTTCTCTTTCTCTTCTTAGTTATAAGAAGCCAGACACAGAAAGTTATGAAGCACAAGCTCAAGGCCGCATGAAGCCACTTACTCCTTCCCAAATCAGTGTTCATATTGGAATGGATGATAGGAGGAGGGATTCATCCAGACCGGCTCCTTGGGATCAGATTAGCCAAGTGTCTCTCTCTTCCTTGACTTCAGACAAGCTGCCGAGACGTAATGGTTTTGTTGAGGAGGAAGGGGACAAGTGGTCATTGCTCATGAATGGAGAAGATGATGAAGAACAGTACATCTGAAGCACTGTCTTCTCAGTCCAGGAGGAAACATTCCTCCTCGTCAGTGACGCGAGGGACCGACTTATGTCATCAAGAGCTTCAAGGCTGTAAGTGAAGTCGTTCCTTCAGCTCACAAAACAATTGCAACTCAGCTCGACATTGGGTTGTGTGGATTGTTTTCAGGTCACCGGTTATTTCCAGTCATGGAAAGAATCTGTGGCTCTATAATGAACCGGCTCCTTTGCACACAGCAATTACTGAAATAATGTAAAATTGTAATTTTCAGAGTCTAAAAGAGTTTCTCTCTTCTAGACTGTTTGCTGGACACCAAATTTCATACTTCTCACTCTTTCTAACTTAATTCTTTCAAGAGCACATGAAGCAAAAGTATTTTCAGAGCTGCCAAATATTAATTTCAGTGTCCAAGTGAAAATAGCCTTGACATAAGGAGCTCTGTGGTTGGAAGTTGTATTTTTACACAGAATCCTAACTAGTCACATCACTGTGAGAGCACTTTGTATTTAGGATTGATGTGTGTCTCCTTGGACCAAAAATGCTTCAGTGTTTCACTGATAACACTCTGAAAGGTCTGTTTCAAAGATTTTCACTTGCTTTTGGGTATTGCATCCTTTTGATGCACATCTCCATTGCTCAACTTCTGTCATTCCCTCTGCTCTCCTAGATTTTCTCTTTTGCTGCATATGAACTCTTTTTTTTCCCCATTTCTTTGCACAAGATAGTTTCGATGAGTTATTATTATGTTTACAGATATTCCTGTTTGGGACAAACTCCTTTAAGTCACCAGGAACTTTTTATTGAAGTCCACAAAGGCAGAGCAATTCCTAGTCCAAGTTAGGATATCATTTTCCTGTGGATATCATTCCCCGTGAAGCTCCTGACAATTGGGCAGTTGTCTGTCTCTGAATTTATGCCAGTGTGAGTGCAGGTGGTATTTACCATGGTGTGACAGAGCAGAACTAGCACTGGTGTGACTCCAGCATGGCCGAATGGAGTGAGTTTATGGCATAAGTTAACCCCAGCTTGCTGGTTGCTTAAAATGGAACCAAAAGCTTATATGGTAAAGGTGGAAAAACCGCCTTAAAATGCGGGGCTTCATTTTGCTATCATATAAATAACCTTTTCTGATGACCGAAGGAGTTGAACTAAGAAGATCTGTAAAAGCTTGAATTTGTAATGTAAATTTATATTCATATTTTGAATTGGTTTTAATCTCCCTCTTTGCTCTAGTTTCATGAGAAATCAAGGTGCTGAACAACTCTTTTTTCACTGTAATGTCTTTACCAAAGCTTGCAGTAACTTTATCACTGTGAATGTCAAATTCATCCCTTAACGCTTTTTAGTCAAGGCAGTAGGAGTCAGCGGCTCTGATGCTGAATCCAGTCCCAGCAGTTGCTCCACTGTGGGACTCTGAAGCAAGAAGATTGGAGTTTTATAGTTTGATCTAAAAGTGACTGAACAGGAATTGCGGAGCTAAGCAATGTGAAATAACCACGTTGTTTCACTGACTTAAATACAGAACTGTTTCTGACACGGGTTCAAATCCTGCTCCTCCTAATGTACAAGTGAAGAGCAAGTCAAGGAGGAAAAGAACCATACTTAAAGCATTGAGCAGGTCTTCCTATTCTCTCTTCCCCTTAGTATTGTAATTGAGCTCTCCCTAGCAAACATCAACAGCACTGTCTTAAATATAAATACAAATCAGTTTCAAAACTGTAAAATCTCTTTACACGTGTAGAGATTACTTTCACAGCCACACATGCTTTTCAAACACGCTATAGGTTCCTATACATGTCCCTGTGGGGAAGATGGTCTACTGTTTCACTGTTTTATGTTTTCTTACCAGTGCTTACGTTAAAAATGTTGTGGTTTTTTTTAAAAAAACATACCAACCAACAAACAACTTCGTGTCTTTGTTTTTCTTTTTTTTTTTTTTTTTGGAGGGGTACAGCAAAATAAAGAGAGCATAAGCAGTGATTGTTGGATTGTGGGATACATCTGCACAGCAGAGATTTTGTGACTGCTTTGTGATCTATTTCAGGCAGGGGAAAAAGAGAGAGTTTTGTATTGTGAGGCTGCAGGCACGTTGAAGGGTGGAATTAGGATTCAAAATCATCTTGAGAAACTGGACAGAACTGACAAACAGGAAAGACAGGAATTAAAAGTCATCTTGGCAGAAAAAGGTCAGGTAGTTGGCTGGCCGACTTTGTGACCCATTGTAATAACACAGCGATGCTGCAAAATCAACAGAAACATGGAGATGTATAAAGACTGTATCATCTGTATGACATAAAATACCTCTTTCTGTTCAGCTCTGGAGAGGCAATGGCTGAAGTATCAGCTCTAGTTTTATGTGTCATACTTGTTAGGAAAAAACAGAGAAAAGCAGTGAGATTTAACTGAAATCTAGAAAAGATGTGAACATAAGTACATGAGAATGAGAAACCCAAGAAGAAGACTGGAGGAGTTTGAGTAGATTTGCCTACAGAATACTGAAAGGAAATACAAGCCTCCAAACACAAAGAGAACAATTTATTCCTTTCATCTTTTCGGTGTCTTTTATGTCAGTGGTGGCTAGAACAAAGAATAATAGGCTTATGGAATCCAAGATGGTTTAGATTAGTCATTAGGGAGGAACCGTGTAACAGGAAGGATTATGGAGCACTGGAAGAGATCACCAAGGTGGCTCTTCGGATGCACATGGCAATCGGGCACGTATCTGATGACAATGCGTTGGCCAGAGGTGAATCCTGCCTTGGGGCAGGCGACTGCCTTGGCCAATCTCCTGCCCTTCTCTCCAGCTGGCCTTTCTCTTATTTCTGTGAACCTAACATGGACTGGAACATTGTTGGAGTAGAAGCCTGGTCACACTATCCTGCTCTCAGGAGGTGCCAAAGGACTGGAAGAAAGATTGGCTTTGACATTATTTAATAACTTGAACTGGAAAATATGTTAAGGTTTCCTAACTATATTTACATAATGTTTTAGACTGTAAAGTGCTGTGAAACTTGCACAAATGCCCATAAGGAAGTTAGAATGGCTACACATAGTCCAGAAAAGGAAATATAAGCGCTAGTCCTGACATTGGTGATGGTATGCTCTTGTTAAACCTGAGCTGACTCCCTGGAGGGGCGTACGAGATGGGGGACAGCATCTGCGCTTCTGCGTAACATAATTATCAGATTTCCTTGCCTTCACTGGGACCATCTGCCCTCGCAGCCCGCCCCCGGCAGAGCGAGATGCTGGCCTGTGACTGGTGGTCCTCTGTGCTACGAGCCAGGTCCAGTAAAAGGGCTGGAGGATGGGCTTTTGGGGTAGTCCCTAAGCTCGGCGCCCTGGCTGCTCTCCCATGCACCACACTTGTCCTCTTTTCCAGGATCGACTATTTTGATGGACTAGACAGCATGGAGGAGCTTTTCAAATCCCAGTTTTGGTCTTCAGTGTCTACATTCTGCAGGTTCTCCCAGCGTGACTCAGTTACTGCTGATCTGACCCTAAATATTGATAAAGCTGATGATTTACATGGGACATCTACTTATTTTCCCCTGGGAAAAGTCTGTCAGTGTTTTCCCCTTTTTTTTTTTAAATTTATTCTATGAACACAGAAGACATCTAATGAATCAGAACTTCTACTTTGGCTTTCACATCATTTTTAGTGCAATAGCTCAGGAGCAGTGTTTTCTGTTAAATTTTTCAACTATTTTCCTTTTCATGCTATAGTTTTGCCATAAAATTTTTGGTGCCCTAAGTTCACAGGGCAGAAATTCTGCCATTTCATTTCCTCCTCCCGTCCCCCTTTTTCAAGCAAATTAACTGTCTCATTTCTATCCAAGCTAATTACAACCTTGCTCTGACTAAATATTCTTCCAAGGATTGTATTTTCTCTAAAAGCGATTGTGTGTGATGAAAACAAACGAGTAGGTGGTGAAATTACACAATGGCGTACAGGGATGGGAAATCAGATAACACCGAAATGTCGGATTTAATTTCCTCTCCTAAGACGCCAACAGCAAGCGTGTTGGTTTTCAGTGGGAGATCACTTTGAGAGTCACAACAAAAGAAGTGGTGAAGGGCAAAGCCTCCTGCTCACACGTGAGTCTCAGACAGGCACAAACGCGGGAGGAGGCAGATCTAGTTGCAAGCACCCAGGCTTTGCAGGCAAGCAGGGCCCACCCACAGGCTCTCTGTGAAAGGATCTGATTTTCACAATTTGTTTATCTTCATGCACAAAAGGAGGATTTCTGAAGTTTCCCCTGGTGCTGCCGGTGAAGGGATGTCGCAGGAGGAGGTGTGGGTTTGTTTCCCCGCTTGGGCATTCAACCGCCCCAGGTGGAGGTGAGTCCCCTGTGACATTTGTGCTGGTCAGGGCTGTGGTCCAGGGGCATCAGTGGGAGGTTCGGGTCCAGGGGCTGTGCCATCTGGCAGCCAGCAACTCGCCTCGCAGGGGACCAGGAGATGTCACTGCAGATCCAGCCCATGCCAGAGAATCCCCTTAACCTGTAAAACACCTGAAAACCCAGTATTTCCAATGCTGGTTAGCAGCAAGGGGAAAAAAGGCAAAGGGGGCAGCTTGAGTCGGCGGTTTAAGTCTAATAATATAGAGCGTCTAAAATTTTGGGCTGACTTGGCATCATATAGCCCAGAAACAGATTTTAGGCTAGCATTTGCCCAGAGAAGTTGTAGATGCCCCATCCCTGGAAGTGTTCAAGGCCAGGCCTAATGGGGCTTTAAGCAGCCTGGTCTAGTGGGAGGTGTCCCTGCGCATGGCAGGGGGGTTGGAACTCGATGATCTTCAAGGTCCCTTCCAGCCTGAACCATTCTACGGTTCTATGATTCTATTTATTTGCCTTGAGCTCTGAATTACCGCTTTGGCTGTATTATTTGACTCTTAAGTAAATCCTGAGCTCCACATATGCTGTCTGCTGAAATTATTGTTAGCTTGCTTTTTTGCTTCGACAAGCTGAGATTCAAGAAGAAAAGGAGCGCTGCAGGAAGGCAAAGGATGGTGCCTGCACCCTCAGAACAAACCTGCACCTTGAGACGTGAGTTTAAACTCTCCGGGCAGCTGTGGGTGCCAGACAGCTTGTTTGATTTGGTTTTGTTTTATGCAGATTCTTTCTTTAGGGGAAGTCACCGTGTAGACCCAGCATAAGGCTCCAGGAATGTGTTTTCTGTTCAGGGGAGCACCAAAGCACAAGTGTAAATCCTTTTGGAGTCAATGAAGGTAAGGCCCGTGCTCAAGGCTCCTCTGAACTGCAGCTGCATGAGTCGCATGATAGATATGAAAAAAAAAATTGGGCATAAATCTGAATATTTGAGGCCTCCACACACTTAAGGAACTACCCAAAATTCAACTTACTTTATTCAAAATAAATGAATAGACTGTGCTTGAAAGAAATTCACCAAACTGGTTTTCTTCCACTGTCACCTCATTTTAAGATAGACACATTGCAGGACACATCTGTGTGGTCGGCAGATGACATGTCACTGCTGTGAAAAGCAGACGTGCCGCTGTCACAAAGCGCTGTAGCTCTGTATTATCATAGAATCCCAGAATGATATGGGGTTGGAAGGGACCTTCAGAGATCATCTAGTCCAACCCCCTTGCCAAAGCAGGGTCACCTAGAGCAGGCTGGACAGGAAGGCATCCAGGCAGGTTTTGAATAACTCCAGAGAAGGAGACTCTACCACCTCTCTGGGCAGCCTGTTCCAGTGCTCTGGCACCCGCAAAGTAAAGAATTTTTTCCTCATCTTCAGATGGAATTTCCTGTGTTCCAGTTTGTGCCCGTTGCTCCTTGTTCTGTCACTAGGCACCACTGTGAAGAGCCTGACCCCATCCTCTTGACACCCGTCCTTTAGATATTTATAAGCATTGATGAGGTCCCCTCTCAGTCTTCTCTTCTCCAGGCTAAAGAGACCCAGGTCTCTCAGCCTTTCCTCATAAGAGAGCTGCACCAGCCCCTTGGTCATCTTTGTAGTCCTCTGCTGTACCCTCTCCAGCAGTTCCCTGTCCTTCTTGAACTGAGGAGCCCAGAACTGGACACAGTACTCTGGATGGGGCCTCACCAAGGCAGAGCAGAGGGAGAGGATAACCTCCCTTGACCTGCTGGCCACACTCTTTTTAATGCACCCCAGGAGACCACTGGCCTTTTTGGCCACAAGGGCACATTGCTGGCTCAAATTATTGTTATTTAAACCACTGTAACCCTGCTTGCCTTCAGCCCCCAGCAGCCTGGGGAGCTCCCAGGTGAGACCGGCTGCTGAAGAGGAAGAGGAGAGTTCTTAGGCAATGCCAAATGTGCTCTTGGGGATACCCAGGTTCAGTGGGATCACCCTACTTTGGTAGGGAGTGGTTTGTGGCAGTTTTGCTTAAAGGAAATCACTTTAAAATTGGCATTTACCTCTCAACTTCTATTATTTTTTTTTTGACAATTCTGTTATTTGGGAACACCTGGCTGAGCATCAGTGTGGCTGAGCTCTCCATCTTTCTCACCTTTCTCCTACCCATGCAGGAGGGTGATGCGTTAGGGCAAGGGCTGGAGGTGGCACCCTCTCCCTGAGCCATGGGTGACCAAGCATGGAGGGGCTACACGGCAAACCTGGTACTCCTCGGCTGTCCTGCAACTCTACAGCTTTTTCCTGCCCTGGCTCTTGAAACATCCCGTGCATCCCAGTCCCGGGGAGCTAACATGGGTAACTCTTGGTACCTGCCACATCTGGGCCACCTAAATCCAGCATTCTTCTGCAGAGAAGCCTGTTACATTTTCACTCCAGGGACAAAGTTTAACAGGTCTGTCACCGGGAACATGTGATGAAGCAATCTGTCCACCTGACAGGAAAGCTGGCACACACCTGTCCACTAAAGCACCTACAGCCGACCTTCACCGCCAATCCAAAGTCCTCTGCCCTCCCTGGCTGACACCCTTAGCTGTGTCCCCTGCTTCAGCCCCATAAACCTGCCCACCAACACACAGGGAATTTAAGATCCAGCTCTAAAAACTGAAAAGGAGTGCACACTAGAGGACACAGAGGGCTGGAGCACCTCTCCTGTGAGGACAGGCTGAGAGAATTGGGGTTGTTCAGCCTGGAGAAGAGAAGGCTCCAGGGAGATCTTATAGGCCCTTCCAGAACCTAAAGGGGGCCTACAGGAGAGATGGGGAGGGACTCTTTATGAGGGAGTATAGCAATAGGACAAGGGATAACAGTTTAAAACTGAAAGAGGGGAGATTTAGATGAGATATCAGGAAGAAATTCTTCACTGTGAGTGTGGTGAGGCACTGGAACAGGTTTCCCAGAGAAGTTGTGGATGCCCCATCCCTGGAGGTGTTCAAGGCCAGGTTGGATGGGGCTGGGCAGGGTTTGGGGGGCTCCTGGGGGAATCTGATGTCCCTGGGGGAGTTGGGGGGGAAATGGCTGAATTGGGGGGATTTGGAGGAGCCCTCAGGAGATGTTAGGGGGTTTGGAGGGTTTTGGGGTACCCATGGGGGGCTGGGGTTTTTTGGGAGCCTGGGGGTGCCTGGGAGAGTTTTGGGGTGAGGGCATATGGGGAGTGTGTGTGGATTTGTGCGGTCCCCAGGGGAGGGTGCACAGATATGGGGATATCTTGGGGGAGGGGTGGGGGAGTTGAGGGGTCCCCTAATTTGGGGCTCCCTGGTTCGTTTCTGCTAAACTGTGGGAGGACTGGGCGAGGGGGGAAGGCAGTAG
Source organism: Numenius arquata (assembly GCF_964106895.1). Taxonomy (NCBI): domain Eukaryota; kingdom Metazoa; phylum Chordata; class Aves; order Charadriiformes; family Scolopacidae; genus Numenius; species Numenius arquata. The sequence goes on along the minus strand of NC_133576.1, from coordinate 112,105,130 downwards.
AGCGCTTTTCTGTATTTCAGCCTTGCTGAAAGTGTCCTTAGTTTAGAGTAAGTGACTCTGCTCCCTTGCTGCTCACAGGGCTTCATTAGCTCGGTGGGCTATTTGTACGGGCAGGCTACTTGCCGAAGATACCACACCGACTTCCTTTCAAGAGTTGTCAATGTTGATGTCTCATCTGGGAACGTACTCCCAGACGTTAGACCTGGCACCAGGCAGCAGCTTGTGCACAAGTTGGATGGAGACAGGTCCTGCCTCGCTGACTTCAGTTGGAGCATTGCTGAGAGCAAGGGGGCTCAACACACAGTGCTTGCTTACTGCAGACTGCTCCCTTCTTCTCTCTGGAGCTTCCAAAAGTATTTTGGGGCAACCTTCAGGTTCTGCATTTCTACAGAGTTTAAATGCAGTACCTGGATCGGATAACCAGGACCAAGCAAATGTTCTGTGCTGCTAAAGCTGTCAGCAGCAGCAATTAATTTCTTTGCTGCAGCTGCTGAAAAATTGTCCACACGTTTTTCGTAACAAAAAGTGTGTAGGTGATAACATTCTCAGGAGGCAGATCAACCTTTCTGGCTCTGACTTTATTCTCTAAATCTCACTTACAATCAAAGGGCTAGCCTGAAAATCTAGGAAATGCAGATTAGTCAGTCAGTCCTGCAAGTGCTGGGTGGTACCCCAGCAGAGATACGGCAGAGGTACCACCTCTCCCTTACCGCATACACTTCCTTTCCATGTGCAGTCACAGCTAGTCCCTTTCTTCCACTTCCCATCTAGGCTGTGAAGATCCATCAATTCTTTGTGGCATCATACACTTCAGATGTCCTCAAGTCTCCGTATCCATTGAACCCACCACATATATAGACCTGTTTACAGAAGAAAAAAAAGCAGTGTGAGCCAGGCAGTGATACCCTGGGTGGGAGAACACGTCAAGGAGAAAATGACTGGGGTGGCTGTATTTTGAGGGGGGTTGTTTGTTTGTTTTGGGTCTGGTTTGTGCTGGTTTTTTGTTAATGGGAATAGTCATCCTGGGTTCGAAGTAATAGAAGTGCAGTGAGTTGTTCAGGCCAGCAGGATTTAGACCCTTTATTTCCTGAACTTCCTGGAGCAGATAGGCACAGGATTTCACTTTTGGCCAGGAAAAGCACTGTCTGGCAGCAAGTGGGGTCTTGGTTGGAGACCCCTCACTTTAAAGGGAACATTTCTTACCTTTCCTGCTCCCACAGCTCCTCTTTTCTCTCTTCCCTTTTCACTCGTGCATGGGGGCAATCGGTGCCCATGGGTTTGTCTCTGGGTCGTACCATTCAGCTGTGTCGAGGCACATCAATCCATCGTACCTTCCCATGGCGCAGAGGAAGCTGTTGGGAACGGTGACACTGATGTGATCTGCACAGGAATCCTATGTCTCAATGGCGCTGGTTGGGATCCCCATGCTCCAGCAAACAGGATGGCACGGGGCAGGCAAGGCCGACTGAGCAGGTGGGCAAAAACAGGAGATGGGCCAGGCATATGGAGGTTGGACATTTCTGTCTGTGCGTTTGTGATGAGGACTTTGCAGTCCTCGTTGCCCTTCACATAATCATGCCTTTTGACCTTGCTCATCAAGTACTCTGCTTGCATCCATTCAGCCAGTTGAAGCTGAAAAATGCCAAAAGAAGGTTAGAATATTAATGCAGATGCTTTACACCTTGGTAGCCTTCGTGGGTGGCTCCAACGCTGGATGGCTTTGCATTTGGGCTACAGCGCTGTCTAAAGCTTATAGGAGAACCAGAGAATTAAACGTGTAGTTTTTAGCTAGTCCACAAAGGGGTGTGCAAGGGTAAATCCTCTGATTTCATGGCAGGGAGTCTGCCACCACTGTGGCACGGTGCTTTCCTGCACACAGGCTGACACTGCCCTAATGCCTGCTGCTAGCTGCATCGTCTGGGCAAACGCTCACCAACTTTGTGTGCGTGCAGATTAGGTGGCCCCACAGGCACTTTGGCCCTCCCTGGCTGAGAGGAACAGTTACGCTTAAGCTCTAAACAGGAGGAAACGGGCACTTAAAAGCTCTGCCCCGACCCCAGCGCAGGATCTTTGCCCCCTGCCCCAGCCTAGCAATGGCCGAATGGTGGGAAAACTCACTGGTTGGTGGGAAAGCTCACTGGAACAGTGGGAAAGCTCACTCAAAAGCAGCATGAGGAGGCTGCAGTTTCCTCTGGTCTCACAAGAAAAGCAAAGCAGCTCTGGCTCAGCTGCCCCGTGCCCAGCGCTGCAGGGCCTCCCGGCCCCACGCCATGGCAGCACCCACCTTGCCCAGCAAGACTGCAGTGTGCTGCCTCCTGTTCTGCTCGTCGTGAGCAATCCGCTGTACAATGGCCTCGAACATAGCCTCTTCTCCTTTCACACTGAGCTCATCCTTCTCCAGGATGTGCTCTAGCTCATTGTCGGAGAGCTACAGAAACTCTGTAGACACCCTGGTCATCTCCTCGAAGTGATGGAGGATGAACATGTGGGCTACTTCTCCGCAGGTGGAGCAGCAATAATCTGCGAATCTCCAGATGCTGATGCAGTTTTTCAAGCACAACTGGGATTTTAAGAATTACTTGCCGCACAGTCGAACGATGCCCGTGACATTGAACTGGTCGGCTGCAGTTATCGCACTTCAAATGTTGCCAGCCGTGACTGGTACCGTCCCAGTGTCGGCATACCTGATAATGAACCGCATCATTTTAGGTGAAGTCCCCTGGATTTTAGGGACTCTTTTCTCTGCGTTGCTCCAGTTGCTGGAAAACAAAGCCCTGAAAAAACCCAAGCAGTGCTGGGGGAAAAGCAGCTTTTCTGCGTTAAACTCCGACCTCGTTATCCCCTGTGCCTCCTTCCCCGGGCACCAATTTGGGCACTCGCAGTAGCCATGCTGGGAGGCCGTGGAGTTTATTGCATTATGTTTTACTAGCTAGTTGTTTTAAAAAGGAGTCGCAGTCTCCAGCTGTGGATAGAGAGCCACAGGGCGAGTGGCCACCTTGCTTCAACAAGACCAGAGAACGATGGCGTGTGGGGAAGGAAAACTTCCCGCCCGATGGCAGACAAGCCAGGCTGGCCACGCTCCCAGCCCTGCGCCGCGTCTCAGGGTTCGTCAGGCACCACTTCCAGTGCTCTGTTAGTCTTAGCTTGTGGGTGAATTCTGGTGTCCAGGGAGGTGCCAGGACTATGGGAAACTGCTGGAGGACAGTTTGAGCGCTGAGGGACAGCCTAGGAAATACTGTTTGTCCCTATCCCCTGTTGTTTCAGGCACTGACCTGAAGTATTCACTGCAGCTACAGAGGACATTCTTGTGAGCAAAGTCTGAAATCATCTTGAAATCCTTTAAATTGCCTAGTAAAATTCTGTCTTCTTAGCATTAAGAAGCAAACACTGGGTTTCAAAGAACAGGATTCCAACACAGAATTCAAAATACGACTTCCTGGGTTAAAACTGTCAATGTTAACAGCCCTAGATCTGCCTCAGTCTAAAGGCTTTACCTTCTTCTGTATCAGGTAAAAATCCTTCATGCGTACAGAAAAAGCTTCTGTAACCAACTGCTTCTCAAGAGGTATCCAAGTATCTAAACCTCATAATGAACAGCGGCACACAAATTATTAGATCATTCGCAGCCTAACAGAAATCAGCACAATTTATTCTTCACGTATCGACATCTCTCCTCCTTTGGAAAGCAATTAGCAAACACCACAGGGAATTCATTAGCAATAGTAGTTATCACTGCCAGCAGAGCGAGCCCTGTGCGCTGTAAAGCTCGGGCACGGCTGAAAGGAGGAGGGTATGGACACGGGTACTTGGCGCTGCAGAGTCTCAGCATGCTGCTCCTGTCAGGCATCACTGCAGGGCAGTGCACAGGAAAGCAGGGGGCTGAAACTCAAGGACAAGGCGTTCCCCGTGTTGAAAGGCACCATAAACTAATTAAAACTGAAGGGCTTTGCTGCTACTTTCCCCACCCCAAAGAACATGAATCGTTGTTCGCACATTTTTAAAAATAAATTCTTTCAATCAGAACAAAAGGAACTGCAGTATCTCTTCACATTCATAGAATCATGAAACGGTTTAGGTTGGAAGGGACCTTAAAGCTCATCTACTTCCAACCCCCCTGCCATGGGCAGGGACACCTCCACTAGAGCAGGTTGCTCAAAGCCCCATCCAGCCTGCCCTTAAACACTTCAAGGGATGGGGCATCCACAGCTTCCCTGGGCAACCTGTTCCTTCCCTGGGCAAGCGAAAAAATTCTTCCTGATATCTAATCTAAATCTCCTCTCTTTCAGTTTGGAGCCATTACCCCTCATCCTATCACTACATGCCCTTGTAAAGAGTCCCTCTTCAGCTTTCTTGTAGGCCCCCTTTAGGTAACAGAAGGCCACTATAAGGTCTCCCTGGGGCCTTCTCTTCTCCAGGCTGAACAACCCCAAATCTCTCAGCCTGTCTTCATAGGAGAGGTGCTTCACCCCTCTGATCATCTTCGTGGCCCTCCGCTGGACCCTCTCCAACAGGTCAACGGCCGTCTTGTGTTGAGGACTCCAAAGCTGGACACAGAACTTCAGGCTGAATAGAGGGGGAACTAGTCACGGTGCTGTTGCCTCAGCATGTCTGTTCCATGGAGGAAGTCCAAGGAACCCCCAAAGAGCCCAAGGGACTCTGGAGCAGCCCTCTCTGACGGCCTGAAAGGTGCCGCGGTGGTGCTGCCCAGCATGACCATGCTCAGGCACCTTCAGAGCTCGGCTCTGCCTGAGACACCTGGGTGTGTGTGTCTGGGTAGCCTGGTAAAAGCAAATGGACAGAACCATGGCAGGACAGGAAAGAGGTGAATAAGTACTAGCTGCCTTGGAAATCCAAGATGGCTCTCTTTTTGCTGTTGGATCCCCTAAAGAATTGATCATTTTCTCTTGCAGTCCGCTCAGGATAGAGCTCTCCCCACTGTCCCCTGGGAGACCCACTAGTCCCCTCTGAACCGCTCTGTGGTCCTGGGGTTGTGTCAGTCTTACCCATTGCCCCCTCAGAACCTCTCAGCACCTGAGCAAGCCTTTTGATCTGCTCTCAAGTCCTCAGTTTGCCCTCCGGTCCCTGCAACACCCTTTTTGAGACTCTTTGCACCCCGTCTCTGAGCCTCAGGAACCCGCTCGAGGCCTGGGGCCAGTGGAGGGCTCAGTCCAACCAGAGGACTCCTCCGTTTGCCTGCAGCTGTCTTAAAATCGCTCTACTCCACTCAGGAGCCCTCCTGAGGCCTCCATTGCAGCCCCAAACCCTCTGCAGGACCTTGACCTGCCCCCAGGGGATGGCTGTGTGGAACAAGGAGCCCTGGGCCGGTGTGGCAGAGCGGTGCTCCAGTTCTGTGGGGGCTTCAGGGGGAGGATGGCACCCAGCAGGGTACAAGCCTAAAGGCTGCAGTCCTCAGCATGCCAGGAGCTGTTGTCTTCCAGCATGGCACTCCTGGGCACTTTGGCCTGCGGGGCATGGCAGGAGCTACCATCTTCTGGGACAGCCCTGCTGTGAGACCATGCTGGTCCCCAGGACGTGCCAGGAGCTGTATCACAGAATTGTAGAATGGTTTAGGTTGCAAGGGGGCTTAAAGCTCATCTAGTTCCAATCCCCCTGCCACGGACTGGGACACCTCCCACTAGAGCAGGTTGCTCAAAGCCCTATTAGGCCCAGCCTTGAACACTTCCAGGGATGGGGCATCCACAACTTCTCTGGGAAACCTGTTCCAGTGCCTCACCACCCTCACAGTAAAGAATTTCTTCCTGATACCTAATCTAAATCTCCCTTCTCAGTTTTAAACTGTTACCCCTCGTCCTATTGGTACACTCCCTCATAAAGAGTCTCTCCCCATCTCTCCTATAGGCCCCTTTTAGATACTGGAAGGGGTATAAGGTGTCTTGGGAGCCTTCTCCAGGCTGAGGCTGAACAACCCCAATTCTCTCAGCCTGTCCTCACAGGAGAGGTGCTCCAGCCCTCTGTGTCCTCTGGTGTGCACTCCTTTTCAGTTTTTAGAGCTGGATCTTAAATTCCCTGCATGTTGGTGGGCGGGTTTATGGGGCTGAAGCAGGGGACACAGCTAAGGGTGTTGGCCAGGGAGGGCAGAGGACTTTGGGTCAGCAGTGAAGGTCGGCTGTAGGTGTTTTGGTGGACGGGTGTGTGCCGACTTTCCTGCAAGGCAGATGGATTGCTTCATCACATGTTCCCGGTGACAGACCTGTTAAACTTTGTCGCTGGAGTGAAAATGTAACAGGCTTCTCTGCAGAAGAAATTTCACCAGGGCAAATCAGACCCATGTTGGGTCTGCCTGTGCTTTCCAACGGCGTGGAGAAGGGTGTGCAGAGTCAGGCCCTGCTCTGAGAGTCCCCCTCTGCGTCCTCACAGAAAAGGGCATCACTTCCAAGGGTTAATGTTATTTTAAGGTACCTCTGCATTGCAGTTGCAAATATGAGCAGCTGAGAGCAACCTGCTGAACAGGAAAGAGCTCGTTAAATATATACTGTCACTGATTTATAAGAGAGTGCGGAGACAATATAATTACTGTAATTATAGCAGATACTTGCTGCAGAGTTGCCATTTTTGTTGAGAATTTTATCCTCTCGCTATGGCAGGAGGATTTAAAAAAACACATACACCTGCCAATATATTCATGCTGCAAGTATCTTACTCAGAGGCTGTTTGATCATTCTCTTTACTGACCACGGAGCTCATTAAGTGCGTCATCATCTTAGGGATAAAGGTGAAGTAGGCAACGCTTTTGGGTGGCGTGCTGCTTGCTTCACACCCACGGGGGTGGCAGATTTTGGCTGTAAAGGTGACTTGGCCAATGCTACCTTGGCGAAGGCCATGTTGCAGTGAGAAAGTTTATACCCACAGCTCACAAGAAGCTGCTGAAAGGGAAGTTTTGGTGGAAGATGCCTGCACTCACCTGCTTCTACTGGTGCAGGTACCCACCACTGGCATAGGTGGGCTGAGAAAGCCAGCAGTGAGTCATAGGCGTAAGCTCCCACTTACGTCCCTCCTTCATGAAGGTTTGCTATAGCCCCCTCCTGGCCTTGCTGGCAGGGTCAGGGACACCAGGCGACTCCCGTCTATTCTGAAAACAGGGTGTCTGATTTTCACTCGTGACTGCCATGACAAGCAACAGCTGTGCAGCCAGGAAGGTATGACTTGTACAGTCTCTGGGCCATAAAATATGGGCTTGTATGGCGATATTGGGTAAGGTGAGAAAGAGAAACTACAAGGAGGAGAAATATTTGCAAGGCATGCACCTATTTTAAAGGGGATAGGAGCTGCTCGCCATGACCTGTGATAAGCAGAGAGAGAAACTGGGACATGAGGGTTGCTTTTGTAGAGAGGCAGCACCCAGATTTTCAGGACACCGGGCACTTTGCTGGGGGACCCAAGAGGGGAGAAAGCCTCAGCCGTTCAGATGGGTGCCAGGGTCTGAGGAGCACCCACTACAGCCTACAGCCGGAGCTGGGAGCACCCCAAAACCTGTGAGTCCCTGGCAGGTTTCACACAGGTTTCACCTTTGCAGTGAAGGAGATAGCAGATCAAGTCCCTTTCCCTGCAGAAGCCATTAACCAGTTATTAATGGCCACAGCAACAACTCCACATGCCTAAAGAGAAGGGAGAAAAGGGAAATGAGACAGAGAGCTTTCCCTTCTAAACACATTATGTTGCAGGATAAGATGCTCTTGCTTAAATAATAAGCAGGTTGGATAAAGGTAAGGCAGCAGAAAAACAGGCTTGCTCTTGAGCGATCTTTAAAGTAACAAGATTTGCTTTGCTCGGAGAGTTTTATCTCAGGATCTTGGCCCAGAGAGGGCCTCTGTGTATTGCTGAGGGGCAGGGCAGTGGAAACAAGGCTGAGCCAAAAGCAACCTCGCTGTTGTTCCTCCTTTGAAAGAGTGTTAAATTCTACAGAGAAGAACACCACTGATTTGGTAGCACTGTCATTGCTGTTATTTAATTCCCTGCACATGAATTAAATGTAAGTCCTGAGATAAAAGTGCTGTAGAGCAATAAAACATCAAGCCACATCCATGAGGAAAAACTGCTGGTTGCGTCCTGCCCAAGGCTGAGCTGAGGCACAGGTAAAGTGACCTGAGCTATGTCTGAGCCCAGCCAGACGGGCTTGTTTTGCATTTCAGCCCTGCCTCTCCACCACCATTTTGCCTTGTTCTCTCGATTGCTTGGCTTGTTTGTAAAAAACCAAATAAAATAAACATTCCATTTAAAAGAACTCAGAGCTTCATAAAAACAAATGAACAAAAACATAACTCACCAGCAGACAATTTGTTAGTCTGTGATTCAGACGTGTTATTTCCCCAACTTCTTCCCCTTCTCTATCCTCACCAGCTCTTCCATCATTTTCAATGTCTTGTATGAGTAAGTCAGAAAAGAGAAATGTTGGAAAACACTTTAATAAGAGACCCAAAGAGTAATGAAATGAGCAGATTACAAGTGCTGCCACAGTGTGCATATTATCTGTGCCTCACATTTACCCATCTGCACTAATGACAGCACTTCCTCTGAACGCTCTTCTTCCGCTCATTTCTTTATTAGTTAAAAAACATGTTTAGAAATGGCAGTAGGTGTAATGTGAATGACTGCACCTACGCTGGTATTAGCACTCTCCCTGTTTAATTTATTGTGCTTTACACACACACACATCTAGTGCTGTGAATGGCGACAGCGTTTTTGCAATGCATACACTGGCTTCAGAAAAAAAAAGCACTTTTAACACCCAAGAACCAAAAAAAAACAGAGACAGAAAAGGGCAGCGCACAGCAAATGACATATTCTCCTTATTCTGGTTAGTTGTTCAGGCAGGCGCTGGGGCACAGAACAAGCTGTGATACTCCAAGCAATGCAAGCTCTTGACTCCATGGCTTGCATACAGGGCAGTACCAAAGCAATAACTAGAAAGTGCTAGCACGTTTCCCCTGAGGGCTCCTTCACCTGCATCAGCTGCTATCCCGTTTTATCCTCTGTTATTTCGAGAGAACATTAGTCCTTGTTTTTCTTTTCTTCATGGTTTTCTATTGATCCCAAGGTTCCTGTTTACAGAGTTCAGTGCTTTGATGACCATGGTTTCTTCTGTGCTGAGGGCCTCCTGTTGCCTCAGAAAGAAAATTATCTTTCCATTTTCTTAATAAGGCCACTCCAAGCTTAAGTCACTGGCCTGGCAAGAGGATGAACATAGGTCAGTTAAATTTGCCACTTGTGACAAAACTTTACTTCTCAGTTTCTCATCTTCCCCTACAGCTTTAGCTGGTGTCCGTGTGTAACACGCTTTGGGATTTGTGTGTGGAAATGCAACAGCGGCTGCACGAGCACAGTAGCTCAAGGCCAGAGTCTGGATAAACCAAGCCTAAACTGCCAAGGTCTTACACCACTTCTCCTGTTTTACTAACTGAGAGAAAAGGCCTCCTTGCTGCCTCTAAAGGTGGCTTCCACCATCACCAGTGGGTGATGTGCAGTTTTAGCAGACCCCAGCGTCATCTTTATTTTTTCAGTCCCATGTGATGCACAGACTGAAGCAACGCTGACCCTGTTGGCCTGTTGACTTCAGGTCCATCTCCCCTTTCCTCATCCTGCTAAGGTTGAAGTGGACTAGTATACCTTGTTCAGAAGAGTGTAACTCAGGTATATTATCCCCAGATGTGTAATTGGGGCTGACATATGCTTGGGTCTTTTCCATGTGTGATGGTTTCTTTCTCTGCCTAGAAACTTGGGATGGCATTGGAAGATTTTGAGCATTTGCCCAGAAACTCTGGATATCCAAAGTCATTCTCAGCCAGCTGCCAGACACCTCCATGTCCTTGGCAAATGGTCATGGTCCACCTGCAGGTCAACTTCATACAGTGTAAGCAGTAAATCCCACACATGCATACGGTATCGAACCTTGTGCACATTTGCAAGGAATCTTTAAACATATTTCAGACCCAGAAGTCCCAGACTGAGAGATAGCTGGGGAAGTAGAATAGGGGAATGGGCAGGACTTTCAAACTGCCTGGTTTGAGTAGTTTTAATTGCATCATTCTGGCTAATAGCAGCCCACTGTCAAGGGGCGTGAAGGCAACTAGTTATTTCTCAGTAACTTAGTGCGGATTTTAAGCTTGCTTTTTACTGGGGTGATTATACATTTCCCTTTTCTGGTCTTTACAGCTCTCATCTCTTTGTCCACAATGAGTTTGTCTGCTTTACCCTCTCCTGGACTCTGAAATCCAGCAATTCTACACAACTGATTTAAAAATAAAAGATGTTTCTAATAGAGGCTGAATGGTTTGGAAAACAGGAGGATGGCTCAGCTTTCTTGAAATATGGAGGAGACATTGGCAAGACCTCTGTTTTGTATATTTGCTCATGAATGGGAAGGTTTAAGGGAAGATGTTATTCATGTCTAACAGAGGTGCATAAAGTCATTTGGATCATAAAGATGAGGTGGACATATTTCTGTACAGCAAAACCTCAAGAACCTGGCCTGCCAGAGAGTAAATACCCATGTGCTGGATGAGCCATACACTTTGGCTGTTAATCCAAAATAGGACTGAAAACCTTTGGGGAAAAAAGAGCTGACAGTCCACAGGGTCTCTTTTGAAATATACAGACGGCCAGTCATCCCAGTCACTAGCAGTGTGTCAGCAAGGGGATTTCATCTACTACTCACCCCGCTGTCTGTTCCTCAGTAGCTCTGTGTGATCAAGCAGTTCTCACGGCCTTGGCTCATTTCTGCTCTTGCAGGTGGGCATGGAATCAAAACCACCAGACCCTCTTATTCTAAGACCAGTCGTGATAGCACAACTTACAGCCCTGAAAGCCCCTGTGCCCCTACATCTCTTTTTCTATCACCTGGTGCTTAAAAAATATTAGGCCATCCTTCTTGCATGTATTTCTTTCCATTTGGCCTTTCTCCCCATCTTATTTTCCACACTAAGCAAGTTGTTTCAGACTAAACAAGCTATTTCTCATTCACTCTATTAATATTAATATTTTCAAGTTCTGGCTCAGGCTTTCCCACTACACGGCAGTCTTTCATCTTATATTAGTTTCTCTTTTAAAACACTGGTGCAGGATTTAAGTGATACCGTTTGCAGAAGGAATGGAAAGCTTAAGTGGGAAAAGTGACTGCAAAGGGCCGCAGAAAGATGTATCCATCTGTTTTTGTGAAGAAAATGATACAGCTCTTAAACTGCTGGTAAAGCTGTTTCATTGCTCCATGCATGGCCCAGCTCCCGTTTCCCTCTGACTTCATTAGCATTTGGCTGAGTCCCAGTTCCTTTTGAAAATAATTAATTGCAGAAAAGCTATCCATATTAGTGTTATTCAGCCCCAACTGTATTTACCACAAAAGCAATTACCAGGGAGCTGGGAGATGACTTTCCTCCTCAAAAAGATTGGTTTGATCACAGGAAGAGCCAGGAACCAGCATTTCCCATGGCCTCAGAAAGCTGGGGAATGCATTTCAGCCACAAAAGCCCATGTGGACATCCTGTCTCTCTGTCCACATCAGTTGTGCTGTTCCCACCAGCGCTGGTCCTGTGCTGAGGATCATGTGGCACTGTGTTGGGATTACATGCATTACCCAAAGCCGCTCCTGGGTGCCATACAGGATTGCGCTGCTTGTCTCTGCCTCCAGGAGCTGAGAACTGGAAAGAGGTTATGAACATTTGCCATCTTTTCTCCATGTCACTTCATTGCTAAGAAAGTTTTAATGCGAAAGAGCAATGTGTTAAGAGCACACGCTGGTGGGAGCAATTAGATTCACAGAAACACAGAATGGTTGAGGTTGGGAGGGACCTCTGAAGGTCATCTGGTCCAACCCTTCATGCAAGGCCACCTAAAGCCAATTGCCCTAGACAGCTTTTGAATACCTCCAAGAATGGACACTCCACAACCCATCTGGGCAACCTGTGCCAGTCACCCCCACAGTTGAAAAGTGTTTCCTGATGTTCAGAGGGAACCTCCTGTGTTTCCGTTTGTGCCCATTGCCTCTGGTCTTGTCACTGGGCACCACTGGAAAGAGCCTGACTCTGTCCTCTTTGCACCTTCCCTTCAGGTATCTACATACATTGATGAGATCCCTCTGAGCCTTCTCTTCTCCAGGTTGAGCAGTCCCAGCACTCCTAGACTTTCCTCATAGGAGAGGTGCTCCAGTGCCTTCACCATCTTTATGGCCCTTTGTTGGACTTTCTCCAGTACGTCCCTGTCTCTCTGGTACTGGCAAGCCCAGAACTGGACACAGCAATCTAGGAGTGGCCTCACCAGTGCTGAGCAGAGGGGAAGGATCACCTCCTTCAACCTGCTGGCAACACTCCTAACGTAGCCCAGGATGCCATCTGCCTTCTTTCCTGTAAGGGCACATTGTTGGCTCGTGGTCAACTAGGTGTCCACCAGGCCTCCAGATCCTTTTCTGCCAAGCTGCTTTCCAGCTGTGTGTCCCCCAGCATCTACTGGTGACAGGGGTTGTTCCTCTCCAGGTGCAGGACTTCGCACTTCTTGTTCGCCTTAATGAAGTTCCTGCCAGCTGGTTTCTTCAGCCTGTTTTGGTGCCTCTGGATGGCAGCATGGCCCTCTGGCATATCAGTCACTCCTGCCAGTTTGGTGTCACCAGAAAACTTGCTGAGGGTGCACTCTGTCCCATCATCCAGTGGAAATTCAGTGATACAGACTTGGTCCTCTTTCCAGCATACTTGGAGACCTCCCTCTTCTAGCAGAGTTGGAAGGCTTGGTGATCCTGGAGCTTAGCAATGCTTCTCCCGCCAGGAGGAGCGTGCAGCTGCTTAGTCTTCATTTGAAGATGATGAAGGGCTTGGGGTTTGCTTACCACAACACAGGGGAGCGTGAGGTCACACTGCCATGATGAGCTCTGCAGGTTTTCTTGAACACTTACCAGCATAGTGAAGAAATGCTTTTATGGGTGACCACACACTTCACTTTAGAAAATGCTTACACTGCTATTCCATATTGAATGATCTGCTCCCCTGGTCTTTCCCACTGGCACAACTCAGGTACGACATCACCTCCAGATGGTGTGGCAAGACCTGGAGGATGCCTGCTGGAGGTCTTCAGGGCATCTGCCCCAGGCAGACAGTGCATGTGTTGAAAACGCTACGTATTCCTGAAATCCATTTTTTAAATCCATTCAAAAATCCATTTTCAGAATGAAAATAATAATGAGGAAAATAGTGCTGTTGTAAAGCCATGTCTAAACCCTGCTAGAATCTTTATCTGTGCCTACAGTTACTATTCTCAGGTGTTTGAGAAAATGCATAAAACATAGTAAGATTCCAGTTCCACTATATTTTTAACTGTCTTATGGGATGACTCTATTGCAAGTGGACGACTGGTGTGGCTTTATTGCTGATAGAGTATTTTGTCATCTGGGCTTTCCCATACAGTAAGTACTTGTAAGTACTCACCTGCCCCTACTTCAGACCAAATAGCTCTTTAACAACGGCAGCAGCTACCAGTATTAGTTAGGGCATGTAGCCAGCTTCCAGCCTGGCTCCTTGCAATATTTTGGGGTAAAGGAACAGATCCCACTTCTGCAGCTTTTCCTTACCATAGAAAGACAGGTAGGTACGACTGGTTGGGCACGCTTCTCATGTCCTGAAGAGTTTGAGTGATAAAACGAGTCAGGATCCAGCTCTTTTGTCAAACTGAGGGTTAAAAAAAAAAAAAGGGATACTGCTGATCTAATGTAGTAAAATGTAAACAGTCCAACATAATCCTTTGTGGCACCAGCAATTTACAATTTAATGAGAGGTCCATTTCTCCAGCTCCTTAGAGGTTATGGCTGATGTTTAAAAGCAACAAGAGTGTTATTTTGTCTCTGCTGTTCTCTTCTGGCCGGCTGTGAGGAATGGGAGAAAAATCATACCAGGGATAATGTCTCACTTTGACTGCAATTGCAATGCTGGACATTCAGGTGCCATGATGACAAACACAGCAGAGTTGCTTGTGAGAGAAACTTGCTGAGAAGATTTTCATTACAAACATTAGTTGATGAGCGAGAGCGACAGAATTACAGGTGGCATTTAACACAAAAAACACTGACACCAAAGAGGCTGCTTAGGACGTGTAATAATCCAAACAATGAGAATTTACTGATGCCAGGGTCTGTCTCTTCCATATGAGCCCATAAAACTTTCCTAGTATTGCTGACAGCAGGAATGCTTTTGCTGAGGCTGTAATAAAAATAATAAATGGGTTTACCTAAACTCCTACCAGGCTCTGATCAGAGCTTGTCTAGCAGGGGAGCGGTGAGAAATTGGGAGGCTGCGCAAGAAGCCCCGGAGAGTTCCTTGTGTTTTTTGCATGGCCATGCCCTGGGCCAGCCCTGGGAGTGATGTGGCAAGGTCAGGCAGAGCCCCTGGGAGCAGCGACATGGTATTGCACAGCAGCGGCGGGACATTGCATGGATGCTCCTTTCTTCACCTGCTTTGCACTAGCTTTTCTTTTTGTGGACGTGCAAGGGAGCTGGTTGTGGTGTTTGACGTCTCTCGTGGTTACAGACATTATCCTTTTGCATGGAGAGGATTTTTACAGTACAGTGACCTAAAAATCACGCAGGACCTCTCTGATGGATTCCCAGGTGCTAAAAGACTTCTAGTCCCTTGGAAATGGCTGGTTGCCTGGCAGTCGGTGCAAAACGCTGCAGCAGAACTTGGTTAAAGGGGAATTAAGGTTGCCTCTGGTATGTCATTTAGGGTCACACACTTCAAACCTCTGAAGGTTTGGAAAGTGCTAGTGATTAAAATTAAATTTCTGGAAACCGGGAAATGCTGAGCACTTGGAACAGGGAACACTGTTCATGCCAGCACAGCTAGCTTCTTTTGATGCTTCCTGAATTTCCTAGTAGTGGAGGCTGGTAGTTTTGTCTTTGCCCCGCAGGACTTCACAGACATTTTTAATTTCTGTCTCTACTCACCTCTTTCCCAGGCTGAGCTATGCAGGACCCATCCCACATTTCACACTTCCCAGGCTCCCATCACTGCATCGTTTTTGCTTCTGGAGATGGAGATACCAGACCTGCACACACTGTCCAAAAGGTGACACACCACTGACCACTGGCATACCTATATGTTCTGCTCTACTCTGTTTCTTTCCAGTTAATTCCCAATGTTTGTTTTGCTTCTTTGGTCCTCTTTAATCAGCATGTTGATGTTTGAACAGCTCTGTGTATTGCAGCCCCCCTGGTCACACTCCTGGCCAGAGAAGTCTGTCCAGACCTGCAGGGCAGGGGACAGCGATGAAGGACCAATATCCTTCCCCAGGGGGTAGGATAGGGGGAGCGTAGCGTGGGGAAGGAGTTGCATGTGTGGGGCTGACTGGTCTGAGCACTCATGTTCTGCCCACCCGTGACCCCCCACTCTCCCTGGCTGGGACTTTCCCACCCCTTCCCAGACCCACCTTCCACCCCAGCCCCTCTCCCTGTCCCGGTTACCCCCAGTGTTCACTGCCCACTGCCCTCACTCTCCTCTTCCAGGGATCTGTTCCAAAAAAAGGGATAGACACCAAAAAATACTGCCAGCACCTCATGCGCAGAATACCTTGACATTACCTTGACCTCTGTGCCTGACAAGATCATGGAGCAGATCCTCCTGGAATCTCTGCTAAGGCACGTGGAAAATAAGGAGGTGATTGGAGACAGCCAACATGGCTTCACCAAGGGCAAATCGTGCCTGACAAATTTCGTGGCCTTTTATGATACTGCCACAGACTTGGTGGACAAGGGCAGAACAACAGACATCATCTACCTGGACTTATGCAAAGCGTTTGACACTGTCCCACATGACATCCTGGTCTCAAAATTGGAAAGTCATGGATTGGATGGATGGACCACTCGGTGGATAAGGAACTGGCTGGATGGCCGCACTCAAAGGGTTGTGGTCAATGGTTCAGTGTCCAATTGGTGGCCAGTGACGAGTGGTGTTCCTCAGGGGTCGGTAATGGGACCAGTGCTGTTCAACATATTTGTTGGAGACATGGACAGGGCGATAGAGCGCACCCTCAGCAAGTTTGCCGACAACACGACGCTCGGTGGCGCGGTCGACACACTGGAGGGAAGGGATGCCATCCAGAGGGACCTGGACAGGCTTGAGAGGTGGGCTTGTGCAAATTGCATGAAGTTCAACCAGGCCGTTTGTGGAAATCCCAGGCACGTCTCCCTGGGAGAATGGCTAGAGACCAGCCCTGAGGAGAAGGACTTGGGGGTTTTGGTGGATGAGAAGCTCAACATGAGCCAGCAATGTGCACTGGCAGCCCAGAAAGCCAACCACATCCTGGGCTGCATCAAGAGAAGCGTGGCCAGCAGGTCACGGGAGGTGACTCTGCCCCTCTACTCTGCACTCGTGAGACCCCGCCTGGAATACTGTGTCCAGCTTTGGAGTCCTCAACACAGGAAGGACATGGACCTGTTGGAGTGGGTCCAGCAGAGGGCCACAAAGATGATCAGAGGGATGGAGCACCTCCCCTATGAGGACAGACTGAGAGAGCTGGGGTTGTTCAGCCTGGAGAAGAGAAGGCCCCAGGGAGACCTTACAGGGGCCTTCTGTTACCTAAAGGGGGCCTACAAGAAAGCTGAAGAGGGACTCTTTACAAGGGCATGTAGTGATAGGATAAGGGGTAATGGCTCCAAACTGAAAGAGAGGAGATTTAGATTAGATATCAGGAAGAATTTTTTCACTGTGAGGGTGGTGAGGCACTGGAACAGGTTGCCCAGAAAAGTTGTGGATGCTCCATCCCTGGAAGTGTTTAAGGCCAGGCTGGATGGGGCTTTGAGCAACCTGCTCTAGTGGAGGTGTCCCTGCCCATGGCAGGGGGGTTGGAACTCAATGATCTTTAAGGTCCCTTCCAACTCTAACCATTCTATGATTCTATGATTAAGCTCAGAGACCCGTTGTTCCTGGACTGTAATTACATGACTCTACCTTTTACATTCCCTGTTGCTAAATCACAGCAAAGTAATTATAAATGCATATGAATGGTTATTATGACTCTCAAATGGAAAAACAGCAAAGTATCCTGGAACTGATGCAACAGGGACAACATATTATTTTCAACAGAATAGTCCAAGCCCTTTCCAAACATCACAGGGCACATTTCCCTCATAGCAGTAAAACCTCCTTGTCAGAAGTGAGCAGAACCACCCTGCTGGTAGCCCTCTCCCTCAGGACAGCTAAGGATGAGAAGGACCAACAGGCTGTGGGGTGTAGGTTCAAGTTTAATGATCCCCCCATGCCTTTTGGACCCATCGAGTTACAATGCAGTGAAAACACAGGGCTTGTAACCCTGTGCACATCCACTTTTCCGTCTTGGTGGTGCCAGCTGCTCTGTACAGACCATTTTAAAAACCTGAAATCTTCCTGTACTGTCTTCCAACACCACTTTCCTAAAGTCCAGAGCTCTCTATGCACTAACTGGAAACAAATGTGGACAATTTGCAGAGCAAGGTTGAGTCCTGCGATTTTCATGCACACCCGGGTATGCAGATTGTTTTAAGCATCGGTTGACTTTTTAAAAGTATGTGGTTTTTTCCCCTTCTGTATCTTACGAATCCCCATGTCAAAGAAGCCTAAATTCAGGCCATGAGAAGATTCCAAGCACTGCAGAAGGAGATGGTAGAAATTTCATCCAGAGCCCTTTTAGAGCCCTTAGAGTAAATCTTTGAGTAAAAAGCACTTTTTAAAGTTATGTGGCCTCAGTCAGGTCTGAGTCTGATTGTGGGTGTGATTATACAGCCAGAGACACCTGTTTGCATATATATATTTGCACACATGTATGGGCACGTATGTTTATAGATATTAAAAACCATCAACATGTAATCAATACATTGAGGCATTTACTGTTTCGTTTGGAAATGAGGATTTTTGGTGGGAGCTGCTGGAAAGCTTCTCCATGATGGCACATGCCTCATATATAATGGAGTCGTCCCTTGCTCTCACTGCCCTGCTCTCCTGACAAACCCTGATTTGACCAGAGATGAATCATAGTCTGGGTATCATCTATCTGTCCCCAGCTCCAACAAAGCTGTTGGATGCGAGCATCCTTGCAATGGGTGGGTTGCAAGGAGCCAAGTTCTGGCTGCCCTCCAGCTCCCCTGGAGCCCCTTGGTCCCAGCTCCCTGCAGGGCTCAGCTCAGCCCTGCCAGAGTCCCGCAGAAAATCAACATTATTGCCTGCAACACTCGGTGCTGATCTCATAGGAATTGTGAGCCTGCTACCCACTAAACTATTTTTTTTTTCTTCACAGGTTTTCTTTTATACTGAAATTAAAGCATCAGCGTTTAGTTGGCATTGTCCCAAGGACAGCATGCCTTCACGGGAGAAAACCAGTCCCTGCCTAAACATCTGTGAGCAAAAGCTTCCTGCAGCCCTTGAGGAGCACATCCCTGCTTGAGAGTGTGGTAAAATGGGCAGAGCCATGAAAAATGTTTCTGGCCAACATCGCCAAGCCCTTCAGAGCGAAAGCAGAAGAAGGAATGGCTGTGCAGCCTCCAAATTGCTTTTGTACCCCAAAATCTGCCCTGACCTGCGGGCAAAATACAGTCACTTGTTCATTTTTTTTGCACGCTGTTCATTATATCCCAGCTCAGGAAGCAATCTTCATTCCTGCTGGAAAAATGTGTGAAAAATCATCAAGGCTCTTCAAAATGTCTGCAAACGCCTACAAGAGTCTAAAAATACACAGCATTAACAATGTGTGCTGCACCGGTTATTGTCTCTGTGCTTGAGGCTGAGAACTGATAATTTCACATGCCAGCATTCAACTGGGGAGTCTGGTATCTCTACCTATAATACAGATCATTTTAGCAATGAAACTTTACATATATTTGTCACCATTATTTGCTGTTCAGTGGGAAATAAGCACATCATAAGGAGGGTCGTGCTGCCCATAGCTGCAAGCCATCTGGGGCTTTCTGGCCATGTCCTCTCTTTCCAGCCAGCACTTCTGCCTTCGACCAAAAAGCTTTGGGTTTTTCTCTCTATTTCTCAAAGTGTCTAGCTATAGGTTATATGATAACCTGCTGCTTGCCTTCAGGCAGGCTGCCATGCATCAAGAAGTCCTCTGTGGAGGAGGAAGGGCTGGGGTTGAGCCCCAGGGGAGGAGATGGGGCAGAGACAGGAGACAAAGTGTAGGAGGGGGTGCGGGAGGGTGGCAGCTCCCACTGCCAAGGTGGGTCTTGGGGTGGTGAGGGGTGGCATCGCCCACTGCCGGGAGCAGGACTCTATGATGACTTAGCTTTCTTTAGGAAATCTAGCCCACAGGTTTCCCATAACATCTGCAGTGTGCTATCAACAGTAATTGGGTTAAAAATAGCATTCCTCTTGTTGCAGTTGTCATGAGAGATGTCGGTCCCGTTAGTGGCAGCAAGACTGTGAGCACATAACGTGTGAACTAGCTGCAGAGGTGTTAAGTGTACGGTTAAATGGTATGTAAGCATCTGAAATCGGGGTTATCTTTTCATTTCATCAAAAGGGAGGTTGGAAATCACTGTATTGCATTTAGGAGTTTTGTACAGCATGGTCTGGTTCTTACTGGTGTTTCTGTGGCCTCCACTGTAGCTGCAGCCAAAGAGCAGAGAAGGCGGTTGTGGTCTGTGCACTGTGAAATGACCCCAGAAAAACAGGGTCAGCCCTCTGAGACCCGTCTTACTGCTGTCGGACAGGCCACCCCAGCCCAGACGCTTGGAGGTGTGCAGGACTTCCATGCACAGTGACATTAATCACATTTGCTGCCTGAATATCAACCTTTAAGGCTCTGCACCTTGTTCCAGACCTCAGGTTTACAGTGTGCTTGCAGTCCTGCTCTTCATATCCAGGCCCATCTGTATCTCTCACATCTGCCTGTTTCCTTCCCATGTAAACCAGGACACTGGGCAAGGAGACTGGTGTGCCCTGGGCGTATTAGGTATGGCATTAGGATGCGCCCAGACCATGCGCACTGGTAGGACAGACCCTGTGCCTGCATTTCCACCCTGTTACACCGACAAAGTAAGGTGTATATATACCATAGTCTGTGTCCTGACCACACAGAAGAGCTGTAGGATAAAACCGCTGGAAGATGTCAGGTGTTCACTAGTAGAAAGTGCTTGTGATGGGAGCTGAATCACAAATGTGTGTGAGAGGAGATACAAAGGGAGCAGCCAGTGGGAATATGCATGCAGAGGTGGTGTAGGTACCCCCTCACCCGCAGTCCCACAGCCAAATCTGTTTGCCCTTCTACAAGGAGCTTCTGTTTGGAGTAGACTATAGATGCTGTTCTACGAGACTCTTGAGTCGGATGCTAAAAATAACAGGTGATCATAAAGACCCGTTTCTGGCATTAAAATGTGGGATCAGTCCACCTCATCTGTTTATAGGGAGCCATGGCCATGCCCTGACTCCTGGATAAGGCTGGCTCAGCTTGTGTCTGCCCACACGGGACATGCACCAGTGGCAGCGTTGGTGCTGCCTGTGGATGGGGTCCTCCACCATCCCCAGTGAGTGCACAAGGGCCATAGACCTGTGCCTGCCAGAGGTGCTGACTTCCCATGCATGGTGACACGAATTGCACCCAATGCTGGGCTTCACACAGGAGAGACAAAGCTTCATTAATCGCGGGACTGGAAGCTGGTGGTTGCGCAGAGACTGGTGATCCTGACTTGACTGTACTCAGCATGGGCAAATGTAGGACATTTCCAGCCAGTGGAGGCAGTTTCAATGCAAGGGCTGAGGTCTTGAAATGACAATTAAGATCACCTGGAAAAGAACCCAAAAGACGGGTAGTACATTCCTTGCATGTTCTGTGGGGTCAGTTAGGTGTGGAGAGCTAAGACAAAGCACCAGGAGCTGCTGCCCACCAGTTCCAAACCCACCCAGCCAAGGATGCACACAAAACCCCAAGGTCCTCTCCAGAACCGGGGCTGCAGGAAGAGAATGTCTTCACTCACTCAGGATCAAGAGAGCCATGCCCTGGAAAGCAGGGCTTTCCAGAGGACTCCTCAGGGAAAGCCATGCACCGTGGCTGTGGTGCGGGCTGCAGTCAGCTGTCACCCTTGGGCTGGCAAGAGAAAACTCCAGGTTTTGAAAAATTGATTCAGTCTTGTGAAGAAGTTATATCTTGAATCCATGGCTAGAAACCAGCCTGTTTAAATGGAAAAAAAAAAAGGATATGCCATAATTAATGGTCTAAACATGGGACTAAGAAGGTGGAACCGTATTCACCTGTGATATACCATAAGCTTCCAATTGATAAATGTCTGGTACCAGGCTAGGTCAAAAGTAAAAAGCACCAGATTTTTATTTATCACAGAGCTATGTATGCCAGGAGCCATAAGAGCCAGTGGTATGGAAGAGGAAGCCCAGTTGTCACCATGCTTTTTGAAATAGATCATCTATGGGTGTCTTAAGTGCTGCTGGCAGGATGGTGTCACAGATGGGGTGGAGGTCTGGAAGGAAGGAGTTACGTTTCCTGGATTTGCCACAGCATCCTTTTTCAGCCTTAACCTCTTAGCTACTCTTTGTGTCCTCTTGTTTAAAATGGCAGTAACGTCCTCTGCACAGCTCTCAGGAGCGCTGTGGGATAAATGCACGGGCAGTGTGGCACGCTCTGAGACCTCTGAGCGGGGAAGTACCATACACCATGTAAGTTTGCCATGTAAGTACCATATAAGGGCAAAGTACGCTGCTGCTGGTTTTCAGCAGGACTGAGTGGAGCAGTTCCCTGTGGAGGGATCCCTGCAGGCTCTGTTCTTTATGCCTTCATTAGAAAGAAGACCAGTTTACACGAATTCCCTCGCCCCATCCTTCAGAAGGATGGGGGCTTCAAGTGATGTCCGCCCTGTTAATCAATTCCCCCTCTATCAGCCCTTGATTGCTGATCAAGGATCAGCTGATCCTCAGCTGATCAGCATGAAAGGTCAGGTCACAGAGTTGTTTCTTCATCTCTCAATTATCTCACAGTATTAATGACTTTCCATCAGGCTGCTTTGGGCTGGCTTTCTAGTTTAAACATCGCTGCTGATTGCATAGTTGCAAATCTGAGTGCCAATGAGAGGAAGAAACTGCTGTGTATGATGTAGAGCTGTGTATGATGCAGGTCACTTGAAAAATTAAGTGCATATATGACAGGTGTGAAGCAACCGAGGGATGTATAGCTGTCTCTTCAGCAGGACTTGGTGTGTTTGGGCTGCAGCTTGAAATTGCCATGGAGTATGCAGGGAAAGCTGCTTTTTTTTTTTTGGTGAGTCAGCAGAGAGAGAGCGTGTTCACAGAAGAGGCACCCGCTGTGCTCCCAGCAAGACACTACTTTGGTTCACACTTCTTCCCTCCCGCCCGCAGTAGGGCCGTCAAGCCACAGATTCACGGGGCAATCTTGAAGAAAACCCATAGATGAATTGGAAATTTACTGGCAGCCAAATAACAGCTTTTCAACTCAATTTCTGTTTCAGCGTTCTCAGGCAAGCTAAGCAGAGCTCTGGAAATGTGGCATTCGCATGAATAATAATAATAATAACAGTAATTCTGCTTGAAAAGCTCCCACGCCAAAATGCGCAGAAAGCTGCGCTGCGGGATAACAAAATCATGACACTATAACTCACATTAAAAATGTGTAGAGTGGAGAGGTGTGATTCCACTTGGACCAAAGAAATACCATCCTTAATTAATTTTTAGTCCTGTTCTGGAGCAGCGTGGCGAGGTACGGGGTGCTAATGAAGGCGGTGGCATGAAAGGTATGTTGTCATGGCCCCGCGCTGAGGTCACCTACTTCCACAGCGTTCGCACTGAGATTTGGTAAGTCGGCGGCTGCACGGCTCCTGCCGTTCGTAATTGAAGCAACATTTCTAATAGCAGAGGCAGTGCAGGGGGGCGAATAGGGCAGGGGCAGAGTGTTTTGCCTTTGCTGCACACACTGACTGGTTCCCAGCCACTTTTTCTCTCTCGGTATGTATCTACATGTACACACACAGAGCAGCGCACACACAAAAATCACAACTAAGAAGAGGACAATTTGCAGCCGAGGGAAGCTGGTTGCTTGCTCGGTGGTTCTGTGTCATTTATAACATACTGCCAACCTGAAGATCCAAGATACAAGGTGTGTTTGTCTTTACATCTCCAGGGCTGCCACCATGGTTTCTGAAAATCCCAGGTACAAATCTGAATTGTCTTTTATTTTGATAAAAGCCCACTTCATCTCAGCATGTATGCTCGTGCTCAAATTCACCATTACCTGTGAACACTGCCCTTCCCTGTTTCAGAGATTCACAGAATGATATGGGGTTGGAAGAGATCTCTGGAGATCATCTAGTCCAACCCCCCTGCCAAAGCAGGTTGCACAGGAACTTGTCTAGGCGGGTTTTGAATGTCTCCAGAGAAGGAGACTCCACCACCTCTCTGGGCAGCCTGTTCCAGTACTCTGCCACCCTCAAAGTAAAGAAGTTCCTCCTCATGTTTAGGCGGAACTTCTTATATTCAAGTTTGTGCCCATTTCCTCTTGTCCTGTCACTGGGCACCACTGAAAAAAGACTGGCCCCCTCCTCTTGACACCCACCCTTTAAGTATTTATAAACATTGATCAGATTCCCCCCCTCAGTCTTCTCAAGACTAAAAAGACCCAAGTCCCTCAGCCTCTCTTTGTAAGAGAGATGCTTCAGGCCCCTAAATCATCTTCGTAGCCCTCTGCTGTATACACTCCAGCAGTTGCCTGTCCTTCTTGAACTGCAGAGCCCAGAACTGGACACAGTACTCCAGATGGGGCCTCACCAGGGCAGAGTAGAGGGGGACGATAACCTCTCCTTCTCAAAAATCCCCAAATATCAAGAATCTGGAATTCCCTCTGTCTTTGCAGACCATACTCCTAGTTCAATCAATAAATAAAAGATTTTAAAGAAGAAGACAAGAGGGGAGAGACAGACAAAGGGAGAAACAGAGAGATTTTCAGCGTAATATAATTGTTTTTAAAATACAGTTTTTTCGTGGTTCCTCTCTAACCCACATGCTAAATTCTGAAGGGTGAAAGTGTGATTATTTTTTCCCCATCTGATATTTTCAGCCACAGTATTCTATCTCCTCCTTCAATTTCCGTGACATCCTCTGCACTGACTTTTCAACAATTCAGCCAGCCCTCCTGGCAGAACAGCAGCAGGATTCATATTTGTGGCTGAATGCTCTCCATACCTCCAGTTTCCCATGAGTCACAGGCCTGCCTCCCAGCTTTTTCACATTCCTCCTATGGAATGACTGACACGCATAGTTGGAAATTGTTGCTATATATACGCACACACACATATACACACATACATATACTGAATAAATTTAATTTTCTTCTGTCGCTCTTACCATTCTGGTTTATGACACATCGGTTGACTTAAATGACTCTTCACCATTTTCCCTGTTCTGCCTCTCCCACAAGGTAGCTCCACAGCTGCATCAGTGATGCTTTCTGGTGACAATGCTGCATTTTAAAAAGGTGAAGGTGAGCTCAGGAGCTATTTCTTCCTCCCATTCAAATATTTATGCTGATTTGGCACTAAGGTCTCAGGTTGGAGTTGTTGTCATCCCTTCTGTAAGACATTTTGGGCTTTGGGATAATCTGTGTTTTTAGAGGTACGAAGCTGCAGTCCATAACTTCCATTTTTGATGTGGCCTTGAGGAGAAAAATAACCTGCTGGGCATTGCTTGAGCGGAAAGTTTGAACAAAAAAACTCGCGTATCACCTGGAAATATGAATTTCAGGTTTATCAGCGTCCTCACTGGCTCGTGACTGAGCCCAGCCAGTCCATTAAATTTCTGCATCCTCTTGTCAGATCACTCTGTGCAGGACTTGCTGAGCCTTCAAAACCTTCCTGACTGCAAACAGCTCATTGACTTTAAATTAATCGCACTGCCAATGCAGTGCCAATTCTTATTTGGGTTCACCACGTTTCCCTGTATTTGGGTTTTATCCCTGTGTTTACTCTGGAACCATACTAGTTGCTCTGCTTTTATCTTTAAGGCGTCTCTATTTGAACAGCAACCACAGGAAGCTTGATGAGGGTCTAAAGTTATGTTGGTGCCTGTTCTGCCTGATTTTGTGCCACTAAGTCCCAGGTTTGCTCTCCACTCAGAGGAGGATGAGGCACCCCGGGGCGCAGGACAGGGGTTGTTGTGGTGGCATTGCTCTGGAGAAGGACCCACCAGCACCAGTGAAGCTCAACACTGATGTTCAGTGTACAAAGGGCTCAGCTGCATCACTCCTGGCTGAATCTCTTCTGATAAGCACCGTGACCTGGACTCTTGGCATCTTCAGGGATTGCATCTGGATGCTGCAAATTATCTTGATTTTTCAGTCTTTTGGAGGGAGGACCAGAAGAGAGGACAGAAGCCTTCCAGATACCTAAAGCACTTGGTCAGGGGAGGAGGCCAGAAGGAGATGGGGTGGGCTAGTCTAGGGAGACTTGGTTAGAGAAAACAACACTGAGTTTCAGACAGATAAATACAAGGTAAATGGAAGGGCTGTCCTCCATGTCCACTGTGGATAGGACTACAGGTAAGAAGTCAAAACTGCAATTAGGGAGATTCACCTCAGACACCATGAAAAAATGAATATAAGTAAAGCCCTAGAGAGAAAGTGATGGTTGTGCAACACGAGTCCCAGGAATTAAACAAGAAAAACAGCTTAGAAAAGTGTTTGCATTACAGGTATGGTGTGCTTTTGAGGCACAGGTGGGTTTGGCAGCTTCTTTATGTCCTTCCACCCTACTTTAGGTGTGTCCATGCTTCAAACACATTCAGTTCTTCAGACGCACCCAATTCTTTCCTGGTCCCAACAGCCAACCTATGCCAGATCATCAAACTTGTTCTTCCAAAAGAGGTGTATTAATTACTCTGTTTCATGTCTCGAAAACCTCTGTTTGCATATTGTAGAGGTGATAAATGTAACTAAGCTTTTCCTTATAGTAGCTATTTTATTCATTCCCCTTGTATTTTACCACTCCGAAGAGTTAGCAGAGACTGGCTTCATGACTGAAATTCATCCTCAGTCCAGAGCTGCTGGGTGCAGAGTAGGTGCCCTCTAACTTCCCACTTCAAATACCCAGCCCTGGTAAGCCTTTTGCATGTGGTCCCTCTCCATCAATGCCACCCAAGGAAGGGCCACTCTGAATATCCATACCAGGTGGATGGATTTTCAGGGGAGCTACCAGCGATCTAAAACCATATTGGTACATGCTTTTCCCTGGCTAAAATTCTGGCTCCTCTGTGCTGCATTGTGTAATGCCTTACATTTCACAAGCATTGTATTATACTGACAGCACTTTTACCAGAGAAGCATTGTTCTGCTCTCCCATGAAAGAAGTGACTAGGAGCTCTCCTAAGACCATTTCATGCGCTTCAATGTCTTTGCAAGAGAAAGCATACCTAATTTTAGTTTAAATGGATGTTAATATGACGTGTGGATTTGAATAACTGAGATAAATTCTTGGCTTTTTGACATTAAAATATATTAAGTGACAAGTGCTTTTTGCATACTGTTATTTTCTGAAAGGTTCTTTCTCTGTATAGCATCTAATGATAAAGCTCTAATGCGTAAGAGTCCTGAATTTGCAGGAAGTTGCACTGAATGGCCTAATAGGTCATTTTCATCTCTGGCTTACATGGTAATAATAGAATAATAATAACAGAGGTTGCAAAAAACCTTCCTACCCTGGCTGATTCAGATGGCTTTTTTTTAATGGGCTGGTTATTCACTGAGCAATAAATATTCATCGATTTTTCAGGAAAGACATAGTGCATAATTTGTCTTCAGCACAATTAAACAGGACAGGCAGCCTTATCCTACAGCAGATCACAAAGGGCTGAACTTGAGTGACAGGCTTGAGTGACAGCCTAAGTATGCCTGACAGTTGCAGAAGTCATCAGATTCTTCAACAGCAATTGTAAAGGCTTCTCACACTGTGTCTTTGAGCCTTTTCAGTGTAAAACCCCATCTCAAAGGCGAATGAGTAACTAATGCTACCAGAGAAAAATTCAATGCCTGGTTTGACGCAGATGACTACTTTTCACTGTTGCCTTGTCCCCAACGCTCCTGGATGTACAGAGGGTCAAATGTAGATGTGCCTCTAGACCAGCCTTTACAGCTCAGCCTTGGAAAATGTGAAGCATCTCAGTTCAGTTCCTCAGGAAGCAAGAAAAACTGCAACTCCCATGCCACAGCTCAGCGGAAGACACTGGTTCTATACTCACATCACATAAAATATTGCTAATATTGACCACATGTTGAACTGCAGTTATTGAGGCTTTTCTGTTCGAGGCTCCTGTACCTGCGCTGGCAATAAGAGACCAGCAGGGGTGTAATAAACCCAATCCCTGTGCACACCTTCTCTGTCTCTGACACACACTGCTAAATTTATTTCCCCCTTGCTGAAGGACTCGCTGCCAGCTTTCCCTCCAGCTTGCGTCTTTTCCCACATGCTGCTGACTTCTGTGATCCCTCCCACTTCTCTCCCCATCCTTCGCCCGTGTCAGCGAGGCTGATGGCAAAGCTACTCTCAGCCATACAGCGGGGGGCTCATCCAAGGGCCTAAATGTTCCCATCACACTCCCAAAAGCTTAAGTTAAATGGGAAGTCAAAGCCCAAACCTGATGGAACAGCACGAGTTGCCTCATTAAGACTCAGGAGTGTTAACTGTGACTCTTAAATATGGGGGATCCAAAGGTTATCCTTTATCAGTGCCTTATTTTGGCACTAACTCAGTCGATACAAACTGCACTGGGTCAGGTGAGACACTGTGAGCTCCAGAAGATGATCTCAGCCCCCAGCTTCTTGTGGCTTTACCCATCCACACTCCTCCGCCTTGTGACAGGCCACGATACCAGAGGTTTACTCCATTCCTCAGCCTACAGGACCTCAAAAGAATAAATAATGCCCTGAAAACATAAGCATAATGGCTTTAAAGCAAATAACATTAAAAAAAACCCTTCTCTGCTTTACTCCTAGAACTAGAAATGCTATTTCAGAGAACTGGTTGAAGTGCAGTGCTGCTTAAATAAGGTATCCACATCAGTATACATGGCTTTCCACATGTTTCTCAGCCTAGCAGAGCAATTTATGCTTTTCCTCTGTGGGCAGTGGCATCCCTGGAGATATCCTCTCTCTCAGGACCAAAGGCCTCCTCCCAGATCAATATTTCATACTCCTTGAGGGTTTTTTGGTCTTCCTGGAGGGCCTTCTCATCTTCCCAGAGAGCTCTCTCCTCTTTCAGGAGAGCTGTTTCATCTGCCCACAGAGCTGCTTCTTCTGCCCATAGGACTCTATCCTCATCCAGAAGGACTCTGTCTTTCTCCCAGAGGAGCTGATCTTCTTCCCAGAAATCCTTATCCTTCTTCCAGAAAGCATTATAGTCCTTCCAGAAGTCACAATACACCTTCCAGAAGGCTTTTGCTTCCTCCTGAATAGCCTTTTCTTCCTCTCGAAAGGCAGCTTCCTCTTCCCAGACTGGTTTTTCCTCGTCCAAGAAGGCTTGCATGGCCATTTTGACATCTCTGATTTTTTCCCGAAAGCCCTTGATCTTCTCCCGAAAGCTCTTCATCGTCTCCTGAAAACTCTGAATCTCCTTCCGGAAGGCTTTCTCAGCCCACAGCTTTTCAATGAGCTTCTGCTGGCGGGAGGTGCAGGACATCAGCTGGCAATGGCAGCTCCAGTTCACACGCTTGTTGCTGATGGAGGGGGCAGACACCCAGCCTGGCCCCTCACCTCTCGCACTGTGGCCCAGCAGAGAGGGGAGCGGTGGGTGTCATGATGACATCACCCAGACCTATGTCATAGTTGGCTTGGAACGACGTTATACCACAAGTGAAGACGTTTACCACCAGCGAAAGAGAAATCCCTGCCCAGGACTCAGCCAGCACGAACTGTGGTGATACCTGAAAGCCAACCATGTGCCATGCAGGGCAAAGGCTGGGATTTCTTGAGGTCATTTCCCACTGTGACTCGAGGTGCTGCTGGTGAGAGGGATGGGGGGATGTACCGGGACCAGCCTGTGGCACTGTGCTGCCCGCCCCGGCCCTGGTCAGCAGGCCCCAGTCTGAAGGACAGACACCTCTGCCCTTTTCCCTCAGGTGCTCAAGGCAGTCTCATCTCTCTGACCCTTGCCTATGTCTCCTGTCCCTTCACAAACTCCCCTCAAAAATTTACAGCTTCCAGAATCAGGAGAAACTTGAGTGATGAACAGAAAACAAAAATCTAATTTTCTGTTCAGTAATCTGGCTAATAATTCTACAGCAAGGATTAAAGCTGGTTACTTATTTATACTGTTTCATTAGATTTATTACGACTTATCGCACAGTGCCTCTAGCTCCGCAGCAGGAAGCAGGTTGCTTTATAAATAAAAAGCTCTTGCTTATTAATATATTATGAGCCTGCCTATCCCTCGCTGTACCATCAGGAAAGGCCCCAGGGGCAGCAGATGAATGCAGCTCACGGCAATATGCACCTCTTCTGCATGAGGATTGAGAAGGCAGGGAGTGCCTCGTGCCTGTGTGACGGCTCCAGGGCACAGTGACAGGATGGACAGATGGCCCAAGCTGCAAGACCTCCCATGCACCCTGATACCACCATCACACCTTTGCCGTGCTGGAGGCATAGACCCTCATCATCCCGGGCTCCCCCCCACCCTCCAAAAGATGAGCTGGGCACTGGCAGGGACATGCTCCATCCCCTTCCCCAGCATTTTGGGTATGGCCAAGGAGTCTTCTAGGGACAACTGGCCAGCTCCTGCCTCTCCCCACCTCCACAATCACGGAACAAGCCAGAGGGTGGATGGCTCCTTCACAGCAGCTGGGATGAGCTCCTGCGGGTGGCAAGCTGAGGGGGGACCTGCTGGGGGATTTTGGGTGATGACATGAGAATTTTGGTTCTGCTCTTTTTGCCTCATTCTGCTTCCTGATTCCTGAACCTTCCACCTATAGCTGGGGCTTACCTGAGCGGTCAGAGGGGATAAAAGAGGAAAGCAGACATCTTCAGCTTCACTCTCATGGAGCTCTTGGGCCCACTGTTTTTTCCATGCTTGCTGTGAGAAGGATCCCAATAACAAGTGGTGTGCACACCCAGCTGGGCTGCCTCATCTTAAGGGGTTAGTGGTACCACACCACGTGCCAAGAAGGCCAGAAAAATGAGGTGAGTGAATGTGCCAAAAACTAATTTCCAGGAGCCTGTTATTACTTGAGTTTCAGCGGAGCTGCTGAAGCAGCAGCCATTTCCCCTCCACCAAAGGGGTTCCCGACAGGGCTTCACTCTCCCTGTGCTGTCTGTGGGGTTCCAGGTTGGCAATTTCTCTTCATTCACAGCAGAAATGTCATTAAATAGGACGTGCTGCATTTTCACTCCCTGGGATTGTGGCTGGCAGCAATTAAGGCAATAGCAGTTCAGTTCCAGCCATCCCTGTAAGCCCCAGCAGCAGCTGCCAGCCCATTAGCAACCTCAAATACATTGTCTCTTCTTTAAAATGAGGGTGGTGTTGCTTCTACTTAGCTAATTTTGCCATGCTCACTACCCTGGAACATATTACTGATATTTTAGGTGATGCCCTCTGTAGCCTAGAGAAGTTGTACACATGTCCAGCATCCCATCTGTTATAGCCCTTGCTCCACCCAACACTTGCACCACTGCAGGTGGTAGGAAGCCATTTGGGCTTTCACTCTGCCTAGTTTTACTCTTAGCGACATGAGGATGAGGCAGCTTTTGGATTATACGCTAGGATATAGCGTGGTGAGTAGGACTCAGGAGGTGGTCATCCCCCTGTACTCGGCACTGGTGAGGCCTCACCTCGAGTACTGTGTCCAGTTTTGGGCCCCCTACCACAAAAAAGGCATTGAGGTGCTGGAGCGGGTCCAGAGAAGGGCAACAAAGCTGGTGAGGGGTCTGGAGAATAAGTCTTACGAGGAGAGGCTGAGGGAACTGAGGTTGTTTAGTCTGGAGAAAAGGAGGCTGAGGGGAGACCTTATCGCTCTCTACAACTGCCTGAAAGGAGGGTGTAGAGAGGTGGGGGTCGGTCTCTTCTCCCAAGTCACAGGCGATAGGACTAGAGGAAATGGCCTTAAGTTGCGCCAGGGGAGGTTTAGGATGGATATTAGGAAAAATTTTTACACTGAAAGGGTTATTAAGCATTGGAGTGGGCTTCCCAGGGAAGTGGTTGAGGCACCATCCCTGGAGGGATTTAAAAGATGTGTTGACATAGTGCTTAGTGACATGGTTTAGTGACGGTTTTTATCAGAGTTAGGTTGATGGTTGGACTAGATGATCTTAAAGGTCCCTTCCAACCTAGACAATTCTATGATTCTATGATTCTATGATTCTATGATATCTTCCCCAAAACAGCCAGGGGGCCATGCGGAGGACATCGGTGCTCACAGATCAGTGTCGGTGCTGCTGCAGCATGCACAGAGATGACTACTTGACAGAAGGATAATCCCAGAAACCTGTGTGTAGAAATGGGATCTCCTAGTGCTAATCCCCAGGGTGGTGATCACGTCCTCTCCTGCCCTGTGGATCCAGGGCCTGAGCCTGTCTTGGGGGCAGAGTGACCTGCACAGCAAATTCAGACTGGTTGGTTTGCAAAAGCAGAGCAGATTTGCACTTGAAAACATGGCAGATGGAGGATCAGCAACCCAGGGCAGGGAGAAACAAGGAGTTGTTTCCTCATATGTCATATTTTAGGGACATGGTTCAGTGGGACTTGACAGTGTTAGGTTTACGGTTGGATTTGATGATCTTAAAGGTCTTTCCCAACCTAAATGATTCTATGATTCTATGATTCGTATTCTCTTCTGCCCTTCCAGGGTTCAGAAACTCCTTAGGAAAACAATTTCACTCTAACGTGGTGGGAGCAACCCAGGTGCCTAAACACAGGCATCCAGTGCCATTTTAGACACTCAGGAATATGTAACCTATCTGCAGATGATACTGGCAGAAGATAACACATAGGAGACTTATGTCCTTTGGGACCCGCAGGTGGAAGCCAGGGGAGATATCCCAAGGCGTCCCAGGGCACAGGGCACCCATGTGTATGCGTGAGTCCCACCTTTAAGTCTGTCTCTGATTTACGTGGCTAAAGCTTTGTTTGGATCCTGCCCCAGGAGGTTACCAGACCAAATCAGGAAACCATTTTGCTATTATGAGGCTTCCATCTCTTGAATGTGCATCAAGTGATACAAATAAAACTTTGAGAGCTTTCTCTCACATGGTACGGTAAAAATATTACCATTTGTTCTTTTACTGCACTCCTGAGGCAGGCTTATAAAGATGTAGGATAATTATATCAGAGTACATTTTTCAATTAGAACATCATTATTGTCTCACAGAAAATTACTAAATTATATCATTTTGTTCCACAAGTCTGCAAACACTCTTTCAATTGTCATCAAAATAATAGTCGTTTGGTTTCTGCAGACATCTCTAAAAGTGCAGAAGTAATGGCTAACAAGTCTGATGCTATTTCAGATGTTCTCTTGCTAGAGAAAGGTCTGATGGATAGATGTAAAATGAAATGGATAAAATTTTCTCTTTACTTGGTATGGCTCTTTTTATTCTTCTCATTCTTACCATCTCCTACCATCAAAAGAATAAAGCCCCGAAGATATGTAGTAATTATGGTCATGCTA
Organism: Numenius arquata; assembly: GCF_964106895.1. NCBI lineage: Eukaryota > Metazoa > Chordata > Aves > Charadriiformes > Scolopacidae > Numenius > Numenius arquata. The sequence goes on along the minus strand of NC_133576.1, from coordinate 112,072,506 downwards.
CTGGAAAATTTAGCATTTGTAACTCTGTAACAGGGACATGCAATACTTAAAGAAGAGCAGTTCTTATGGCAGCTGGGTCTCTGACACCCACCTACAGTGATGTAATTTCACGAAGTTTCAAACCATTGATTCCAAGTCAAGTGATGCTGGGTGGAGCTGGAAGGAGTCACTGGGCTCCTGGCACAGTCTGAGCCACGACTGGTGCTTTGCTTCATTTTCATGTGGGTTGTGTCTGGAGAACACCCTTCTGTGGGTTATCTTACCCTCGCTGGCTCCCCTCCTGGTTTAGGGAAACTGGCTGGAAGACGTGAACAGCACTTATGCTAAACGTTACACACATGCTTACATTATGGCATTATGGTTGTATGTCTAAATTTGGCATCCAATGTAAGTGCTCCTGTATCTTGTGTTATTTGAACAAAACCAAACGACGGAGCTAAACATGAGCACAGGTATAGCCAAGTCCAGACTGTTTTCAAAAGTATATCTGTGATCCTAAATCTACCTGGAAGCTTGTTTCAAAAGTGTAGCCTGACTTTTAAATGGGTTGCTCCTACCAAAGTCATTGAGAAGAAGTGGTGGATGAGTGGCTTTGAAAATCAGGCCTGTCTTTATAGGAGGCATTTAAACCTGGATTTATGTTCCTTGCCCTTGGTCAGTTGAACAACTTCTCTGTGAAAGTGTGCAGTGTTTTAATTATATGGACTGTAAATGCATTTAGTGCAACTCAGCCCCTGATGCTGTAGGATGTGAAAGAGGTGCTTTACCAACAGAAGAAGTTGTAAAGAAGTTATTTTTCTGTTGAAATTGTATTAAAATTTAGAGAAGGCTGTTTAGTTTCTGGCTGTAGAGTGCTTCACTGAGTCACAGTGATCTCTCTGTTCATGAGACCTTGAGCCAAATTCATCTTAGTAATCCAGCTTGTTTGCTGATAAAATCAACTATCCAGCTAGCAACTGAGGACAGGCAGAAAGAATGAGATGCTTCAAGAGGACTGTAGGAGAAACCAAGATTAAAAAGCATCATGATTGCTAAGAGATAACCCTTGGAAGTCTGTTCCAGCTTTTTCTGTTTCAAGGCTTTTTCAGACCTGCAAAGGTCACAGTACTTCAGCTAGAAGCAGCTTCTACCAAAATACTTTTTTCTCATGGGATGGCTCTGATGTTCCTTATTTGAAGTTCAGAAAATATTTTTTTGATATATGAGTAGTTCAGATACAGTCCTGTTCATTAAAAAAGTCTTGCTGTCCTGGCAAGCCTCTTGTTTTTCTTCTTCCCAGATGAGATATTTCCCTCTTTTCAAGTGGGTTGCCTTGGATTGTGGAAAGGTTTTTCCTTCTTCTCTCCGTTTGCTTCATCCTTTCCTCCAGGGGCTGTTTCTTCTTTCCAGAACGTTTTCATGTGCTGTACATTCCCGCTACAGCTCCCTGTTTGCCACTGTAGCTGGAAAACACCGAGGATGGAAAAAATACTATTTAGTCAAATACTTTCTGAACTTTAAGGAAAACATTGGTTTTTTAGACAAGAGGTCTTGGTGATGCAAGTGCAGCAAACAGCACAATAAACACTGTGTGCGATGGTGATGTGGTGAAACCTTTGGGTTTGACATTCCAGCTCTTGCCATTAATCCATGGAGTTGCAGCAGCAGGATATATTATTTCTTCCTCTTCTGATTTTTTTTTTCAATAACCTCTTTCCTGCTCACAAAGTAAATTCTGTTGCCAAAGAGGACAAAGAGGGTCTTCCAGCTTTCAACTCCTCATCCTTTGCCACTTCAACACAAAATTCCTGGTAAAACGGGGAGATGGATTTCACTCAAAAGTGCTTTCAACACCACTGCTACCAGTAACAGCCTTCCTGGGAAAGACTGGAAGGATAAAACTTTGCTCTCTGGCACATCAGTGAAAACTCCCACCCTTTTCCTTTCAAGGATGAGGAGTGGGAGGCTCTCACCACCCTTTTTGGGGAGGAAAGCATGGGCTGTTCTTGGGACTTGGACATTTGGCTGGATTCTGTGTATGGATGAGGATTTCTGGGACACTTTGCCTCATGTGGGAATGACAGGTGACCGCTGCCATAGCAGCAACACCTGGAAAACAAAGAGATTCCAGGAGACAAAGAGCCTCCCAGCAACTTTGCCCAAAGCTTGGCACCTCCCTTCTCTCCTGGATCATCCCACAGAAGCGCATCCAGATCCCAGCTCAGATTATGGCTCCAGTGTTGCTGGTGAGCAGGTGATGTGCAGGGAGAGGAAGCCTCCACTCTGATGATCACACACACTTTGCAAACAGGAGCCCGCAGAGGACGTTACTGAGTGTTAGCATGACACCCATCCAAAGTCATGAGATGGGGGGTGTGATTCAGGTTCAGACTCTGTGTAGGTGTCCAAGTGCTGGTGTCTAAGTGCCAGTAGTGTCCAGAGAGCAATTTAGCTGGCCAAAGGCACATGCTGCCTCATGGTGATTTGAATCCCACCACAGATCCCACTGGCTATACTGAGCAGCTCTCCATTGGCCTTAATGAGAGCTGGAACATCTCAACAGCAACGTTTTGGGCCTGATTTCCAGCCAAGGAGTCCAGTAAAGGTGGGACTTGACTCCGTGCCTTACCTAGATCATTAGATGCCACCCATTAGATGGCAACAGTTAAATTTATATGTGTGTACACATATGTGTGTCTTCACTCATTTGCTGCTGTCCCAGAGAAGGCTCTGTGTAGGGAGGAAAGTCTTTGCCCTTTGGTGACACTGCCATTTCCACTATGTACCAACAGGCAGGGTCTTCAAAGTGGGTGGGTGACTGGTCTGCCTCAGTGGTCCTTCATCCATCACTAAAATAGGGGAAATCAATGTTTCTGACCAATGTTTGTAGCTGTCTGGCCAGGTTTCCTCACCTCTAATTTCTGCCCATGTGGAGCTAAATCTTTCAAGGGAGTATCTATCTGTGTTTCTGTAAAAGTTACCATACACAGGATGGACCATCTGTTGTTGCTGCGAGTGCTCAGGTATCTTTGGACTTGGGAAGCAGGTATTTTTAGAGAGAAAATGGGATGGAAGGAGTTACAGAATCACAAAATAACTTAATCGACTTTAAGCAAAGCGCTGTACATGCCATATACACCATATGTTTTGTGGAAGGAACTTCAGGCACTTTCCGGTGGTGAATCAAGCCAAGTTTTGGTTACAACCCCATTTTGTAAGACTCAGCTTCAGCAAAAAAAAAGCCCTCTGGAGTTCTCAGGTTCAGTGTCCTTCTCTCACAGATGCTCCATCACAACACCACCTTATAGAAGCAGGAATATGATGCAGAGAGGCCTTTCCATGGCAGCCTTCTGACCACTTCACACAACCCTGCATGCACTGTATGGCCATGCATCTCCAGAAATAATGAGAAATCATCTTAACAAATCTATCCCAAACAAATCAATGCCAGGACACCTCTTTCTCCCCCACCCCCCCATACCCCCCCAAAAACCAACCAACCAACCAAACAAACCAAGAGCTTCAGTTGGTTAATTTAATGAATTTAAACCCAGAGCGACTGTAGATAGTCTGAAGTTTCAGACCAGATGAAGAGCTTGTGCGTCTGATTGATAGTCCCCTCAGCCTAGAAAAAGACATTTCCTATAGGCGGTGAGAAGCTGTTTCTGACCCTTGCTGCTCTGATGGTTAGAAATCAGCTTCTATTTCATGGCCCATTTATATTCATTTGTTCTAAATCCTTTTCTCCCCTTTATTTTGTATAAACAATCCTTTATCCCTGGTATATTTACAGAGCTTAAGTATACACCCTTAGCTTTTGCCTTAGCAGGCTAAGTGAGCTGAACCGTATAGAATCATCTAAAAATACAGGTTCTGCACACCTCTGTCATTTCTAATAACTTTTTCCTTTTTTCTTTTTTTTTTTTTTTAAATTTCTTCTTCTCTACTGTAGCTATAATTTTTGCAAAATCTGTTACAAAGTTTATCAAATATCAATATTGCTATTTTCCTAATACTGGATAAACTCATGTTGGCAGTGTTTATCAAAAAGACTCACCACGTGTTTTTATTATTATTAGTGACAGTAACCAACAGGGGTCCTACCAGCCTTGGCACTCAGACTGCATGTTGCTTTTACAGATCAGGACCGTGACTGCCCTGGAGAATTTAGCCAAAACAGAATAAACAGACATTCAATCGAGGCAAAAAGGTGCATCATCACCTCTATTTCACAGCTCAGAAACAAAGAGCAGATAAGAAGTGCCTTCACAGCTTCTAAATGACCAGTGCAACACAGACCAGCAAAGCCTTATGTGCATTAAGAAAAGCTTAGTACATATTACAAATCATATGGATCTGATGTTTTCAAATAGTAGATTTGTTGGATGGGGCTTTGAGCAACCAGGTCTACTGGGAGGTGTCCCTGCCCATGGCAGGGGGGCTGGAACTCAATGATCTTTAAGGTCCCTTCCAACCGGAACAATTCTATGATTCTCTTTGCCACATTGATGATGGAAAACTTGAAGCCTGAACTGCTGCTAATGAAGCAAAGGGACAAGGCTCTTTGCATTCTTCCCCACCAGCGTAGAGCCCTTGATTTGTTCCAAACAGTCTGCAAAAGTGATGAGTGTTTTCAAACGTTAGCATCATGCTGTCTTCCAACAGCAAGTGGTAAATATGTGTGGAAGAAGAGATGCTAAGTGGAGAGAGAGCTGTCTTGTCCTGCTCAGCACAGGACTGCTGTGTCCTCTATCTTGGGCTCGTCTGTTGCTGGCACACATGGAAGAAGAACGTGAGCAATCAAAATCTCCTGTGGAGCAAATTAATGACCAAAAGCTCAGGTAAAGCATGGGCGAACTTTCCTGGAAGTAAAATATCAAACCTGAGACTGTGAGTAACCTGAGGTAATCAGAGAACTGAGGGAAGCGATCACTAAAGATGACCTCAGGCTGCAGACAGTGACCCACCAGAAGGGACCGCCAGTGTGAACATCTTCGAAAGCAGTTGCTCCACTGTAACACCTGAAAGGTGAACACACAGAATGGTAAGTATAAAAAAAAAAAAAAAAAAAAAACAAACCAAAAAAAAACGCACATAATTTTTCTAAGTTTCAGGTCAAAGTCAAGCACACAGGCAGGGTTTGAGCTGAGCAGACTCCAAAAAGGACAAAGACCTATTTCAAATACTGCTCACATCTCCCTAATACAGAGAGCTACGTACTGCAAACAAAAGTATCACATTCTGTCTTCAGTGCACCTTTCCTATCCCCCAGAAATATTAAGTACATCTTGTGACATGCTTTCTTTGCTAATCAGGTTACAGGTTATGGAAACTCTAGTCCTAAATTGTTCTTAGGTACTTCTCACTGTGTGCTAAGTTCTGGTCTTATAGATCTGAGGATCCTGTGACCCCAATTGTAATTCAAAGAAATGGCATGGAATTTACTACAAATCAACACTTCAGGCCTCATATGCACAGTCTTTTTCAAGACTAGCAGAAAATATTGAATAATCTGGCTTTAATCTACCTCAGAGCAAAAGCACACTGAAATCATGTTTCTATGCTGGTTTCCTGTTGGGGACCTTAGCTCGAAGCCTATATCAAATCTGATATCCCTTAAAAGTAGCTTTGACTCTGCTTCTTGCAGTCACTCATGTGTATGTCAAATATCTTCTTCTTTGCTGCTCTTCTTCATTCTCTAAGCAATCCTGCTTCAGCAGGGGAGTTGGACTAGATGATCTATACGGTCCCTTCCGACTCTAAAAAAATTCAGTGAAATTCTCTTTTCCACCTGTGAATAAGAAGAGACCAAGACATACGAGCACCTTAGTTATTTCAGTCCTCTACTTAATCTGAAACTAAACCAAAAAGCAAACCAAAAGCAGATATGGAGCAGAACAGCACAGCGTAAACAGCAACATATCCAGCCCCTCTGCTTCATGTCCCCATCTCTTCTGCTCCCTCTCCTTTTCCTTCTTCCCACTCTTTATTTCTCCATACAAATTAAGGATCTGGCTGAATCCTGCTGCCTGCAATGACATAGTATGAAAACACAAGACACCTTGTGAATAGAGTTGCCATCCGGTGTGCTCAGTGCATGGGACATGGCGCTTCCCCCAAGGGCTGTGCAGGAGGCACTTGGAGCCCAGCCCACCTGCAAGGGAACATGACTTAGTTTCAACACCTTCTCCCACTTTTGAGTGGAGTCTCCTTTGGGGCTTGCCAAGGTAGTGCACCAGGAGCTGCAACTCATCAGCCAGGTACTGGGAACTTGCTTGTGTATCTACACTCCATATGAACCCCTCTACACCTCCTGCTTGGACACCTTGTCCTCCCCTGTGGTGTCCAGAGTCAACCTTTGAGCATAGTGCCATCTGGTGAGACTTGAGATACACATGCAGCCCAAACAGATAATGTCACATCTCACTCACAAACCCCTTGGGACAATAAAATTTAAACCTGGGAAGAAATGCCAGCACACCTCTGAAACAGATTTTCACCAGGAGAAGCAACAATAGGCCTAGCATTTCACCAAAAGTGTATTATTTGCACGAGCGAATCTGCTTGCTCAGATATCAGCCAGAGGCCAAATTTACTGTAGGTCCAAGCTGGGCTGGCTCCTAACCCAGCTTTCATCCACTGCAACTAGGTCTAAAATTGTACTTTTTGACACCTGACACCCAGGATACAGAGGGTTCTTGAACAGACCCAAAGGGAACCCAAAATATTGGGCTTGTTATGCTGTGCTAATACTGCATCAGTATTAGCACATGCCTGGAGAGCATGTGCTATCTCCTGGAGAGCTGCTATCACCTCCTCTTTGTGGAGGAAGATCTCAAGGTCCCCAGGGAATCCCCTCAGGCTCTTGCTCAAAAAGAAACTGGCTTGGAAGGAAACATCATTGTTGAAGAAAAGGTTTTCTTTACAAAGGGCTTAGGACCTGCTCTAGATGCCTTCTTCTGCAGCCATGAGATGATGCTCTGTGCACAGAAACACAGGGCTGTGGGAGGCCATGGGGCTAGCTGCCACTGAAGCACCTTTCTCACAAGCATCCCATGAGCTCAGGCTCCCACCTCGAACCTCTTGGCTGCAGCCTGGGACCAAGCCCTGTGGGTGGGTGATGGGATCAGAAGCCAGTGGGGTGAGTCCCAGTTTATGGGGTTGCATAAGGCAAGATTTCATCCCCCAAAGCAGAGATTTGAATGCATCACCTAAATTAACAGATACATAGAGGGGAGAGTTATTTCTTGTTGCATGGGGGGCTCCAGCACGTCCTCCCTGACATGGCCCTACAGAAGAAATAGGCACAAAATTAACGAACTCCTGCCTTTCCTGCCTGGGCAGACCAGAGGGGTGGCATTGGCATCCAGATTGCAGATACCCAAATGAGGCTGTCAGTGATATGGGCATCTACACACAACGGAGGTACCCACATCACAGTGCAGACCTCAATTACCCAGGACATCTATGCAGGGCTGGCAGATATGAAATGAGATCTACAGGAGACCCACACCCTTCTGGTCTGGTGGCTGCAGGCCAGGCGCCTGAATACCTAGAGCATCCCAGGTGAGACTAAATGCCTGCATTTAAGGAACTAAATCAAGCCATCACTCTCCCCAGACCCTAATGGAAGTTCATAGGTAGACAACTCCACCAGAGGCTCCTAACTCCACACACCTCAACACTGCACTGAACCCCATCCTCACTCATTTGCAGTCACTTAACCGCTCTGCGATATTCCTGCCTTGGCACCCCCTCAGCAGCTTCTCTCATTATCATTCACCATAATTACTCTACCCTAAACATATGGATCTGTTTCCCATGAGTTAAGGCTACAAAAAGGGATTTTGGTCTTTGTTTTCGTAGGATTAGTAAGTATCTTCAGTTCTGTTGAATAGGTACTGTGTCAAGTATGGCTTGCTGTCCTCCAGCTGAAGAGGATAAATGCACTGACAGGTGGCAAAAGGCATATTTTATGAGTAAGGAAATGAAAGAAAACAAATGAAAAAGCACAATGTTTTCTTCCGTTGTCAGTGGAACAGCACGTTTTATTATGGCCGCACGCAGTGGGAATATTAGCTCTGGTCTGCAGAAGTGCAAATTAAACTGCTGATTTAGATTATCATATTTCACGCATAGAAACTTTACAGGCTTTGACTTTTTTTTTTCATTGTATGTAAAACCTTTATGAGTTATTAGCCTTTTTTTGTCAACTATATTTTAGAAGTGAGAGGTTTATTCCTGTTGTTACATTAAAGGAGGCATTTTGCTGCTAGGAGAGTTTAGCATTTTATTCAGCTGTGATAACTTTCCCTTATACCCTAGCATGAAGCACAATTAAGACAGAAATGTTGAGTAGTTTTACCATGCCCTTGTGTGAGGAGCTAATCTTTTTTTCCCCACTTCATTTTTCAGGGGTTCCCAAAGGATTTTACAAACTCTACACATTTGTCTAGCACACTCTGTAGTGGCATAAACAAAGAACACATGGACCTCAATGGGGGCTTTGGCTTTTATACTTTTAGTTATTCCACTTTTTCTTATTGCAAGTTTCAAGAGCACTGGAATTTCACGGTTAATATTCTGGGCTTATGGGTAAGTTTTGCTCACATTAATTTAGGCAACTTGTTACATTGGTGGTTAAGCAGGGGAACAGAGGACTGGGGTCTTTAAAGCAAGGTATTTATTAGTTCAAGGAAAAATTTCTTTACACAGAACAGCACACAGTTTCACCTCCTGAATTACCAGTGGGAGACAATCTCTGATGAAGGCCTTTCAATAAAAATGAAAGCAAGCTTTTTTTCCCCCTGTAGGATAACAGCAAAGATTCCTCAAGGACTTTTCAAACACCGGCATTTTGTTTTAGCCTGTCTTCCTATGGAAACACGCTGTGTGCATTTGTAGCCTCCTGTCTTGTTGTCTGATTGTTCCTGCTAAATAACTTTTGCTGAATTTGATAAAATTTGATAGAGTAATTGAAGACTCAGAGAGACAAGGAAATGAGGTGAGGACCCAGCCCGTTACCCTGCCTTGGACAGTGACTACGGACACAGGGAACATCTGTTACTTTCACAGGATTATCCCCCAGCGTCCAGGTCTGGAGGCTCACAGACATCCTCAGCCACAGCTGGTACCTTTGTGTCTTTTAAATCTCCTTTCCTACAGAAACCAGGCAAATCTTGTCCTGTTCTGCTTACGTGTTGCATATTTAAAGAAGAAAAAGGAAACCCTCTGAGTAACCCGACTGAGGGAAAGCTGCAGCACAAGCAGTTATCCCTCACTGGACTTCAATAAAACGACTCTCCCCGTAGGTTGCCCAGCAACCTTTGACCTTGCTTGTGGCCACGGGAACATCACTTGTGGCCAAAGAGACCCACTGGTGGCCACAGGGACCTCACTAATGTTCAGGGGGACTTCGCTGGTGGCCTCGGAGACATCACTGGTGGCCACAGGGACCTCACTAATGTTCGGGGGGACCTCACTGGTGGCCTCGGGTACATCACTGGTGGCAACAGGGACCCCTAGGTGGCAACAGAGACCTCACCAGTAGCCCTGGGGAACTTGCTGGTGGCCATGGGGACCTCTCTTGTCCTTTCTCTCTCTGTTTCTTAGGCCTAGATTACGTTACGATAAATTGTCCTAAGTAAGGAGAAGCGTGATGCAGACAATGTGATATTTTCTCATTTTTCTGCCTTGCCTCTTGGACATTGGCCAAGTAAAGTGCCACAGAGACCAGCACATAAAGCTCCCTTCCCCAAGACAGTCTTGTAGGAAGAAGCTGAAGAACTGAAACATCCACAGCGACAGGCTTCACGCGGCTCTGTAATTTATTGTGACAGCCACACAAAAACATCTCCTCGGTGATGCAGATGAGAAGAAAGTGCTTGGTCTGATCTTGTGTGTGTCGGCAGGATGAAGTGTTTTGCAGCATCCACCCTGCGCTGAGCTCTGCAGCTTCCAGACCATCCCAGGAGATGGTCACCTCCTGGTTCTCACAGCCCCAGGGACTTTGGACTGGGCACGTGGTAACTCGCTGCCCTGACAGGACTTCTAGTCCCAGGATCTCCCTAAGGCTGCCTAAAAATTTCCTTTAGAATCACCAGAATCAAGCAGTTTAATGGTACCCCAAAGTATCACTGTCAACACCAGCTGCACTTGCCACAGGGACTCTTGGTCCCCATTATTGTTTGCCATGATTTTCTGTGATGACTGAATGGTATAATTTCTGGGATCCCTACAGGGAGTCATTAAAATGCTGCTAAGTTGGTATTGATGATTGGTTTCCTCTGCGTAAGCAGAGTATTTCTCAGCAGATAAATATGCCTTTTTTGCCTTGAACAATGGAAGAAATGAAATGTACACTGAATTTCTTTCCCACGGGCTGTTCATATTTCAGTATACAAGAAGAATTTATACAAGAAAATGTAACAATCCTGATTACATGCAGCGTTTAAGAACACAGTCAGACTCTTCCAATTTGAAAAGAATAAAATAACATAGGAGATGGGGGACTATTTTTATGTTGATTTTGACTTCTGAGTCATCAAGATAGGAGAAAGCCCTGTAGCAAAAGTACTCGCCCTGTATAGAGGGTGAAAATAAACCAAAAATAAACACAAACTGAAAAGAAAAGACAGCATCTTTACAGGGCCCTTTCCCTCTCCACACTAATCCTTAAGTAGCCAGGAAAATCCATGTCGAGGTGCAACTTCTTCCAAAAAAGCACCCGGTGAAAGAATCCCAAGCGCGTGTTATGGGTAGATATAAAAGTTCCTCCTGGTCTGGACCCATGTTTTAGGAAACCGTGGTCTGGCCTTTGGTGGCAGTGTCACAGAGTCCCTTTGCTCAGCTCAGCCCAGTGACTCCAGCGGCACAAGGAGATCAGCACACAAGCCAGAAAGCCGTAGGTTGGAACGTGTGACTGCTGTGGCATGACCTCAGCAGTCACAGGCAACCCAAAACTTGCCTCAGGGCTTTGCAGAGGGTGAGAAAAAGCACCCAAAAGAAGGCAAGTGACATTGGAAATCACTGCAATCTGTGTTGATGTCCCATGCCAGGCACTGGCCTGGGAACAACTGCAGGAAAAGCAGCTTTCTCCACTGGAAGAAGGAACTTTATTAGATTGTAGCAAAGAAGAGCTAGGACCACATAAAGCTGAGCCGTCCAGGTTGGCCACTTGGCCGGCAGGTCTCAGTCTCTTCCTGCTGTGTCTCCTCCAGCAGCAGTGGGGAGCATCAGAGCCTTCCAGAAGTGTCTTCATTGACAATATGGAGGAGCTGGGTTCTTTGTTTAAGTGCTCAAATAAACCCCTGCTTAAGCGCAATGAATAAAAGCCTTAGTCTCACCCTTTGCTTTGCTGCTGAACTTCCTCAACCAAAACTTCCCAGGCTTCCAGCCCTGGACCTGAAGACACACTAGCAAAATTCCTCTTTTTCTCTCTGAAATTGCTTTGCTTTACAGCTGCAGAATCAGCTCTAGCTGGGGTTTTACCCCATCGTGCGTTTGCTGCCTCCCCATGTTCTGTGTCTAAATCTAAATCCTTCCCTAGGAATTGCTGTCAGCTCTTCGCATGGAGCTGACGGCTCATGGAAGTGCCAGGATGTCAGTGCGGGAGGCTGGACCTCTTTTTTGATCCATCGCTTTCAGTGCTGTTATTTCTCACCATTTTATAGAAAAGATCTAATAATATTTGGTGGTCTTCCTGCCATGCCATGCCCTGCAGTGGGTTTCCTTGAGCCACACCGCCCCCCCTGAGACTTCATGTTATGTGTGAAAGATGTGACCTAAAGAGCCAAACCAGAAGAGCAAAGGCTTTGACTGCATTATGTTTTATATATTAAAACCTTAGTTTAGACTTAGCAGGTGTGGTACAGCCTTCCCCACTGACCAGTGTTACCTGTGCTCAGAACAGGAGCATCCAGGGGATGAAACAGCGGGGAAGAGCTCAGGATTTCACCTCTGTCACTCTGCTAGGATGTGGAAAACAGGCAGTCACATAACCATGTGGTCAGTGCTTTTTCCAGGGAAAAGCATGGAGGGTATAAAAACCAGCACGTGCTTGTGCTTGTGCACGTGCACGTATATTTTGCTGACCCAGCAGCATGCAAAGTTGCCATCAAACACCATCCCCTTTCCTTCCCTTGGCTGACCCCAGTGTGGATGCCCTTTTTTTTAATGCAAGACCTTTAGCACTGGGAAAAATACTGGCGTCGAACTGTGCAAACCTGACAGCTGAAGGCAGAATTGTTCCTCCTGAGCCGGAGCAGGCACTTCGTCAGCTCCCTGCCAGTGACTAACACAGCAGGTAACCTTTTCTTTCTTTGTGGGGCCTTTCAGAAAGGATTTGAAATACATGTCCATCTCTATTAATGCTGTCGCTCCTCCCACAGAGGTGCTCTCCCTCAAACCCACTTTCTCTTGTAGAAAAACACGGGCTTTCCAGAAAATGATGCCACACCGATAATTAGACCTAGGATACCAAACTGGCACCTGCTGATGGGAAGGCGACCGAGCAAGCAACCACCTAACAAATAGACCTTTGCCTAGGCTGACACAATAGGGTGACACAAGACATATAAACTAGCCAAGGGTTAAGGTTATATATATATGGAAGTTTGCAAAGAGCTCTATCAACTGTGTCGATAGGAAGGGGGGGAAATTGCACAAAGAATGAACCAAGTATTTACCATTCACTACTAATTTTTGAATAAATGAATGATTTTTTTTCTAATAAAAGACTTTGCGAGGGAAATGTCTCTTTTTCCCCCCCCTGCGGTACAGTCACAGATGTGTGGGGTCCTTTGCTTCCCCCTGCTGACACCCTGAAACGGCGCAGGGTGGGCTGTGGCTCCAGCCAGCCGTGGGAGTGGGGAAACTAATGAGGATGGGCTCTGCCGGCAAGCGCTCCCGCATCCCACAGCTCCCACGGTGCTGCCGCCGAGAGGTGTGCCAGCGGGTGGCCAGAAGGAATAAAAGCAACTGAGCCCCCCCCTCCTGTGCCTCACCACCCGTGGGCAGGGTCCCGGGGAGCCAAGCACATCCCTGGGACAAGCCAAGCACATCCTCATCATCACCGGAGAGGACTATCCCAGCTGGATTTCACCGGAGGCTGGATTTTGCAGTTCCTCTGCCCAGTTTCCCACGCACGCAGGTAAACGGATTCAGCACCCACAGCACTCCCAGGTAAGACGGATTTGCTGGGAAGCGGACGATGTGCCAGGATAAAAGCCAGTGTGGGGCTTTGTGGTCTGTTAGGAAGAAATCAGCTCAGGAAGAGGACTTTGTTCTGAATATTTTAGAAAAATAAAAAGAAGTCATTCCCTCTACCAGTCTTTAGGCTGCTCCGGAGGGACTTGCTGGCCCACATGCACCTACCATGTCCCAGCAGGAATCCCTAGCAGTTGGGAGCCATTGAGTGGGAACTAGGGGTCTTAGGAAGCCCCAGTGACTCTCCCTACTGTGTTCACCGGTGCAGAGTGGGGCACCTGAAGCTGGGAGAGGGCAGAGCTCAGTTTGAGACGACTGAACACCGTAGGACAAGCGTGGAGGTGGCTCTTGTTTGGGCTGAGGTATAGTGGGGTCAGGGTGAAGCTGCCTTTTGGCTTTGCCATGGGTCGGGGATGCATCAGTCAATTAGTGCTTCTCTTTTTTTCACTCGTTACCGAAACATTTAGGGTGAGAATAATGACGAGAAGAATAGTTAAAAGCTAAAACTGGCTGAAATAACAATGGATAGAGGGTCTGTGCTACAGAGACTTATCACCACTGCTTGTCAGGGACAAGGAGCTCAGTTACAACAGAAGGCAGCAATGTGGGACATAGCATGAGTGCCAGGCGGGCAGCAGCCAGCACTCTGGGGCAAACCTGGCCACCAGCCACTGGCAGAGAGGCCACTGAATGGGGAAGTGCTGGACAGGCTGGGGGAGGCACTGGGATGCTGTGGCTGGGTTGCCACCTGCCACATGGAAAAGCAGGTGGGTGGAGAGGTCCCAGCCTCCTGCAAGGGGCTCAGAACCTTGACGGCCCACCTTGCTGGTCCTTGCTGGTTACCTTGCTGGTAACACAAGAGCAGGTCCCTTCACCGCAGGGAAATGACCCCAGGGAAGAACTAATGGGAGAAGGTCCAGAAGTTGCCCTTGGCCTTTAAATTTTTTTCCTAGTTGTGGCTGAGTTTTCCATTTTTGCATGTGACTTTTCCAATTCCCCAGCAAATCAGGAGCAGGCACTCTGTGGCGGGACATCTGCCCTGCCTTTGTGTGCCAGCAGCCTTCACACTGCATCACCTGCAGTTTCCTGCGAGTTTCAGCGATCGTTTCCCCGTTTCAGCTGGGGAACAAACCCATTCCCCAGCTGCCTGGCTGCTGAATTGCACTTTAGCCCCCTCATGCATTGGCACACGGGAAAATATTCATCTTTAACACTCATAGCAGCTTCTGCAGAATCACCAAAGGGCTGGGGGAAAGGGGCAACACCTATTTATCCAGCGAACATAATGACTTCTCTGAGGGATTTCTCAGTCCTGTAGGAGTCAAAGCCAATGTCTGAGGAAGGACTGAACCCATTGCCTGGTGGTTATGTGTGTTATGTTATTGTGTGAACACATATTGTGTGCAGTTTTCATGAATTTCCTTTATCTCACCCGTTAAAACGGCAGACACAGAGCTCCGGTTCACAGTCATTTCTTGGGCTCCATCACTAGATGGTGACATGTTCCCATATACCGAGTCCTCCTTCAGTTTGTCTTCTCTCCTTCAGTGTAAAATAACAGTAAATTTAGACAAAACATATGTTTTACCCTCTGCGTATGGAAATACAGCGTTCCCAGCCACATGCGGTTCTGCTTAAGATGATTTGGTATTCAACCAATTTTTAATATGGCATTAGTTTTGTTAACACGGTTTCTGTAAGAATTACTGCTATAAAAGTAATTCTAGTCATAAACATTTCTATAAAGACTAATATTACGGATCGCTGCAAAATTTAGGATATATTTGTCAGCAGCCAATGGCATACTCAAAATGAATGCCTGTTTTTGCACTTTCTAGGAACAAATCTGCACCAAAAGTTTTAAAGTTTAAAATTAATCTGCCATTTGGTTGTGAAAACTACCACTTTCCCTTCCTCTTTCCTGTTTTCCCTGAGCATGCAACAGTCCTCGTTTCCTTCCTTAAAATATTTGTCAATAGTTGCAGCCCAAAGGCACAGTATTTGTTCTTCTGAAGGAGGTTTGGGGGCCAGGATGAGGAGTACGCACTCTCCAGAGGTCAGCCATATGTAATCTCCATTCCAGTCCATCGTTCAGCATTGATGGAGATGTCCCCTGGGATTTGCAAGGTTTATTGCAGCAGTAACACCCATCAAACTTGGCATAGTGCTTGTGGCATAGTCTGAAGATGAGGGCTGAAGGAGAGCTAAAATTCATGAGACACCTGATGTGATGATGCATATTAGAAACCTGGATATATATGTTGGTGGTTGGCTGCTACACCCAAGTGTCTCAGATTGGCTTCCTGACCCGGTGGGATGTCCAGAAAAGCTGCTTGCTTGGCTGCTTACCAACAGGTAAAGCCAGACCTGCCTCTGTCACTGCCATCACTGCCAGGAAACAGAAACCGCAATGCCAACGTGCAAGGAGCAAACCCCGTCCCATTCCCCATGGTAGCAGAGGGTCCTGTGCTGCTGCAGCTCATGGGTTTCTGAGCTTGCAGGAGACAGCAAGCTCCCAGGAGACAGCCAGCTCTTCTCAGCCACATCTGGTAGGGCTTGGACAAGCTATGGAGGGGGGAATGGCCACACAAGTCCGTCTTTATCTTCAACACGTCTGGGGCCTTGTGGTCAGGTTGGCCTCAGCATTGTATGGTGAGAAATCTCAGCGGGGTGGATTTCATGTCAGCTTAGAAAAGAACGAGGCTAAACTTAAAATATTGCTCTTTAATCACTAGGAAATTTAATGAGGCTAATTTGAGGCATGTGCAGAAATGCAGCTTCCCCCATCCCGGCCTCCTCCGCACACAGTTGTTGCTGGTAGACCTGTGGTGACCCTGGCCAGAGGCTGAGGCTTGGAGAGTGTGTGTGTGTGTGTGAGCTTTCCACACTCCCATTGAGGCTGGATGCTACTTAAGTGTCTGGTGCTGTCTGAGGCCCAGGCCTTGGATGCCGAGCTGCTTGCTCATCCCTCACCCCACCTCGTAAAAATTCTTCTTTACAAAGAGCTGCTTTCTCATCCAGCTACTTTTTTATCAAAGGCATCTTGTTCTGGGCTCCCTGTGGTTTGCAGTTTTTATTCTGTATTCCTCTTCAGAATCCTCCTTGATCTTAAAACTATTTTCATCCTCTCTCCTCCCTGTTTCTTTAATTCATTTTTGCCCACTAAATAAATTTTGCAAAGGTTTATGTAGTGAACCTTACCTGTTTCACTGGGTTTTCTCATAACAGTTAAAAACACTTTCTCCTGCCTTAACCCTGATCAAAGTCAAGATAGAACCTTTTATAGTTTTCAGGAACACAGCGTTAATACTTCTTCCCCAGCCTCGCTGTGACCCCAAAGCTCTAGCATCACGGAATCATGGAATCATCACGGAATTGTCAGAGTTGGAAGGGACCTCTCGTCCAACTCCCCTGCCAAAGCAGGATTGCCTAGAGCACATTACTCAGGCCTGCATCAAGGCGGGTCTTGAAAATCTCCAGAGAAGGGGACTCCACGACCTCCCTGGGCAGCCTGTTCCAGTGCTGTCACCCTCACCGGAAAGAAGTTCTTCCTCGTATTTGAATGGAACTTCCTGTGTTCCAGCTTGTGCCTGTTGCCCCTTGTCCTGTCACTGGGAACCACTGAAAAGAGTCCAGCTCCATCCTCCTTCAACCCACCCTTTAGATACTTGTAAGCATTAATAAGGTCTCCCCTCAGCCTTCTCTTCTCCAGGCTAAAGAGCCCCAGCTCTCTCAGCCTTTCCCCATAAGCGAGATGCTCCAGTCCCTCAATCATCTTAGTTGCCCTACGCTGGACTCTCTCTAGTAGTTCCCTGTCTCTCTTGAACTGGGAAGCCCAGAACTGGATGCAGTATTCCAGTTGTGGCCTCACCAGTTGAGGCGAACCCAAAGCCCATGCCTGACTCTGGGTATGGCACACTCTGATGGCTGCTGCCTGGATTTGTGGATACTTGTGAGTTTTTTGAGGGTAGTGAAAGCCTGCCAAAGTGCGTGAATGACTCTGAGTCAAGATATTTAGTCAGTTAAAGACACTTTTTCGTAACCACGTTCATTTCTGTATTCCCCACAGACACCCCAAAAGGCTCTTCGCAATGACTGCCGGCCTGGAGAAAGCCTGCCACCGGTGCATATCTAAAATTGCCAGCAATGGTAAGGCAGTTCTGGTAGTAATCGCCTTCCGTATTTAAGCAGCCCTGTCGCTAGGCCAGGTATATAAAGCAATGAAGATGATACCAAGTCCCACCTGAATCTGCCACTGAAGTTTGTTTTTCTTCTCTCCTTTCTGAGGTATTTCCTTTCCCAGGCAATTTTGGATGGAGCACGCAATAGTAACTCTATCCCGACAGCGTCTGCCTGCCGCAGTATTTGCATTATAGCAGGCCAGTGGAAAATTTCAAACAAATACAAACACCACCAAATACCTAAATACGGGCTGCAGCAGACAACCCGAGCAATATAATGTGTCTGTCTCCTGTTTCAAGTGGTGTTATTACATGTAGTCCCACAGAAGTATTTGCAGGGAAAAACCAGCCGGTAAAGAGCAGGGCAGCCAGCCTGGGAACAAACTCCCCAGGGGCAATTCCTGCAAAGCAAAACTGCTGCCAGCCTGCATGCTGACAGGGGGACGTGAGGTCGGTGACAGAGTATGATCAGGAACAGCTCCCCCCGCTTTCACCCAGAGACATTTGGAGCAAGGGTCCTCTTCCGTCCACTTGCCTGGCCCCTGGCACAACGGCCGCTGCAGGCGTGGGTAGCCCTCCCAAAAGACCGCACGTTGTGGGTAGGAGGCATCAGTTATCTGAAAGGAGATCTTCCACACGACAGCAACTGGTTTGTCCCATTCAGGGTAGAGGACACAGAGGGATGTAAGGAGCCAACAGCTCCCGGGCTGGGTGACCAGGCTGGTTCTTCCTCTCTGAGGAGCAACACAGCAGAAAGCTGACCTGAGCTGGGGACCGTGCAAGCTGAGCAGACAGGCACAGGAGAAACATGCTTCAAGGGTAGGGTTTTGTAAGACCAGGGAAGCAGTGTCGTTGGCAAGAGGATAAAATCCAAGGGTTTTAAAGCAGCTGAATCCCGCTGACTGCATCTCCATTTCAAGTTGCAAGTACCTTTTGCTTTAACTTCTAGGCAGGAACAATTTCTAATTCCACTCAAATATGAGAAGAAGAAAAAAACCCTTGACCACTCACCGTAATTGATACTTCACCCACACGAATTGCTGCGCTTCCCAATCTAGGGCTGTTACCTTGAGGTCTTTTATATTCCTGCTTTTGGCTTCACTTGAAAGGCTTTCAAAGTTTGGAATGAACTTTTATTAATGATTAAGCCCCTTAACTCCTTGCTGTCTTACCACCCTTCAGAGAAAACCAAACCAGGGTGACAGAAAGCCCCTGGGAGCGGGACCGGGCTGGTGTGGGCTCCCTCACACCCCTCAGAAAGGACTTGCAGGTGGGATCTGGGCCATTGGTGAATATCACAATTAAAAAAAAGGCAAAAGTGGTATTTTCTATGATTTTTGTTCCTACCTGTTACAAGGAAAACGTCACTGTTCCCCCCGGTATTAAATTGCCACTAGGACTTTAATGAAGACAAAGAAAATAAATGATTTTTCTGAAATTTTTTCCAAAGAAAGGGATTAGTTCTGATCTCATCTATGCTCTCTTACACCAGAAGTGCCCTCTTGCGTACCCAAAAAGTTACCCATGAGTAAGGCAACTCAGAAACACCATTCCAGGAAACTCATTATCTTCATGTTTTCATTATATTTACGCTCAAAATCAGCTCAGCTTTAGCTATGCATCATCCAAAATTGATTTTCTGTTCATTAAAATGCAAACCCTCCTGAAGTGCAGTGACACTTAATTTCACTTTTTCTCATCATCCTGTGTATATTTTTCAAGGAGCGTTTCAGCACAACCCTACATTTGTACCTACGGTCTCCTGACATTTAAATGACTCCAAAGAGTCAACCTACCTGTGCAGCATCATTTAAATTATTTTCATTCTTAGTACAGCAATTTAAGTTCAGAACATTAGGGCAGTCTTTAACTAACTGATGAAAAAAAAAGAAGGCTAATCCACTACTCTGGGTCTGTTGCAAAGCAAACTGGTGGGTCTTTATGTGATGCCTAAATCTTGTTTTAATAGTACATCTGGAAATTAATCACAAGGGGCTAAATCCAGTACCTAGACCATGGCATAACTGCAGTTCAGTAGCTAGAGGCATGGCATACAATTCAGACAAGCAACTCTGCAATATCGCCTAATCCCCAAAGCACTTCCATCTACATCTACCTCTACCTCTACATCTACATCCTCTCCATCTTGAAGGTTCCCAGATTACTGGCACCTTCTTATTCTACACCATTTCTGATGAGAGCAACATTGCTGGTGTCAATGCTGGAACCTGGAAATTAAATTTTAGGTGGTGTGATGCTGGCATAGCTTATCTGGGTACCAAAGTACTATTTCACCGTACTTGTCTAAGCAAACAGCATGCAGCAAGCAGCTGCTGGCACTGAGCTTGGATTTGGTCTGCAAGTCAGCGTTATCCCACTTCCCCTGCCACTTACGGTGGCTTTGCACAGGGACTGGAGACCTCCACGGGAATGGCTGTTCCTTATACTGAATCCTCCAGCTGCTGAGTATCTCATTTGGCCAAGGGATTAAATCACCCCAGGGGTGGGATTCCTGCCATTTGTCCCAAGAGACTATTCCATCAATATATCTCCTTGCTATGGCACTTAGCCTCATGGACAGAGTGATCTTTGTTTCTGCTCAGGTTCATCTCATGTCCCTACGTTCATAGCTCTTTGGATCACTCACAGGTCCTTTTTTGAGTGCTCAAACCTTGCTTTTATTTTCTCTCATTTGGCCATTGGCTAGCCAAGCTAAACAGATTTAATTCTTTTCCTTCAAAGTTAGCTCATTCTTTTCTGCATATCTCATCTGATACAGTGACATTTTCCTGTCACTCAAAAGCCCAGAAAGACACGCAGTATCCTCGACTACCAAAGCCGTGGGCAGACTCACTCCTAGTCTGTAAAACATACGACCTTGCTGGAGCTGGTTCCCCAGAGAGATCCATTGAGACTTGCTTTGCCACCGCAGCACTCCCCCACACTGCATCCTTTCTCCAAGTCCCTATCAATACTGCAGGGGATGCCTGCAGATACTGTGAAGGAGTAAAACGTGGATGAAAATATCTGCTACCCATCTGCATTCCAGCGTGCCGGTGTCCACGCTGCTGTACAGCACACCGTGACACTCCTTGCTAAGCTACTGCACTACCATCTGCATCTGCCTCAGGGCATGATCAGTCCCAGGGCTGCGCCAATGGACCCGAATTTGCTCACATCCAGACTGCTGAGAGTCAGCCCCCTTCAGAGCAGTGTTCCCACAGGGCATCTAATGGGAATACTGTGAGTTTACACCCAGAGTTTTGCTCCTCAGCTCACTCATGCAGATAAATCCTGGAGTAACTGCAGAATTTGTTTGGAAGCTGGTAGCATCTCATTTAAAGAAAAAAAAAAAATTCCTTTTTATCAGGATCCTGACAGGCTATAGAACAAACAGCATTTGGGAGTGATGGCAATGTACACAACACTTCATTTATTACTGTATTTATGATCAGAGAGCTTGTCACACACTCTACTGAGTAGGTTGCACTACAGCTGTATTAGCATACTACCTAAGAAGAGTGGGTAGGTTGAGATTTATACTCATAAATCACTTCTGAAAATCCTGTGAGGACTTCTTACCTGAAAAGAAAGGAACTCTTCTCTGTCTTCAAAGTAAACAAGGACAGCCTGAGTTGATTTGAAACTTCCAAGTGCTTGGAAAAATCACAGCAGCAAAACAAAGTCTGAGGAGCCCAGGAGGTGAATTGGTGTCACGTCCAATCCTGCCTCCAGATCCATCCCACATGCCAGAGGACAACTCATCTGCTGCATGCCCTGGGGCCAGGCACATAACTGGGGACAGAGAAGAAGGGAGTCGCAGAGGGAAGGGAAGAGGGTTGCAGGGCAGGGGCATGGCAATGGAAGATGTAACAGCTCAGGCATCAGATAGAAGAGAGACCACGACGTACAGCCATAACATTAATGGTGATTTCAAAGTAATTTACTTCTGTGGGGAGACCCTGGCAGGAATAACCCAGCTAAACAGCAGATTTATATCAGCTGACTGTCCTGCTGGGCAAGAGACACAAAACCTGTACCCACTGATCCGATTTTTGTGCCTACAGATTTCAACAAATGTGCAAGATGTAAAGCTGCTTGCTCTCCTCTTCCTCTGTTATGATCCCAGGCACAAGCTCTTCCCTTCACCCATTTCCTGGCCCATTAGGACTCAGTCGCTAATGCCTCCCAAAGCAGGACTTCACCAGTGCCCCACCACGAGCTGCCCTGACAGTACAGAGCAGGGGAGCATCCTGCCTGGTGCCCTGACACCAGGGTAGATGTCCTTCTGAGCCATGTCTGGAGACACTTCCCTGACCCTATGGTAGTTTTGGACACGACCTGCCCTTTTCTGCTGCTTTTTTTCTAGGAATGGTTCCAGGGACTTCTCTGATCAGCCTGTGAAGCGACATCACTGACTTAAAAAATATTAAAAGCCCCACACGTGAAACTGCACAGACAGCAGCATCCTCTCTGCATAGCTGTGCTGCCCTGCGGCAAATACCATTTTCTTGAGCAATTTATCTTCAGACCAGAACGGGGCAGCACCAACCCAGACAAATGTAGGCAGAGAGTGTGTGTGTCCCGAACTGAGCAGCATTTCTGTGAAAACCCCACATGTTTCGGGGAAAACAGTCTTTAGTGTTGCTAGCGGCACTGAGAGCGGCTGCGGAGCCCTGCCAGTTGTGTAGTCAATTGTTGAGAGTCTCACTTTGTTAAACATGGATCTGGAAGCCTTCCCAGACTATGCATCTGCCCCTCCAATTCGAGACCTAAGAGGCTGTAGCTGAATGGGGAGATAATGAGCAAATACATTCCCAGCGACTGCTTTGGGAGAGGAATTAATGAACCATTATCTTTTTCTCTTGAGCTCCGAGTGGTCCCTACCTCCCATTTCTCCCCTCCAAAATCAAGCTCTTGGGTAGAGGCTAGACACAAGCAAACATGGACACCTGTGTGCCAGATGCGCAGCCCCACATATACATGGGCCCCCCCAAGCTCGTTGCAGCGTCCCTCCCTGGGGGTCAGACAGACCACATGCTGCATGAAGAAGAAATGACACGATTCCTCCTCCTACCAGGCTCCTGAGTTCTTGCCCCTGCAGCAAGGGCAGAAGCAGGAGGCAGCTATGAAATCCCAGGCAGAAGGGTGATGTCGCTCCAAGAGCTGTGTCGCAGTGAAGGACTTCTAGCAACACCAGGCAGTGGACGCAGCTCCTGCAGAGCTGAACTATGCTCATTTGGACATCAAATAAATGAGTTGCCTGGACTGTGGGCACTATTTTCAGGTGATGTTCATAGGTGTGTTGGAAGCCCACCTCAGCTACAATAGCAACGCTCGCGAATGTGAAAATAATAGTCTAGATCATGGAACAGAAAGAGGAATGAGCACGAAATGTGACGTGGTGAAAAGGGAGGCTCGAGGCTGAGTTGTTCTAATGAGAGGCTGTCAGCGTCTGAAAGAGCTTAGTCAAGTGTAGGACACTATTCAAGCAGAGGAAGAATTTCTGTACTGTGCAGCATTCAGGAGACAGGAGAGCCTGAGCAAAAATGTGTGTGTGAGAGAGAGAGAGACCAGCCAACCGGGGAGAGAAGGAGGGGGTCGCACAAAGAAACAGAAGTGCTTTCTTCAGCTCAGAATATCTTCAGTCTCTACCAATTCACAGAGATAACAAACATGCTCCTCCTGAGAAAGGAAGATGTCTCTCCAGCGCTGAAGTGTAAGATCCTCGTTCTCTGCGGAGAAAACACGAGCAGCGTGTGGGGGGTGGTGTGTTCCCATGAAAAGTGTCTGAGAGTTAGAAAGCCTGGTGGATCTGCCCTGAATTTTGATGCCGCTCCCGTGTCCTCTGTCTCAGTTTCTCCTTCTGTAAAATGGAATCAACCATGTCCGCCTTTTTCTCTGAGGCGCCCCGAGGGCGATGTTTTGGCAGCGTTGCAGAGTTCCCTAGAGCGGCACTGTAGGCAGGGTGCTGGCAGTGTCCCCGCTCCTGCGTGGCGAGGAGGACGCCGTTCGCCTCGCAGAGGTCACCGTCCTCTGGCACGGGGAACTGCCTGACACAGTTTGCCTGGGGAAGGTCCTGGGTCCCAAACCAACCCCAAATGCTTGCTCCACGATTTTCTTCACAAGCCTCCCAGGAGACATCCTACTCCTTTGCTTCTCCATGCCCTTCTCAGCCCCTCTGCAATCTATGCCCACCTCTGCTTACCGCCCTTTTGCCTCCTCAGGCATCTACTTGCAGATTGAGCCATTTGCAGAAGCGCTCTGCAGGGATGCTCCCCACAGAATGTCCTCATTATGTTTTACTCTCATTTCGCGGGGCAGCATTTCACTGTAATATTGCCAATGTGCTCATGATCAGGCACAGAGGTGACAGCTCTTATAAGACAGGCTGCTCACACTGTTCTTGACGCTGTTGTTTCTCACTTTCTGCAGAGGTAAGCATTCATCCTCTGCAGCATCAGGCTGTGCTGGGAAAATATCAGGGCTCTGATACACCAGCGGCTTTCTGGGGAGTAACTAAGCACCTCAGATCCACTCATCTGTGGGAGCAGTATGATATGCACCCCTAAGAGCATCCTTCCATGCAGTTTAAGCTAACCTATCCCAATGACAGGTCTCACTCCTTGCAGTGGGGCTGCTGCCTCTGCGTTCATCAGCTGAGCTGGGTCAGGGAGTTAGATCAGCCAGAAACCACTCACATCTGCGACAAAGACCGTTCATTTAGCTATCGGTGAAAACTAAGTGCAATGGCATTAAAGCTGCTATTTGCTTAGCAAACAGATACAGGCTCATCAGTTGCCATGGATTAGCTGATGCGAAGTTACTTGTTACTGCAGTCACCTGGCAGTGCCTCTGAAGCTGGTGCAGCCTAAGGCAGCAGTGGCTGAGTCCTTGCCCTTGCGATAAGACAGCTAGAAGTAGTAGCAACAAAAGCAGTTTGTGTCTCTCATTGCTCTTCTCCCGATACAAGGACTAACAATATACGAGTTGAGAAATGGAAGCTTGAGCTCTGAGAGAGTGATAAACCGCTTGCTGGTCTCATAATCTCAAATGCTGCACCATAAACACGATATTCCCGCCCCATCAAGTGCGCTGCATTTCTTGCTACACAACTTTATGGATAAACAGCGTCTGTAAAGCATTGGATGGAATTGCTGGTCTCTAAACTTCAACCAGCCCCAATAACGCCGTCTCTCTTTTCTCATTCACAGCATGCTTTATATTTGGGCTCCTCGCTTTCCTTGCCTTACCACTCTCCATGACTTTTACAGGTAAGTTGACTACTAAAGCAATTTAAAAATAAGGAAATTCCCAGCACTGTGTGTCAGGTTAACACGTTTGGTGGGAGAAAGGAGTTGGAAAACTTAAGAGTTTCCAACTGCTAAACCTGTGTGTTGGTACTTTAGCTTCAGACAGAATCCCAGCCCACATTGCATGGCGGGGAGGAAGCAGTGCTTGAATTCTGACCCTATTTGTCTTAAAAACCCCTCCAGTGTGTCTTACCTCAACACAGGGCTCTGTCTGTGGGAGGAAGCTCAGAATCCGACACTTGAGAAGATTTCACTAATCAGGATCCCTCTGTATTAAGTGCATTGCAAAAATCTTAGAAGCGTAGGGCTGGAAGGGAAGAAGCGATGATCTAGGCTGTTATTTCTCCACCTTTTTGAAAGTGAGACCTGGTTTTTGGCTGATCTGTCTCTGTATAACCGCACCCCAAAGGCTGGATTTGCAAGTAGCATTTCAAGATCAAATATTTAAGAAAGGAAAGGAAAATCCTTTGAGCTGCAGAATTTTATACATTTTTAAACCATGTAAGGCTCTTCTTTTCTTAACTGTCACCTTTTCCTTACCATTAACATAGACTTTTTTAATTTATTTTTTTTTAAACTGAGCATTTTCTAACACTTCACTGCTCCCTTTGGGCCTTTCACATCCTCCACATGGGTTGCAACCCCTACTTGAGAAACATCAGTAGAGACACCGGCCCACGTCCACTTTCAGATAGGCTCACTTCCTCATGGCATCCCTGACAGATGTCTGACTTGCCCTCGCTCAAGGAAATTCCATAGCTTCCCAAGGAGCCTATTTCAGCATTTTATTGCTCTCACAGACAAAATATTTTTCCCCATATCCAACCTAAATCTTCCCTATGGCAAATTAAACAGATTACAGCCTGTCCTACCCACCGTGGTCACAAAGACAGATTGGTCACCGTCCTACTCAAGAGAACCTTTGAACTGTTTGAAGGCTGCTATTATAACCTCACTCCGTCTTCTCTTTTTTTTCCAGAGATCTCAAAAACCTACTTCTTTCATCCTGACCTCACAGGTTGCTGTTTCTGTAGCTGGGTTTTTTTTTGCATTTTTGCCTCCTGCCTTTGGCCTCTGGCCAATGTAACTATTTTTTTTTCCCCTAAAAAAAAAGTTAAAAAAAAGGAACACAAGGCTCCGGCTGAGACCTGAGGAATGAGCAGTGCAGAATAATTAGCTCCTCTGTTTAACATGCAGGATTCCTGTAAACACACCTCAAAATGAAAGATGCTCTCTCTGCACCAACTCATTGGCTCCAATTTAGCTTATGGTGCATTGTAAGCCCAGATGGGTTTTGGCAGCACTGCTCCCTATCAGACATTTCTCATTTTTTATTTACATTGAAGTTTTCTCTCCTATACGCAGTGTTCAGCTTTATCGGTTGTCCTCTTGTAGATTTTGGATGTCTTTTTCCAGTGTATCCAGATCACTTTGAATTTCAAGTTCTGTCCTCAAGACCCTTTACAATCATTCTAGATGGGTATCCTTGAGAAGTTGTTCACCTTCTGCCTCGTGAGTAGTGGAAGATGGTGCAAAGGAGCTCTACGTGCAGATGCTGTGGGCAAGGTGCATCCCACCTAGATGTGGACTGCACACATCTGTAACCAAGCTAACCATCATGTGCTGCCCTTGCAGGCAGTTAAGAGAAATGGATGTTTCTGATAGTGAAAGTCCCACACCCTCTTTTAGGTGTCTACATTGACATGAGATGACTTTTAAGGGAGTTGGGACACCTAGCCTGTTGGCTGGTATAATTGGCTAAACCCCTAAAAAAACCTGTTCATCTAAAGGTTGGTGCTGCTTCCTTTATTTGGGGCCTTCTGAGTACCAGTGATGACTGTGGTAGGATTCTGATTAGGACATCCTAATTAGGAATTAGGGAGTTCTAATGAGGGATTATGGAGCAATTAGGAAGTAGGGTAATGGACTGAACTGTTACATCTCAACACTTAGGCTCTTATGCTTATCCATGACTTAAAATTGCTATTTATCCCTTAAGAGGATTTTAGCTTTAGTTTTTCCCCAGGTTGAATGTGCCTGAGCTGTGGAATAGGGGTGGGAAGGTATAATTCAAAGTGTGGTACAGCTTGCATGCATATTGACAGCCAGCCTTCTGGGAATGAATCTAGGACTGGAGCCTGACCACTTATAAATATTGTTTCCTAGGAATATTTCATAATATCTTTAAGATCAGTGAGAATTGGAAAGTGTATGGCAAGATATTAGCCTGGAGCTCTGGGTATCTCCTGCATCAGATATAAAGCCCCCCCCCCCTTTTTTTTTCACAACTTAGTGAAATTAAGAGATAATGTCACTGTAATATGGTGTTGTCAGAGGATATTGGTTTCCTGCAGCTACGTATCTGCAAAGACATTTTTAGGAAAATGAAATGTCAAGGAAAATGCAGATATTTATTATCCAGGCAAAAGCCTCTGATTTTCTGATAACATTCTGTTACCATGATCTCAGAGAATAACTTGCTGATGTGCCTCCAGTCATTTTGGCGCTAGCTTTCTGCAGAGGAAAACTGTGAGATATTTTCAAATGTTAACAAATAAATTATAATAATATTCATTAAAACTCAGAGATGAAGAACTGGTAGCTGCGGTAATAATTACACACTAACATTATACACTTCTAAAATTTGGTAGCACTGTAAATCACAGCATAAGTCAAGATACATGAAAAGGACTCGGCAAATTTTCCAAGCTCCAGACTTGCGACATCATTTAAGCCGCAGATTGTTTAGCAGCTTTCTAAGTTTTCCTTGCAGAGATGATCCCCTTTTTCTCACTAAACACTCAAAAAATAGAGCGAGCTATGGAAGGACCTTATAGAAATTTTTTTTGAGAATTTCTTTTAGTTTCCGGGACAGTGAAGGATTGCTCCCAATAACACATTCTTGTACTTTGTCCAGACTGCCTTTATACACAGCGTCCCCCAGGGGTAGCTAAATCACATCTGAAAGCTGATGACATCGTTTCCTCAATAGGCAGTCTAAATGTTCCTCTGTTCAGATTTAACCCAGTACTACCGCTCATGGTTATATCTACACCAAATAATTCCTCAACTACCAAGTGCTCCCGATAGTTGTCTGAAGCCTGTTCTCATACTCTGTGCCTTTATGTGGGAGCCAGTCTTGCTCTTTGGCGACTGTTGTTAACATAATCTTTCCTTGCATTTCAGTCCTTCAGCCACTCACTGTTTCTGTGCGCTTCTGTTGATTTGCTGAGATGCTTTCTGATAAAATGGTGCCCAGAAGCAATTACTTTGAGATAAATCCTCTGCAGCATCCTAGTGTAAAGACCACAGTCCAGGGCCCAACTGAGGTCTACGCTAAGTGATGGCAGCTGCAGCCGTCCACTAGGAACAACTGAAAATGGCCTGGCATGTTGTGTCCTTTGTCTCCTATTAGAATCATAGAATCATAGAATTGTCTAGGTTGGAAGGGACCTTTCATATCATTGAGTCCAACCATCAACCCAACACTGACAAAACCCATCACTAAACCACGTCTCTAAACACCACATCTACCCATCTTTTCAATACCTCCAGGGATGGTGATTCCACCACTTCCCTGCGAAAAGAGAAGATGGGGAGCAGACACCAGATTAGCCTTGCTATATAGCAGCCCTCCTTTATTATGGGATGCACTTTAGGTATTTTCAGCTACCTGAGAAGAGCAAAGCAGCTAAAATGAGGTCAAGCATCTCATGGATAATCACAAGTCACAAGGCCACTTGGTTAGTGTGGCATTTGTGGGCCATGCCACAGCACTGCCCAAAACAGTGTCCTTAGAGAAGCTCTTTTGCTGTCATATCTGCCTGCAATATTCTCCCAAAACCTACAGAGTACCGCTCCCTGTCATTCAAATCCTTCCCAAGATGGACTGCTGTCATGTTACATATATGAAAGGACTCCAAAATAGATTTGTCTGGGAAACAGAATCATAGCTTCATGAAAAAAAATGACATGTTTTCTTGATTAATTTTTTTTCTTTTGGCCTCAACTCAAAATCGCAGTAACACACTGGAAATAGCAATTGCCTAGGTTCCTAAACTGAAATACATTCCCTGAGATCCCTGGCCAGCTGCTTTTGTGGCAGGCTATTACAGGGCCAAGGACTCTGAAACCCCTGGCAGCTGCTTTCTGAAAATGATATAATTTGTGACGATTTCCCTGCTGCCCACCCCTGTAAAGTTGGGAGTCTGAGCAGCTCTCAGTGTTACATAGTGGCAAAACGGACAAAAAATTACAGCCTTGCAAGAGGGGACAAAAAGGGAAAGAGTCCAAATCAGTCTAAGTCCACCCCTTTCCAATTATGAGAAGGCTGGTAATAAATACTTAGTGTAGAGGAGTCCTCTGGACTCCACAGTCCTTACTCTCAGCAGATCACAAGACACCGCCTCGTATCCTATGACTAAAGTAAGACCTATAGCAAGCACCCACAATCCAGAACACTGCATTATGCTATGCAAAGAGCACAGGAGAGGTTCAGGACATCAGCAATGTTCTGGACCAGCAATAGCAGTGGATTTGGCATGCAAATTGATAAGCTGAAGAGGATTACAGGTACAGAAAAAAGCAAAAAAAAAAAAAACCAAACCCAAACCACTGGTACTTCTTTCCTGATTTCTCCTGTTCAGTGTAGTTCTGAACATGGAGGCAAGACCATGTTTAGCACTAAGGCAATGTTTAGCACTAAGACAATGTTTAGCATGAAGACCATCACATTACTTTCAGTATCCTGCATCTAGATAACCCCAATTATTCAGAGAAAAATTTCTCCTTGAAAATGACTTACACAACAAGAAGAAAACAGAAAATCCTTTCTGTCCCCTGCGACTGATGAGTAGAAGTCCTGAAACACGGGATCAATAACAATATAATTATAGTGTAATGAACAGTTTAAAATCGGCTAAAGATGCCACTGGGTAAGAGACTTGGGCAGGGGATTCATCTCAGCTAACTTTAGATATCTATAGCTGGCTGTCTAGATTCCTTGTATAGCCACAGAGAGAAAGACGCACTTTCAGGGCCCAACTCATCCGACCTATTTTAAATGCCTGTCTTAGGATGAGATGAATTGAATTTTACAAGTGTCTATTTCTCACTATTGACTATAAAGAGAGTCTAGGAAACTAGTTCAGATATGGATGCCTGCATTGCAGACATCTATATTTGGACAGATGAGTCTCTCTGCCACAGACCTGTATCACAAGCTGCCGTGTCTACTGCCAGCAACATCCTTGTACTGCCATACACTCCCTTCCCTAAAACTTACCCAGCTTTCTCTTTCTAGCAGTAGATTTTTGAGGGTTGCCAGGATCCTTGGCTCCATAACAACCAATGCTTTTAGCCTCCAGCAACCCAAACAGCCTGGAAACTGGAGCTTCTGTGGTTCCCTATCAGCTGCCTGGGAAGCTAAAATGGTTCCAGGCACTCCCATGGGTGCTGGGTCCCAAGCTTCAAGGCATTTAACTCGGGAACATACCACTCACGAGAGCTAATGAGCAGGCAAGGCTTGGGAGCAGCTTATCAGAATTCCTTCTTTTCACAAACAGTTTTGATTTTCAATGAATTTTCTACTGCTGATGAAAATGTCCTGTCCAGCTCCTTCAGTCATTCATTTAACAAAGATGCAGGGGCTGAAGCTAATGACCTGTGTACATGGCTCCAATCAGTAATGCCGGATCAACCATAATGCTGTTGTTACCTTTGCTCTCTCTCTTCCTTCTCCTGCCTTTCACTTGTTCACGGTCTCTCTCCTGGAGTGGGGGATGCAAACCCCCTTTAATTCAGCCCCTATTTCAGTAGATGCTGGATACAAGTCTTGAGTCTAAGCACCACACTTCACTTACACTATCTTTAGTTTTCACTGTACAGCTTGCTGCACTATTTGATCACTTGAGATAACAAACATTAATTTTTGCTGTTCAGGAATGAAGTTTTTGGAAGATTGCCCAGTTCAGCCACTAATTCCATTATATCTGCTGGTGGGTGGCGTGATTGGCAGCTTAAAGGTAATGTGCCTTCTGTGTGTGAGAAATATTTTGTGTGCCTAGACTTTGACTTGCTAGTTAAGACATAATGATGGCTCCAGACAGCTATGTGCATGCTGTGCTGCAGAGAGCTATGGGGATTGAACTGTGCTTGTTCCAGCACCTAAAGCACCCGTCAGTCAAGTGAGACACTAATAAGTTCAGCCTCCAGCACTGTCCCACACATTGTGGTGTGACTTCCTCCTACATCACAGCATCTGTGCAACCATCCCTCCTGAGGGAAATGACTACATAACATGGATGCATGTGGTAAATGGGGTCTTATTTCCACAGTCTTCCAAGCCTGCCAGACCTTTCTCCTTCATTTTCAGACACACAGGCTGGACAAAAAGTGAAGTTTCTCTCCTAGCTTTGGCAATACCATAAAACTACAGGTGTTCGTACATAGCCCTTCACAATTTCCATTTATTCCCACTCTGACCTGGCCAGGAGCAATGACTATGCAGCAGCATGGCTTCCTTCCAGAGTAAATATACCCTTGCATCACAGCAGGGCTTATTACTCTAGCACAGCATTTTCTAACCACAGCTACCTGTCTTCCAGTGGACTGTGCTCACTTATACCTTCCCTGAGCCAGAGCCTGGCTGCTTGACAAGTAGAGACATCCTCATATCCATGCTACACCCTGATCACTATAAAGCCATAACCCTGCGTTGACTGTAGGGTAAAGGATTGCCCCGTTCTGACAGTCCCTTTGCAGACGGTGTTAACTGGCTGCTAGTAGGCACGAAGAGGCTTCTCGCAACAAACTGCAGAGCTACTTTAAGGCTTCTCAGCAGAATTAAGCAAAACTGGTTTTTGCTGTCCCAACGATGCTCCTACCAAAGGAAGGAAGAGGGGCAGAGCTGAAAGAAAAGCTTTGGAACCACATGAAGAGCTAAGAAGAGCAAGTGCTGCTTCTGGGGAGAACATCTGTACTGGTAGCATGGGCTGTCCTGCATAGCTAATGGTGGCAGCAGCAACCCAGCACTCTTACATTCCCAGGAGCCTGGCACCAGCTGAGCAGATGGGATAGACCTGATGGGCTGTGGCCTGATGTTTCAAGGGACAAGCTTCTCCCTTGAAAGGGAACCTGCTAGTCTCCAACTTGACAGCATGGCATATTGCAGCCAGCAGACGCTGCAGACAGGAGCTACCTACGTTCCCCTTGGATAACATTTCTAGCCCCTTTTCTCTGCCAGGATTGAAAGAAAGGGGAAAGAATATTCCTCTGCGGGTCTCTGCATCCCCTGGACTCTGTCACAGTGGTAACCAAACTGCAGTAGATCACTGGGATATGCATCACCCCCCCGAGGATCTTTGGTCAGTAAATAAGTAAACGGAGAAAAAAAGAAAGTGCTTAATCTCGTTATAAGGAATTTGCTATGCTATGAGCTCTACTGGCAAATGCTTAGTCATTCGGTCACACCAGTGGACTTAACTGTATAATCAAAGGTTCATTTAATAATAGTTTAGAAAAGAATAGAGAAGAATTGAAAGGAAATTCTCACGCTGATGAATTGAGGCCTTCATCAAAAACGTTGACCGTTTCTTAGCTATTTCTGGTTTAAAGTCAGTTTTTCTCACCCTAAATAAGACGGTAAGCGGGTCAGTTGATATTCTTGCTGACGTCAAATAATTTGGCTTCAGTTGACAGCAGGACTGCCTTCTTTGCAGTCTGGCAATACATTTGGTCAGAATTTGATTGGCCTAACTCACGTGTCACCTCATAGTGCTTAATCTGTAGCCAAATTCCACCTGTCTCAACTCTGCCCTCTCTTATGTTCATCGGACCGCACCAACTTCACTGAGCACTACATTTGCTTGACCTCTGAGAGTTAGAAGGTCAGAGGATGGGTATAGGATGAAGTCTGAATGAACGCTGTCCTGCGACGGACATCATTTAGCGGCAAGTCATTCTGGCCCAGATCTGCCTTGTGGACTGGGGCAACTGTTTCAGATGCAGCAAGATAACCCAGGTTTCACAATGTTTGGCCCAAATCCTCATTGGGCCCTGTATATACCCCTCCTACAAATCTACCAAAATGAAGAAAATCACTTAGGGGACAGAAATTTAAAAGCTTCTCTACGCTGCAGTCAACCTACCTACATACTTTGCATTGCCAAGACTAAACTAGAAATCTTCTAAGCATTGCTGATGAGTCCTACTGCATTTCCCTGCAGACCAGGCCTTCCTAACCTCATGGTACTATGATATTCCATCTATTTCTTTGCTAGTACTGACTGAAGGCAGGAATGGAGCAATCTGAGAAAATGATGCTTAATTGAAGAAAACTTGACAGAATCATTCCAAGTATCTGAAGCAGTTTATTTGGGGTTTAGGTCAAAGTCTAGATCCTTCAAATTTTATTTAAGCTGATTCACCTATATATTATGGAAAATAAGAGTTAGGAGAGACAAATCCACCCACTACAAGGCAGGAACTACTCTACTTAAGTCATTTAGCAGTTACTCTAAACTGTTCTTAAAAGTCTCCAGCGTGGGAGCTGCTGCCATCTCCCTACACAATCTGTTCTCATGCCTTTCCATCCTTACCATTGGCAAGTTTTTTCCAATGTCTGGCCTAAATCTCCCTGGTGAATAAACTGTAGGGAAAAAAAAAAAAACGGGTTATTTTCCAGCAGGATCTGCCTCATTTGTGGCTCCTCAGCTTTCTTTTACATGATTTTGACACACTCAACCTTAATTTGGTCCAAAGGCTGGCCATGGCCAGAAGGTGTTCATACTTTCTGCAGCCAGTTTACTTATTCCTTTTTCTCCCCCAACGCCTCCAGGTCACTCTCCTGCTGTACGACTCAACCAGGATGAGGCAGCTGCTTTCCAAGTCTGTTGTGATTGATGATGACGATGATGACGAATATCCCTGGAGGCAGAACGCTCACAAGTACTACATCCATCTAACCCTCAGCCTTTTTCTCTTTCTCTGGTTCATTCTTGGGAACTACTGGGTTTTTTCTGTGTACCTGCCAAATTTCATCCCACCTTTCCATCAGCCTCAGGATTACTGTGACAAAACCCTGTACATTTTTGCTGTTGGTGTTCTCATTATTAGCCACACTGTTCTCTTTCTCCTTATCTTTTGTAGCTGCTGCATATATTGTTTTTCCAGGCAAAGATACTCCTCGGAGGAAGACTAAATGCCACATAAATAAAGCCCCAGATGTTTGGGAAAGAGTGTACAACAAAGGACAGGCAATAATTCACTCTTGTGTACATCTTTGTTGTACTATATATATGTATGATAGCAGTGAACTGCAAGAGGAAATTGTAAAATACAGTGCCATCTGGAAATAGCTAAGCTGGAATACAGCATAGTCAATGTAAAACTGCTGCTACAGGTGCCAGGGTGCACTCCTGCTAACTTCTACATTCCTTTTTTAACTCTTGCATATTCTATCTGGAGTAAGCTCTTGCAGGTGGCAAACTCTTCTAAAACCAGGTCCCCTTATGTTGTTTCAGCACAGTACATCTTTGCCTAAAAAAAGTAGCCATGTTGTCCTCTTCACTGGGACCTGAACGTCTCCATAGCCTTGCTGAGGTTTGTTACTGTCCCTGCATTACAGAGGAGGGAGCCAAGACAAAGAGATAAAGGGCTGTACTGGGACCATTTTGCATGGCATGTGGACTTTGACAGTAACTTAGATGCTCACTAGGGAGCTATTCAGGCCACTGCTGGACCAGTCAGTAAGTAGCTGTGATAGCAATACGAGCATGTATAAAAGGCAGCCTGAATATGGCCCCCAGGTCTCTTCTGAACTTGGATTAGAAAGCATCTATATCTAATTTTGGTGCTAAAACAGTCTGTACATATCCACACATATCCAACACATCCAACCGAGCCACAGCCACTTTGCAAGTCTTTGGCAGAACGACGAACTGAGCTACTGGGTATCAGAACAGTGCTTTAACCAGGGCTCAGCATCCCCCAACCTGGGGAGACTCCTCCACTTTTTGTATGGCAGTAATTTGTCGGTACCACACCAACACAGAGGTGGTTAATGAATGATTGTGATCGAGTTCATAGAAAACCTGATGACGTTATGTTGGTATTTTAAATATAAAATGATAATAAGGCAGGGATGTGAGAATTTCAGGCAGATGCATTTACTACAGCAGTTCTCTGGTTGTGGTGTGAGTGTACATTTGATTTATTCACCTTGGTGCTGTACATATTGAAATCTATACTTAATGGACAGATGTAATGCAAACAGCTTTTAAGCCAACAGCAGTGTCAGCTTTAAAAGCACCAGCATGCACAGAGACAATTGTTTTGTGACATGTAATGGAACAAGCGTGTAACTGGTCCTGGTAGATTGTTTTTTAAGTGTTGAAGAATGCAGTGTAAAAGTGCTCTTTCTGCTTTTGCTTTTATGGACTTCTGTTAATATGGTCAAAATGGAAGGGCTCCCCTCTCTTAAAGCATGAGGGTGGCCCCACGCACAGGAAGAAGATGTGTGTTTGGGGTATTTTTTCTGTTAAAACCCACACAGCTGAAACCTACATTTTAGAGAAACCTAAAAGACTTACACTATGCCTGTGGAAGGGCAAGATCTGAAAAAGAACATCAACAATATGCCACAACCAAACAAGCTCTGCGCAACCATCCTTCCTAGGACCGAGGCTGAACACAGCGTAACATCTGTGGGAAACATCTGTCCTTGACCATGAACATTTATGTCTGGGGCTACTGTATAGAAAACTAAGGGTGCATTCGGTCCAGAAGGATTTGAATTCAGGCCCTGGCTTTAAGAACTGTTCATTTCCCGAAAACTAATTCTAAAAAGAAGGGAGGATAAAGGGTGAAATAATCTCACAAGACGGCAGCATCAGTGTAGAGTTCCCCTGCTCTGCAGCAGCCACTCAGGAGAAGTCACAGTCAGGCTATCCCTGCTCAAAAATCCATGGAATGGGAATTACTAACACGGCTGGCTGACTTATGCCATGCATGGTTGCATGTAGGGAGATATGACCAATGGAAATATTTCCTTTTATTTGTGGGCCTCAGATTGTGTCTGGGAGACCTAGGCTGTGGACCTGCTCCACCCCATGCTCTCCACTGCCTCTCTAAAGGTACTGCTATTTCTGAAACACCACTGCTGCCAATGGTGGAACGCTAGAATTCCTCCTTTCCACCCCAAATACTTCACTGGCTCAGCACCTGGGCTCCTGGATTTCAGCATTCAGTTCTCAACTGGTCTAAGTGATTTTACCTTCAGTGGAGAGCATCTTTCATTCATTAAGATGTCGAAGTGTTTAAGAAATTGCCTATCAGCAGGCATAACTCCATCCCTCACTCAAATGCACCAAAGCAGCTGTTTATCATTACACACGAATTTTACCCAAAAGCTTGGAACAGGCATTACAAAAAAAGAAAATTATACTCAGTTGATAATGCAAAAGAGATTTAACAAGAAAGCAGCTACACACATTTCACCCATAGAATTCCAGTACAAACTTCCCTATTCTTGCAAAATGCTGCTAGAATCTTTCTTGGTGACAAAGGATTAAGGGCTCATACTCTGAATTTTAAGTCTGAATTGAGTCCCATGTTGCTGCGCATCCAGTGACCCTGCAGCAAGTGATGAAGTGTGCGCTCCTATCTGAGCAAATATGGGGTGATTTTAGCTCAGCCTGGAAGAGAAGAGCTGTAAGTGAAGTCACATTGCCTTGTGTTTTCTGTGTGTCCGTGTGAGCCCAGTTGCAGCAGCTCAGCAGATGTGCAAGGATTTATCAAACTTCAGCCACGCAATGGTAAGCGTGAGGCCTATGTCCCATTCACGGGAGGCTAAAGCTGACTGATTCTCTGCAGTCCACCATGGAGGCTTAATTCTTTAGGGATGAGAACCCGGTGCATTCACTGACATCGTGGGAAAGCACTGCCAAATCACAGTCCTAGACTTTCAGTACCAGGCTGGCACAAAGACAAAATGACAGAGGTATTAACGAAGCAAAAGGCATTTGTGAAATACTTTGAAGTCATACAGAGTAAACAACAAGCTTTGTTAGGACTGGCAGAGGAAAATTCTGAATTGATAGTATTTACCTTTACTTGTGTACATCAATAAGCTATGGCACATGGAAGTGTGAATATCAACACCTCCAAAATTGTTGGAGCCATCGTGTATCCAGAGAGATCTGAGCAGACCTTCTGCACTTTCACTGCTACTGCCTCCTTCAGCAGGCTGGAATCATGCATGTGTGGAGCAGGGACACCTGGTTTTGGGTATATGATTAAATACAATGGAATTACAGTGACTTGTTAAGTTACCACTCTTCTCCTGACCTGCCATCAGCAGCACAGTTTCTCTTGGGTTGCTCCAGTGGCTAAATAAAACACTCAGTTTAAGCCCAAATGAAAGAGGTTTAATTGAAGGTACTTTATCTCACTTTGGGGTAAGCTGGGAACATGTGCACGGTCCACAGCCCCTTAGCTTGCAAGCAGCAACATTTTAAATTGCCACAAACTGACGGTGTCCCAGACATATGCTCAGTCTCTGGAGAATTAAAATGTTCTTTTTTCTTTTTTTTTTTCACAGTAATATAAATGTCTTCTGGAAATGGAAGAAAATACACCCTTAAGCTAATTATTATGAACTCAGAAATTTGTTGATTACAATGCAGGAAACCAGCTGTAACTGTTCCAGTTAAATCACCTCCCCATCTTGAGAAACAAAGGTCTATTTCTAGCTTTTAAAGGGAAAAAAGGACGTAATTTCAATGGATTAGATAGCCTGCTCACTGCTAGTCATGGGTACTACAGGAATCTAATAATATAAAGACACAGACTCCAGACACACACAAATCATAAATGCAATGGTAGCAGCCATGAAATAAATCTCACTTCATTGCCCACAGTATATGTTTCCTCCCACTACTCCACCTTCTTCAGCAAAGGGCACAGTATTCCAAAGCTCTAGGGAACAGCTTCCCACAGCTATTTTAAAAGCTGCAGCCAGACAGGCAAATGCTTTGTTCCTTCATTCCAAATGTTGAACACAGACAGCTCCTACCTCCTGACCCAGAGAAGAAAGATGAGCATCACACATATCACAGACCTCATCTCCTCAGGAGCAGAAACAGGAACGTTGTGCTGCTGGAGAAGAGAAGTAGATTTCTCTCACACAGCACTCGCTCTGAGCATTATGAGGTCCCAAGAAATCACACTTTAAAACTACAAGGTGACTGTGCAGAAAAAAATAAAGATGCAGAAGCTATTCTAGGTTATGTCAAGAGCTGTTCTGCATGTCTCAGATACTGAAATGTGAACAGTTGGTGTAAATGAGCCTAAATGCTTTGACTTCACAGACAAAGGGCTATGAAGATTAAACCGGTGATAACTCCTATACCTTGTACAACATTCTAAACCAGATGAGTTTCTCTAAGTTATCTTGAATCTTACCTTTGATTGTTCATCTTCCCCAGATTCTAGTTGATAGGGACTTTGCATCACGATGAAGACCCATGTATGTTCTCCATATAATATAGAAAGGATTGTTACTTCAGGACTGCAATTTGAAATTGTTGCTTCTTGGCTTACGTTTCTTGAGGTTCCTGTTCATTACTTGAGTACATGAAAGTCCCACAGATGCTTGCCAGAAGAGGAAAAAGAAAACATTTTTAGAAAGTATAATATTTGAGGGAAAATAAAAAAGGCTGACAACTGCCATCTAATATTGCATAATACAAGAAAACAAGGTACAAGAAAGCTGCTAACTAGAACAATGTTATATTGCAAGAACAGGTTTCTGAGAAAATTGTATGAAGTTCTGAGAAATCACATATACTTGTTTGTAACAGTGGTTTTATACTAAATGTCTCATTTGAATAAAAAAGCAGTGAGGAAGATGTTGACCAGTGTAAGTGCATGAACCTATGTGATCAGAGTTTAAAAATTAAAGGTACTTTACATTTACCAGTCATGCTAATTATAATCAACCCTGCTGCAATTTCACTGAGATGAATAGCTATATCAGAGACTGATTTCGCCCACAAATTTGAATCTAAGCCATATTGACTCTTCTGTCTGATCATTAATACTCAAGCAAAGGGGGGAATCTGTGATACCTTTCTCTGTGCTGCAGTACAGCAGTTGAAATATGAGAGGTGCTCTGAGATGCAGACTGTGGGCCTGTAGGCCAACGTACATGAAAGCTTTTTTTAACAAAGTCCTCATGATGTGCATGTGAGTTAGGTACCTGCATATCTTATGGATTTGACTATTCTCAGTCCTTTGGAAGAAAATATTTAGCCTTTCAGTATCAATATGAAACGAGCACACAGGCTGCAAACAGTGGAGAAAAAAAAATCCACTATGCACACTTATTCACCAGTTGCTATAGACAACACCTTTTTATAATCATTGTTTATTATTTTCTTTTTGTACTGCTATTCTACTTCTGCATGGATTTAATATTACTAGTTCATAAATTCTATTTATTTTCAGAATATCTCAGAAGAAGAGTTGCTTCATTATTTTTAATGGACTTCTAAAAAAATTTGTCCAACAACAGGTGAAATAAGACTTTTAATAAGCAGGTCAGGTGGTTATTTGCAGGGGAAGGTTTGGCTCCATAGCTTTACATGGATAAGTTTTACATATTTCTGTGGGTTCTGTTACCACAGCATGTGGACTGCTTGCAGACACAAAACTTCAGTCCATTCCACTGACATTTGAACATAACATACAGCAACCACATAGGCTGAGGTGTGCCTGTTGCCCTGCTTGTAGATATCTCTTGGTGGATACATGTTACTAGATAGTACCTGCAATTTGGTAACAATCATGCTAAAATAATAAATGCTAATAAACTGAAAGATTTTCACAAGAAAAATAAAAGTATGGTCAATAAGCCCATGAGCATCCATCTCCAATAACTGGTAGTAAGAACAGTACGACCCAGTAGTAGAGCGGAAAGAAGACAAACACATAGCTGAAGAAAGTACTAGTACAGGTAACTACATTATTGTCACAGCGTAGCAACAAACGTGTGCATTCAACTATGTTGCCTACTGTAAGGGCATAAAGATAATTTTTCAGTCATGGGAATCATAAAATTTTTTATTGACCTAAAGATTTACTTTCTAAGATGAACTATAAAGTTCCTATTATGTTTAAAACAGCTATAAACTGAAGCATGCATAAACTATTTGATGCATACGAGATTAATTAGGTTAGCAGTAGGTTGACCTCCTGCTCCCTGTCAATTCTTTTCACTTTGGGAGGACACTCGGGAGTCCCTTTCCCTGCCAGGACATGCCTATCCCTGGGAGGCCCTGCAGGCTCTCAGAGACCAGGGCCCTCAGGAGCCGATGGCGCAAACCTATACTTCTGATAAGGCAAAGTGAGATTCCTTTTATGGGCCCCTGAGTAAAAAGAAGTGATTGAACTGAGCTGGTGACATACTGCCACATTTGTTTCTTGAGAACAAAAGGCTATTTGGTCTGCAGAAAGCTTGACTGTTCATTGGAAACAACACTGCTGATGACAGCAGCTGGCAAACTTGGTGATGACTTGGGTATAAGAGCACACAACAAAGAAAATACCCTGCTGTTCATAAAAACACCACACATACTAGAACTTCGACCCCTCCCTGAGTTCAGGATGGGCAGCTTTTTCTTCCCTCCCCCTGCTAATAGCACAAGCACTTCAGACGTGTGCCCGAGACCTCAGGGCCTGGATGTTCCTCTTTGACCGCTCGCCAAACCCCCTGCTTCAGCCAGGCAAAAGGAAGAGCACCGACTGCCTCTCCCCAGGCTGCTGACAGCTCTTAATTGCTATTACACTCACTGGGGCAGCGCTAGTTCCTAAAGCTGGAGTTTTCAAGTGTTCTGCACCCAGATCTGAGGCCAGCAAGGCAAACACAGGGTTGGGAGTAAGCCACAGCGACAGTGGCTTGCACATGGTTACCACTTCCTTTGAAAACCTGGCCCCAACTACAGATGCCAAGCTTTTCTGCAAATCTGGCCCTTAAAGCCTGCTCCAGTTCCCATTGCAATCAGTGGCGATGTTCTGATTGATTTAACGGGGGCAGGCATACAGACTTAATTAGAAAATTGGTAACTGCAAGGAAAGAAGAGAATGCACAACTGCCTGCCAGATCTCTGGTAGGAAGCAAGCAAAGGAGCCAGTTGTCCTTAAGACAGAGATTTTAGCCTCTCAAAAAAAAAAAAAAAAAAGAAGAGATTGGCAAGATGGCCTTGAAGCTGCTCTTAAACATCTTGTATAATTGCTTTTCAGCTCTTGAGAACTCTATCTACCTTTTAGATCTGTCCCCTGGGAAGAAAATATGAAACATGCTGAAACATACAGCCCTTAACAGCAATCAGTATTTTCAACTTTTGTGTTGGGAGGCAATTAAAACTTTGCTTAAAACTCCTTGCTCTTTGACAGGTACAAAGATGGATCAAGTCTAAAGTGTGTTTTTCATATTAGTCCAGCTGGGGGCCAGAGCGGCGCTTCTCACCAGCTCTTGTGTTTTAATAAAATACTGAGATTCTTAATTCATTACTGTATGAAAAATCCTAATATCTAGAGGCTCACACTCACAACACTCCAGAATTTTTATTTGCTTTGAGGATTATCTGCATTCATGGAGGTCCTACATAACAGATGCAGGGACTATTTCTACACTGGTAAATGCATCTGCCTGAAAGCAGGATCACCAGTGCCAAGCCAAACTGTGCAGTGTTAACCCTGGTGCAGTTTCATCCATAGTGTTTGAGAACAAATTTTTCCTTGAGCAACCTATCCCCCTGACGACATTTGAGCTTGTTTTGGTCAGATGTAGCTGTTTAATACCTAAAGAGAGTCTGGGCATCAACAAAGGTTTAGCTAGTTTGGGCAATAGAAGGATCAGGACCTGAGAATCTGCTATGAGTTATTTGATAGTGTAGATATACCTTAAGTGTTATAGTCCCTGAGGGGAACACTTAACTTGGGTATGTTACATCAGGACTAAACACCGACAGGGTGAAGCCATTTCATTCTGTGCTCAAATGAGGGAAATTTTAGGAGCTCGATAGACTTGTGGTTCTCTTGATCTCCCCACCTTCCAGTGGGGGAGCCAGGCTACATGTATATATCAGTTGCTGGCTGTGATAACTCTCTGAGATACTGGCTGCCTATCCATGAGAAGAACTCTTTATCTAAAAAATCCCTCACATTCAGAGCAGTGTCCTATCGGAGTTTAATGCTAAGCTAGTAGCAATCATGAAAGAAACCAAAAGCTGTAACTTTCCAAATCTCCAATCTACAGAATCGATTCTAATTCAGCTAACAAGGTGTATCAACCCAGAATTCGGCACAAAAGGCAACATGCAGCCAAAACTCTTGATATGGGCAAAAAATTTGCCTGCGAGAGCACTGTGAGGCTGGTCCTTCAGCAGCACCAGCCAACTCTTGGCAAAACTATGTTTTACCCTTCTCCTGTAACACAACCCATACTGCCTTATCCCTGAGATGGCTGGGTTAGCAGAGAGCACTCTACAATCTCTACAGTCTCCTGCCCCTGGAACAACAATACAAAAGCAAAACATCA
Organism: Numenius arquata; assembly: GCF_964106895.1. Taxonomy (NCBI): domain Eukaryota; kingdom Metazoa; phylum Chordata; class Aves; order Charadriiformes; family Scolopacidae; genus Numenius; species Numenius arquata. The sequence goes on along the minus strand of NC_133576.1, from coordinate 112,030,228 downwards.
CAGGGGGTGAAATGAGGTAGCAGAAACATCTAGGTGTTAGGACAGTGTGCAACAGCTCGCTCCTGATGTGAAGCTGCTCAGACAGAGAGAGAGAGATTTCATGGCTGAAATATTTATGCATGGATGTGTCAACACCGTGCTGCGATGTTTCCTTTCTGGGTGCAAGCTTAGGGCCTCACTCTGGAAAAAGAAAGTGTTTCTAAGCAGAAATCTCCCAGCTGAGTGCGCTCAGGGATTGTTGCAGTCTAGCAACAGCATCACTTCTCAGCGTTTACAAAATCTCCTGAAAAATGGCATTTTTTAGAAGGGTAAGGCTAACACCACAGTAGTGGTGCTACAGTATTTATATAATATCCTCAGATAATTTTGTGTGTGCACCAGGGTGACGCTGGTTCCCAACCCTACATTCAGATGTCTTCCTAACAATCTTATCTTTTCTAATGTTAATAACAGTAACATGCTGTAATTGCCCATCACTGCTTAAATCCCAAAATACTGTAAGCTGTTCCCATTGTCTGGCTGCCATAATATATTTTTGTGCTTAACTCACGGACAGCTTCTGCCACACATACTCACATTGGTCAGTACCTCAGGGCTGCACCATCCAGCATCTTGCTGATTACAGTCCAAATGGTTTAGCCTGCAAGGAATTATGTGTATCTGTATACACCCCATTTACTTTCAGAGGTCAGCAGACTGCAGGGATGTACCCCCCAGTTTATGAGAACATAGACTGAAACTACAAACAAAACACATCAGAGCCATCATCCAATTTTTGCTTGTGCTAAGGCATAGTCTCAGTGCTTAAGAAATAAAGAGGGTAAACAGAGAAATGACAAGGGAATAAAGCACAGCCTGCCTTATTACATTTACTTACAGGAACTTCCACAGGGTTTTTGTTTTGTTTGGGGTTTGCTAATGTTTTTCAAGCCGAAACCATATTTCCTGTAAAGAATGCAGCCAATTCCGTGGCATGAGCAACAGTGGAACATTATTCTTCTCCTTAGAGCACACTGAGATGCACTGAGGGTTACAAAGCCCAAGGTGAGACATTCTCTAACTAGCATAAAAATGTGGGGCGGCACTGCAGTTTTCTGCCTGGATATTCGTAACAGCAGGCATGACCATATAATTCTCTGGTTTTCCCCTGCTGTGGGGTTTTCCTGTTTCCCTGAGCCAGGGTTCAAGGAAAGTAACCAGGCAGACTCATACAGGCTGAGGGAGAGGAAGAAGCTCAAGGACTAGCAGGGCGAGGGACTGAAAGTAGGAAGAGGTGTCATTATCTCAGCCTGTACTCAGGACTTGCACAAGCCTAACATCTGCTCTGTTCACAGCGAGTGTGATTATCTAACATCATTATAGCAGTCTAGGCTGTACGGTTTTGGTTGCTAATTGCATGTTGTAGGTGATAATCACAAAACTATTTCCATATAGCTCACAATTATATACTTACAGACATCACAGTATGTATCAGTAGTTCAGGCTACCATTCATTTTCCATTGTAGGAAATAACATTCTGCCACTCAGACTATTGCCAAGCTGTTCCTTTCTGGGCCAGAAGTCTCCATTTAGAGCATCAGAATCAGGATGAATTGTTTAGGAACACTTCAGTCAAAACCTCCTAGCCATGTCCAAGAACAAAATCAGTTAAAACTGACTCAGGCTGCTGGTTTTAAATAGATTCTTTTAACTGCTTTAATAAGGACAAGCATTTTCAGATTTGGTGCAAAGGTATGACATTTAGTGGCATGGTCTCTGTAGGGAAGAAAATATCACCGTGAAAGTGTGTCTTTTTGCCTTCTATAAACTCTTATTTCACGCACAAGACCTAGTACAAGTGGACAGTGCTGAGTTCAAAAGTTTTTACTTCATGGTGGGAAATACCTTTTGTGTGAGAGCCTAATACTTATACAACACGCTGAGAAAGTGGAAGACTTGAGTATGAGGCCTTTGCCAGAGTGAAGAGATTTAGAAAAAGAATTATCAGGCTACCATACAGGGTCAAAAAAAGACAGAATATTCCCATTCCTCCCCTATCTCTGCTACTGAAACCAGGTAATTTAAGCTCTTGATAGGGTTCTACAGTTCTTAGATAGTGTTCCCAAAGTAGCTTCTCTGCATGTGGCCCTGCATGCCACATAAAATACATGAATTTATCTAGCTTGCAGACCAAACTTTGTAAACGTGTAGTTCTTTAATGCGCTTTAAAATGTAATTATGCTTATAATGACAACTTCCTTATGGCTAACATGGGCTGTCCAGATGTGCAACTCCCAAGTGATTCTCTTGCGCTTCATAGGCCCAATACAAGTACCAGAGGAACGGAAAAGACATTTTAAAATTTCATTTCCCCTACTGCCACTTGTCTATCCTTTCCTACTGGTATACTTTACCCCATTAGTAGGAGCCGGGAATTTCACAGGTTTATTTGTTACACAAAATGCTACTTGGCATGGCACAACACCCTTGGTTATGTTTCTGCGAGAGCAACCCTTTGACAGCTTTCCAGGGCAGAAGATGCAGGCCCAGATCTGTAGCACCAAAATTCATTCCCAAAACCAGACATCCCATTTCCAGCCCCGGCTCGGTTGAAAACAGTATTTGTCCTGAGCAGGTACTCCATAAAACTCTCCCTCCTTCTCCCACAGCAGCCTTCACAAGGCAACATGGCACCCACTGTTGCAGCCCCCAGAGCGGCAGGGGGCTACCCACAGCAACCACCACATGGAGACATTCTAGCTGGGTGGCTAAAAGCAGCGCTCTTTCTCTGAGGAAAATGAAAAGGATAAAGAAAAAACAACCCACACACCGCTGTGGGAGAGGAGGGCACAACTCCTCCCTCCCTTCCCCCCCGACACACGCTACCCTCCCGCACACACACGGTCGTGCGGCCGGCCAGTAATGGCGGCGCCGACGGGAAGGGCAGGGCCGCCCCTCGGCCCTTACCTAAGGGCGGGCAGGGCCAGGCCGGGCGCCTTATGTAAGGGCAGAGGCGGGGCCAGCCCGGCTGTGGCGGCGGCGACAGCAGCAGTACCAGTACCACCGCCATGTCCTGGTACCGCAACGCCGTGTGGTTCGTGAAGGGTCTGCGGGAGTACACGAGGTACGGCCACCGCCAACCCCAGTAGCGCCACCCGGGCCGGTAGCGGGTGGGGCGGGCGCCGCGCTGTGGCCAGGCCGGGGGCGTTTCTGTGTTTAACCATTTCGAGGCGGTGGTGTTTTTTTAAAATATTTTAAATGGCAGTCCCCGTGCCGCCGCTAGAGCGGAAAAATTTTAAGGCTTTATCTGTGGGAGCTGCCCAGCGGCGCTGCCTGGGCCTGCCCCGCCCCGGGGCTGCAGCCGGGCCACCTCCCGAGGGACAAAGTTTGGGCTGTGTGGTTTATGGTGGCGGGCACGTGCCTCGAGTTGTTGCTACATCACTCCTAACAGTGTCACTGGTGCTGTAGGTGGCCTGTCCCACGAGTATGGAGAGTGATGGGGAGAAGGGGGTATGCTGGGCTGTGAGGGGAGAATGCGTTTTAACTGGGTTTTTTGGAAATACTCCCTTCTAGTTTTCTCACAGGTGTCTCTTGTTTATTCAGGAGCGGCTATGAGTCTGCTTCCAAGCACTTCAATCCAGCTGACACAGAGGTGAATGTGGCTGGAAGATCCTTTCTGGTCACCGGCGCCAACAGTGGCATTGGCAAGGCCACAGCCACGGAGATAGCAAGGAGAGGTGAGCCAGGCCCTGATGAGATCTGAGGGATCCATACAGAGAGGATGGAAGGAAGACGGCTTGGCCTTCCAGCACAAACACAAGGGCACAGTTCCCCGGGGACAAGGTGTCAGGCATGTTAATTTTCAGAGCTGTTAGTGTGGGTTAGGGGTTTAAGCATCATCTGTACTGTGAAAACTGGAATAATGGAACAAAATTAATGGAGAGGATCTGCAAAGTGTTTTTCAAATGCATGTTTACCAAAACTGTGTCACAGTGGCATCTGAGGATGTTAGTGACGGATCAAGGTCTGCTTAAGGCTGTGTTGGTACCAGTAGCAGCCTGGCTGCATTTGAACTATTTTGAAGAACTTGTAACTGTATCAAATGATGAAGAAAAACCAATTGGCTTTGCTAAGCTGAGATGAGAGTATAAAAGAAGCAAAAGCTGTGCATGGTCTTAACAGTTATAACCTGTGCCCTTTAACTGGTCACATGCAACCAGTTTTTCTGTGCTCGCTGCAAGCGAGGAGGTGGTGTAAACTGGAACTAGCTACTGTTGAAGGATAAACCTAATCCCTTCCAGAGTTGGTGAAATAATTCCTGTTGTGCAAGAGTGATAAGAGTTTTGGCATGTAGGATAAAAGGGAGGAGCTTGTGGCTCTTTGCTCGCTCTTTGTCTGCTTAGGTTTCATAACTATCTTACGAAGGAAAGTGGCGACTCAGTTAAATTAAAACAATTCAAAATTATTAGCATCAAAGAGCCTTTAGGTTAAAGATCCCCATCAACGCCAGTATGTGATCGATTTCAGGTTCCCACTACTGCCCTTATGTATAATAGCCTTATATAAGTATTGCCTTGTCTGGTGACTGTTTTGCTCGCAAATGGATATGTCTGCCAGGTTTTACAAGCTGTCAAGCTGACTGGATCTGCATAGAATTTGGTCACCATGTCTAGTATTTGGAGCCCAAAGAACAACCTTGGGCTCACACTGCTTGTCTGGTACCTTGTGTGGGTGTTGCTGTACATATGAAGTTAAAATGACTAAATAGTGTCTTCCTGATCTTATCCTTGCGCATGTCACTCTGAAACACAGTGTCAGTTGTTGGGGCTCTGGCTTCTAGTTGAATCTCTTCAAGTACATCATAACAAGAAAATAAGGAGTTTGGACTCAGCAAAAGAATAACCAAGCTACATTGGCTTTACCTTCAAGCACTTCAGATCTTTGTAAATAATGACAGTCCTGATGACAGTTTCTTTACCCTGAGCTCAGCTTTTCTCTGAGTTTGTGTTTTATGGGCGTTGCAGATTTGGGCTTCCCTGGATGGCTTGTGGACTGCACTTCAAGTTTGATGCAGTCTTCTCCCAACCACTCTGACAATACCCACGTGCTGTTTAAGTTCAAATTATTTCAATCTTTACCATGGAAAATATATTTAAATCCCTTTCCTAGCCCATAGCTCACGCCAAAACTACCCTCTGTCTTTAACAGCAAGGAAAACCTTATATTCAAAGCCCTTAAAACCCACCACTGTTTTTATTGAATGTTTTCCACTGTAGGCTATGAGAATGTTCCTGATCAGCTCAAAGGCCAGCTACTTCTTCCATGTGTTTAATTTGTACCTGCACACATTGCTTGTGCTGTCTCTTCTTTGGGAAGAGCTCCTTAAACAGCTGCAAACGCACCTCCTTAACTGCCTCAAGATCTGTAATTAAAGCCCTCTTTTGCAGTGAAGCCTGTAGTCGTGAGAATGCCCAGAGACGAGCATTGGGCATTGCCCCTTCTGATTATCTTTTCTCTCACTCATGAGATCTACTTTCTCTGGGGCAAAGACTGTCTTTCGTTCTGATCTGTATATATTCAGTGCCTGTCTGCGCACAGTTCCTTCCATGCTTGGTATATGTGTAACACAAACTGAAGATGAAACTTTTATTAAACATTGGTTAGTGTCATTTGTATGATTCTGCCAAATTCAGGAGTTTCCCACTGTGGTTGTGCACTTGGTAAAAGTAACCCAACCGACTCTGGCAGTGCAGTAGAAGAGTCACACTCTTAGAAATTTTCAGAAGAGCCTTGACGCTTGTTGCATGCATCAGCTGCATGCCAAGTATACTTGCTGTAATGGTGGCTAGTGGAAAAACATCTCTTGTAGACAGAAAAATTCATTATCAGATCCCATGCTAGGCTGTGCAGCGGGCAGTGACTGCTCTATCCCTTAAGGTAGACTTGGTGTCTTGTGTTTGGGTTCTGGGCACTAGAAGAGTGACCCAACACCATTGTTTCTATTATCACACCGTTGGGATTACATTGCTTGAGCCTTCCAGTAGTGGACTGCTAGCAACCCCTAAAACACCTTTAATAATAGGTAAAAGAGTGTGATTAACACGTTACTTGTAATCATCACAAATACATAATGATATAAATACAAAGCATACAAAGTGAATTATGCCTACCTGTATTTTAGTCCTGTTTTTGAAGGCTCCCTTTGATGTGGCTAAGATATGAGGTCACGATAAGTATCCAGGCCTTTTGAGAGGAGCCTTGGCCTGTGTATTCTTTTCATAGAAAAGTTGGTTGGAAGGAACCTCTAGAGGTTGTCTTGTCCAGCATCTCACTTGAAGCAAGACTGTTGCCAACACTAGATCAAATCGGCCATTGCTTTGTCTCGCTGGATCTTGAAACCTGCAAGGATGGAAATTATGCAGCCTCTTGGGACAGCCTGATCTGTTTAAAAGAAAACCAGTGAAAATGTTTTTCCTAGTGCCTGACCTAAGCGTCCTAAGCTGTGATTTGTGCTGTGGTCCTTGTCATATCTCTCACTGCTAAGAATTCTGATATCTGGCATTTTTAGTTCCTTTTCACAGAGCAATTCCAGTCACTTGTGTTGCTCAAGGCCATTATTGATCTTTCTAAGGCATATGTCAAAAGAAGCATTTACGATACATATGCCTTAGCTTCAATTGCCAGTGTAGCTCTGGTATTTTATCAGCACTAAACATGATGTGCTAACTTGACAGAAAATGGTTTGGACAGACAGCAACTAGAATGCAGTGGCGTTCTCCAGCCTTGGGAGAGGACCCTATTACAGCATGATGCTTTCTCCCTCCTGGGTGCCTTCATAGGGACCAGAGCCAAGCAGAAATCTTCCAGCTTTCTTACTACATCTGTTTTTTGTGTCCTAAACCTTTTGTTTAAAGGACCTGTAGCTCAGTCCTTTCACAGACCCTGTTGAGATTCTTAGTGTGTCTAGTTTGCCTGATGGTACTGGGTCGGTGCCTTTTGGGGGGAATTTGACCGCAAAGCTGGTAGACCTGGGACTGCTATGGGGTGCTGCGGCCCTAACCAGCTCATCAGCAGAGTCACGGGAGCCCTGAGAGCTCCACAGACCTGAGCTTCAGCAGGATTGATGAAAAGCCACCGCTTAGCTCTTGGCAGCAGAGAAGTGGGACTGTTGGTTGTGGGCAGCTCAGGAACATTCTGCCTGCTGGGAAGCTCTTGTGATATTTTGGTGACCATCTGACCAGTATTGCCACTGTTACTAGCAAGCTATAGATGTCCCACAAACTGGAATGCAATCACAAAAGGGTTTTTGTTTCATTCATGAGGTTGTATCAAAAACTAACCCCAAACAAACACTGCAAATTGCACATCCCTTCCTGGCACTCCCTTTTTGCTGATGCCTCCCCCAGATCCAGTTAGTAATTAATTACCAAATGTGTTTCTTGTCAAAATCCACCAGGTGGCACGGTTCATCTGGTTTGCCGGAATAAGGAACGGGCTGAGGTTGCCAAAGGAGAAATAGTGACAGAAACAGGCAATCAGGTGAGTTGTTTTTCAGTCTTTTGTTTACTCTTAGAAAGATTGTTAATATTAAGGACCTCAGAGGCCTTGATATATTCTGTTTTGTAATTTTGCTGTTGTGTTTTTAATAGTGTTTTCGTATGGACATGGAAACATCTAGTAGCTTATCATCCACGTGGTTTGAAGTGATTTAATTTCACTAAGTGCTGTTTTCTGTGATTATATTATTATATATTATATATATATTATAATATTATATATTATATTTCTGTGATCACCAGCAGCATGCTGTATTGTTTAATGCTTGTTTTTGTATGTTTTGTGATGTCCTTCTTACTATTCCTAACCATGTGGCTGAGACTTTTAAAAATTAATGCATTGCAACACCCTTGCAACAACATTTATGAGTTTACGGCATTAGAGTTGAAGGTTTTATGTGTCTGAATAACATGCTTTTGATTTGCTGAGGTTGGCTGCTCTGTGAAGTCCCATGTATGGTCCTAGTTCTATGCTCTACAGACTTTTCCATCTCCTTTTCTTATAGTATCTCTTCTTTACCTCCTCCCTTCTGTTACAGATCCTTTTTGCTCCTGCATATATCACTGTACAGTATAGCCCCGTAGCTGTCACTCTTGCTTTTGCTAATTATTCAGGAGGATGTGCTTATGGAGAAGTGCAGTCATTGTATTTCTATCTTGGTGTACTGGTTTTGGCTGGGATAGAGTTAATTTTCTTCATAGCAGCTCCTGTGGTGCTATGTTTTGGATTTGTGACCAAAACAGTGTTAAAACACATGTTTTAGTTATTGCTGAGCAGTGCTCCCACAGCTTTTTCTGGTTCTTGCCCTGCCCCACCAGAGAGCAGGCTAGGGATACACAAGAAGTTGGGAGGGGACACACTGGGACAGCTGACCCCAGCAGACCAAAGGGATATCCTTTACCCTATGATGTGTTGAGCAATAAAAGCTGGGGGAAGGAGATGGAAGGGGGGACACTCACAATTACAGTGTTTGGCTTTCCAAATCACTGTTAGATGTGATGAAGTCCTGCTTTCCTGGGGATTGCTAAACACCTGCCTGACAAGGGAAGTAGAGAATGAATTCCTTATTTTGCTTTGTTTGCACACACAGCTCTGCTTCCCTTATTAAACTGTCTTTATCTCAACCCCTGAGTTTTGTCTCTTTTACCTTTCCGATTTCTTCCCCCATCCCACTGGGAGGGGAATGAGCAAGTGACTGTGGGGCTAAACTGCCTACCAAGGTTAACCCACAACACTTGGATGGAAAGCTATCTTCGTTTTAAGGAGAGAGTGACTTGGCTCATGAACACAGTATTTTGATTCCAGTGATAGTTTTTAATGTGGATCAAAAATTCTGAAGACTTCTTATGGTTAGAGATACCACATTGACTAAATTTCTGCTCTTTGGTTTCAGCTCCCTAGTGTGACACAACCAGCATTACACTTCAGTTCTTTAATGGAGGTGAATTAGATCAGTCCTTATGTAGAAATAAATACTTTTCAGCTGTCTATAACTGTGTAATCCCATGGCTGTAGTAAGACTGGTGATTATCTGTGCTACCTCCTTTTCTAACTGCAGTCAGACAGCCTGGGAAGAGGGGTGAGTTCGATGACCTCTAAAGGTTCCTTCATGTTCTGTTTTCTGTCGTTTGGTGAAACAAAACTTGAGGCAAATAATGTTCTTCCTCTAAAAGCAGCACAATTGCTGCATTCCCACTTTTTGGTAGGCTGCAAACCTGTAGTTTCTCTAGTAATGAAAGAGTATGAGGGCACTGCAGAACTTGTTCATGACCCTGGGGAGAGGGCACTTGTACAGAAAGCAGCATTCAGTGAAGTGTTAGATGAGCTGTACAAGAGGCCCTGTGGGACATGTGACTGCACTGGGAAGAGTCATTTTAATAAGGAGTCCACAAGAACATCCTCCTTTATAAGCACTTATTCAGAAGCAGTCCAGGGAGATAATAAAATGCTTTATCTGCAACGTGACAAGCTGTATCCAGACTTAACTTGCTCTGCCTGATCATATGGACAGAGATCTTGTTGTAGTATATGCCAGAGATGTGTTTTTTTCCATCTTCCACAGCAACACATACTGGAGTTCAGCGTTGAATGGAGTTATTATTTGGCAGGCACCTGCACCCAGACCTGGGAGCTGGGAAGTTCTCCTAATCTGTTAAAGTAGATCTAGTCATGGAGATTAGGTCTCGCTTTGAAAATGACTTTGCCACCATCGAGGACTTTTATAGGGAACAGGGCTGTGGGTCCTTTTTCTGAGCCAATGTGACAGTCTTCAGCAGATAAGGGTTGATTTAGATCTTTTTCAGTCTCTGAAATCACTTGTAATATTGAACATCTGCCCAAAAAACTTCAGCTCTTCTGTTCCAGTAGATAATGGTAGAAGTTTAAAAAGTAGAAAGCTTTTAGAGAGCTATCCAGTTAGAAACAGTAGAGCAGTGTCAAGTTTTTGGTCAGAAATGAACATTACGATGAGAAAATTCTGACCTTACTCAAATAAGGAGCTGAAATCCAATGGCTCTAGAGAAAAAGTAATGTGTTTTTTATCTGCAGGGAAGCAGAATTATAGGCAGGGAATAATGCCTTATAATTTTCTCAGCTTCTTCACTTACCTCATTTGCTTGTATAATGAGTATTTAAAGAAACAGCTTTGAAAGAGAGGAGGTCTTTTAATGACTATTTGTTGTTTTGCATGAGAACACATCCTCTGCATAATTATTTTAGAACTGCCTTTTTCTGGGATACGTCATAAGACTATCTGTGGTATGTTTTTGAGACTAAGTGCTATCCAGGAGAAGAGTAGGAGTTCACATGCCTTTTGTATGCTGATAAATGCCACTGTGCTTGTACTTGGTAGAACACAAATTTGCAAAAAGCAAGAGACTTGCCTGTAACAAACAGTAAAAGGTTTTTGATGTTTTGTTGAGAGGAGATATTTCTAGCTTTAGTGACTTAGAAAATTATAACTTTGCTCGATAACAAGCTTTCTTTATTCTGTTGCATCCACATCCCTGGCCATAGTATTTCAAAACATTGCCAGGCTGTTGTGATGTGGGGCGGTTAACGGGGACTTAGCAGTTAATACAGCAGTTAGCATGGAAGGGGGTGCGGAAGGCACCCGACGCTCTGAGGCAGCTGGAGTGGGTGCAGTGATGCACCTGAAAATGTGCTTTTCTGCCCTGGTTGGAGCGACTGTGCCTGGCAGATGGGAGGCTGGCCCAGACAGAGCTCCAGGGGAATGATGTGGCAGATACCGGGCTGCAGGGAGTGACTGGGACTTTTCCCTGAGCCTGGGGCAGAGCTTGATGGCCTCATCTGTTGAGTTCTGCTGTGGTCAAGGTGCTGGGATGCCAGGTGAAGCACCTGCAGGAGATGAGCTGGCTGCATAACTGTAAGGGACAGAAACAGGAGATTGACGGGGTCTTTGCAGAGAGTAGGAGAGCACAAACCCCACTCTGCATGGATGGAGGGACAGCTAGAGGCTATGCTTGAGTAAGTGGTGGATAGAGACTCCTAAGATGGGGAGAAATGGAAGATTCTGCTGGCAACAGAAGGCAGGCTCGTTCTCTGTCTGCAGATGTGCATTTATAGGATAGGTATACTGCCATGGTAACCGATGAGGAAGAACAAGCTCTGTCAGAGGAGGTGTTGGAGCCAGATGAGCCTGAACTCTTGTCTGCACTGGGAGGAAGTGGTGGGTGATAGTGACTGGAGGCTCCCTCCTGTGGGGGATGGAGGCTTGATGTCTTAGGAGGTTTGTCACTTCCTGAGGACTCAGATCTAGGGTATTGTGGAGAGTCTGCTGAGGCTCATGTGGCTGTCAGACTAATACCTTTTGTTGCCCAACCAGATGGGCACCCATGGCATTGTGAGGGGTGACTTCATCGGGAGTGCTTACAGAGGGTGAAGGGCATAGGGGCCCAAGTAGTGCTCTCCTAAATCCTTCTAGTGAAAAGGAAGGGTTTGGGTAGGAGCATACGCACCCTGGAGGTCGACACCAGATATGCAGCTAGTGTCACTTTAGCTGTTGTCACTTTGTCTTTGGCCTTTATGACCTCTTTGACTTTCTCTGACAAATGAGCATTGCTGAGCAGGAATGACAAAGTGGAGCAAGAGTATCTCTGCCAACAGATCTGCTAAGCTAGTGAGGAAGGCTTTAAACTGGTTTCGTTGGAGGACGCAGTGACCAAACCCAGAAGAGTAGTGAAGTCACAGGAGAGTGAGTACATGCCTAGGGCACAGCAAAATGGAGGAAGCTCTTGCAGCTCTCATGTGAAAGCAATATGAGTGGGAGCCCATCTCAGATGCCTATACATGAATGCACATAGCATAGGGAACAAACAGGAATCCTTGCATGGTTGTACAGCTGTTATCTCACTGGGATTAGAGAGAGATGGTTGGCATGACTAGAGTGCTGGAATGGATGTATACAGGCCCTTTTAGGAGTGCAAGCTGGGAAGACAAGAAGGAGGAGTTGTGTTCTATGAAAGGAGTAGTTTAAATGCACGGAGCTTTGCTCTGAAACAAATAATGAGCCAGTTGAGATCTTATGGGTGAGGCACAGAGGTCAGATCAGTGCGGATGACATCATGGTGGGTGGCTGCTACAGACTGCCTGATGATGTAGAGGAAGTAGATGGAGCCTTTTTCAGATGGCTAGGGAAGCCCTGTGATCACAGGTCCTGGTACTCATGGAGTACTTGAACCATCCTGATATCTCCTGGCAACATGGCAGGGCATAAACAATCCAGGAGACTTCTGGAGAGCATCGACGACAATTTTTTGATATGAGTGTTGGATAAGTCAGCTAGGGGTGATCTCTATCGGACCGGCTATAAATAGCAGCCTTGAATAGCTGCCTTGATGGAAGTGGCCATGAGATTGTGGAATTAAAGATCAAGACAGGTGAGAAGGATCACTAGTAGAATTGCAATCTTTAGTTTTAGAAAAGCAGATTTTGTCTTTTTTGTGGACCTGGTCAGCAGGATCCCGTGGGAGACAGCCATGAAGAGCAAAAGGCTTGGGAAAGCTGGTTGATCTTCAAGGGAAACCTCCTCAAAGCGGGAGGTGCTTTCTGTGAACTGGAAAAAGGCAAACCACTTATCTTCAAAAAAGGCAAGCAGGATTTGAGGAACCACAGGCCATTCAGCCTCACCTTGCTCCCCAGGGAAACTATGGAACAAATGCTCACAGAAGCCATGAAAGACAGGAAGATGATTGAGAAAAAAACAGTGTGGATTTATCAAGGGCAGATCTGGCCTGACCATCCTGATTGCTGCCTTTGGTGAGATGATTTCTGCGTATGGACGAGAGGAGAGCAGCACTTGCCACTTTCCTTAACTTTGCCAAGGCTTTTTACCTGGTCTGCCATACTACCCTTGCAGCCAGTTTGGAGAGATGTGGTTTGAACTGGGGGATGACAAACTGGGTGGAAATCTGTTGGGAACAATTGGCTCAGAAAGTAGCAATCAACAGTACAAAGCTGATCTGTTAATCATATTATAGTAGCATCCTCCATGAGTCAACACAGGGGCAAAAACTGTTTAATGTCACTTTTAGCAACTTGGACGACAGAGTGAAGTGCAATCTTTGCCAGATTGCAGATGATGTCAAATGGGGGAACTGGAGAGCGGGGCTGCTATTCAGGGGGGTTTAACAGGTGAGGAGTGGGCTGACATGAACCTCATGAAGTTACCAAGAGCAGATGCACAATCCTGCCCTGGGATGGAGTAAGCCCGTGGAGCAGTACAGACTGGGACTAGCTAGCTGGAAAGCAGCTTTGCAGAAAAGGACCTGGGGGTGACAAGTTGTCCCTGAGGGAGCAGTGTGCTCTGGGGCAAGGAAGACCAACCACATGCCAGGCTGTATGACCACAAGTGTAGCCAGCAGGCTGAGGGAGGTGCATCTTCCTCTCCATTAAGCCTTTGTTAGACCACAGCAAGAGTCCTGTGCCCGGTTTTGGGCTCTGAGGGACAAGGAAGTCATTGATGTCCCGGAGTGAGTCCAGTGGAGGGCTGCCAAGGTGACTAGGGAGATGGGACATGTGATGTGCAAGAAGAGGCTGAGAGGGCTGATTTTGCTCAGTATTAAGAAGAGAAGGCTGAGATGGGTCTTACTGTAGTCTGCAGCTGTGTGATGGGAAGGTGTAGGGAAGGGAGTGCCATGCTCCTCTTGGAGGTCTGCAGTGAAAGGACAAGAGGCAGCAGACATAGATTGTAACAGGGAAAAATTCTGACTATATAGTAGTATTATTTTTTTTCGACTGTGAGGGTGGTCAAACACTGGAGCAGGATACTCAGAGAGGCTGGTGAATCTCCATCTTAGGAAATAGAACTTCCCTGGACAACCTAATCTCAGTTGCCCACCTTGAGACAGCAGTGGGACTAAGCAGCCTCCAGAGGTCCCTTCCAACCTAAATTATTCTCTAATACTGTGACCTTGAGCATTGCTTTGGAAAGGTGCTTTGAGCTACAGAGGAAGCTGCTGTATGAACTGTTTAAACAGAAGGTTTGCAATCTTGCAGTATTTTTCTAGTTCTCTGCTATGCCTGACTGTCTGTCACGTCTATTTGTCTAAGTAGCGCTCTCTTTTAATACATTGAGCATTAAAAAGCTATGGCTCAGAAGCAACTGATTTGAATGACTAAACATGTTTTAAGAACTATAATTAGATTTCCCAGTTGTGCATGTTAACTGTGTTTTAGTTGTGTTCTGGATAATAATATTTTTTTCATACTGCTTAAATACCTTTTTACCTAGTCAGTCCTTAGCAGTGAACAGGGTCTCTTCACTTTCTGTGTTGATTGTAACTTACTTTTTTTTTTTTCCTTTAGAATATCTTCTTGCATATTGTGGATATATCTAATCCCAAGGAAATCTGGAATTTTGCTGAAAAATTCAAAAATGAACATAAATTGAATGTGTTGGTAAGTTTGCATACTTAAATCACGTGTTTCTTTGGAGTGTGTAGCCTCTGAAGTTGTTCAAAGGGTGGTCTAGGTTTTACAATTTGACCTGTGGTTTTTTGCTTAGTTTTTCTCTAGATGTTGCTGCAGTAGTCTCCGTTGTCCATTTGCCCTTGTCTATTCTCAGTTCACATACACAGATATGACCCTAAAAAGAAATAATAGAGAAATGCAGTGATTCTTTAGCTGCATCTTTTGAGGTTCTCACCATGCAAACACCGTGGTCTTTATGTTGCATATCAGGCTATGCATATTCTGCTAAACAGAATATGGCAGGGACTGATGCCTCCTCCCAAGAGCAGATTACACTTGCTTCAAGCTCGTCCCACTTAAAGATTAAACTTTTATGGAAAGTGTAGTTAGAGCAGCCTAAAACAGAGCCAGGGAGAGAGCAAGCAGTTAAGCAGCGTGACTGGTAAGGAGCTCAGTACTTTGCTCTTTATTGAGCTGTGAAAATTTGCTCTGGGGGGTGAACTAAAACTGAAGCACCTGGAGCAATTGTTTTGGTGCTCACTAGATGAGGAAATTCTGATAGAAATGAGAAAATAGCTTTTGAGGAGTGGCCACAAACAATCAGGAAGGTATGTAGGGGCAGATATCTTTTTGAGGTGGAAAATAAAAGCTTTAGCTTCCTCTCGAAGGCAAAGAAAGAAGTGTGTCTGAGAATATGCTAGCTGCACACAGCTTGTAAGCTTCTGACTGTTCATGAGGTTTCACCTTACAGTGCATCCATGCTGTGTGGTGCAGTGCTGTTTTAGCAGTGTGTGACTCAGGTGGGGTATCTGTGCGGGATTACTGGGCAGAAAGAAAAGCTGGGGGTGCCTACAACCAGGGCACAAAGTCAGTATGAAGCACCTCTACTGGTTAGCTCTACTCTTCTCAGATCTAACTAGGATGCAGCAACCTGCTGACCTGGCTAATCTGCCAAGTTTGGAGCTAATTTATTTAATTTACTGAGGGTGGGAGTTCCTGCAGGCCATTCTACTGCATGTTGCACAGCTTCCCATAAGTGAACGTCCCCTAATGGAGAATCCATCACCACATAGCACAGATTGTGTGGGGTGAGTGTGGTCTCTCAGATGAGACCAACAAACTACACTGCATATTTATGTTCTAATATCTGCTCTACAACTTGCATAGTACTTTCTGTAAGAAAAAAGGCACTTAAGGGGACTGCTGGCTCTTACTGTAATACATCTGCGGTGATCCATTTCTCTGAAGATCTTTTGTGAAAAACCTTTGCAGTCAGTGACAGAGTGGTGCAACTTGGAATGGCATGATTTATTGAAACAGTTTGTAGCTTTGTGTTGCAGTGTCAGAAAACAGCAAACTAGTGTGGACTGCTTGAATGTATAGTTTTGTTTGTAGATATCTGTGTAGATTGTTTTTGTTTACAAGAGTTGTCTTACAGATCAACAATGCAGGATGTATGGTGAATACCAGAGAATTAACTGAAGATGGACTTGAAAAAAACTTTGCAACAAACACTTTGGGTGAGTGTTGAAGGCTTAGTTCAGAGATATGATACTTCTTTTGTTAAAGAAGTATGTGTTTACAGCTGGGTTTGTGAGGTGTGTGTTCCAGCTCAAAGAGTGATTCTACCATTGCTGTACAAGGGGAAGAGCGGGAAAGGAAAAGAAGCAATATTTGAGCTTTTTTTGGAGTGTCAGCTTTTAATTTCTCCATTTTTCTGTTGTTCTCATATCAGTGCCTTTATTTATCATAGCAGCAGTGGACAAATGCAGCTAAGATTTAATTAAACTGATTCTGAAGTTTGCTTGGAAGCTTTCTTCCAAACTGTGCTGCTAACGATATTCTCTTTGTAATAAGCGTGCTCCTGTGCCTTGGGTAGAGGTTGGAGTATGTTCAGATATTTAAAAAGACATTAAAATGTTTCAGTAGGCCTGAATAGCCCCATTTGTTGTGATGTAGGCACTGTATAGGAAGACTGTGCATTATATAGTGCTCTGGGCACTCTCAAGCAGTCACAACGTAGTGAAGCGATGGAGCAGTACTGGGTAAATCTTAGGCACCCCACATACAAGGGGTGTATACCATGAACTGTATGGTGGAGGTGGACAAATTAAAGTAAGCAAATGAAGAGGGAAAGGAGAGATGTGGATGAGCAGGGAAGACGGTGAGCGAAGTGGAAGGTTACCCCCATACAAGCCACGGAAAAGATGTGAGCAAACAGCCAGCCAGCAGAGAGAAGAGCTGTCTGCTGCCGTGGATATCTGTGGGGCTGAAAACTGAACCTCCTGCACATAGAGGTGTGCTTCCATCAACCAATGGTCCAGACTGTCCCTCGCCTCTGTGCAGGATAGGTGGCTTTCTCAAGAGACTGTCTTTGTTCCTGTGTTTTCCTCCTGTTCATCAGTATCTGGGACAAGGAAGAGGGAAGCTTAGGCTATAAAGATTGGGCATTTATAGAACTAATGTAGCCTGGAAAGCATTGTTGGGTTTTAGTCTTAGCCTTTTTCCTGCATTGCTTCCTTAACTCCTATTTACTTTTGAAAAATAACATTTTAGGTATAAATGTCTTGTGCTTAGCTGATATGGTGCATACAGATTGATTTTTCTGCAAGTCTGACTACATTAAACTGACAATTAACTCAAGTATAAGGGCACAGATTCATTTTCTTCAAATTAATCTTCTGCTAACATTCTTCTGTTTCTCATGGCCAAAATTCAAATGAATTTTATTTTGCCATCAAATTTCCCCTGGCTGCAGAAGTACAAGAACCTTCTACCTTGAGAAATTTATTCACCTTAAATTAGTTTAACCCTCTTGTGGTCTTTCAAACAAAAATCCAGCAATGTGCGAAGGTGCAGTTCTTCCAGAGAGAAGCAGAGTGAAACAAACACAACAGTCTGAATATGAAAGCATGTTTTGGTTTAGTTCTAAACATTGAGGAAATTAATTGCTGAGGAATTGTAGTAGTGCATCACTTGAATTGGATTTTATCGCACAAGTAGAAGCGGCAAGTTCTCCTTTCCCAGCTGTAAATCAGCCTCACAGGAGATATACAGCTGCACAGAGGAAGCTGCATTACAGTTGTAGTGAACTAGGAAAATGCCTGTGTTATCTTTTATGAATGTTATGTAGAGATCTCCTTTATTCTTTAGTCTATCACTTACTGCATGACTGTATAAGAAGGTCAAGGAGGTGATTGCATATTTGAGCAGATAAGGTAAAACTGATAACTCATCTTCTGTTGTCCAACTTCTGCAGAGTTCAGACAAGGACTGGGTTGTTTGCTTAGACTCTCTGGATTCTCTCTAGGCAACAATAAGGATTAAATTTTGAAGCTTTTAGAGCAGAGCAGGACTTGGTTGAGCTGGAAGAGGCTGTCTGGGCAAGAGAAAGCTTCTGTGCTTGCAGGTCAGACACACATAAAGGACCAATGCTATCAACAGTGCAAGGATTTTTTTTCTTCAGAGTTGAAGTAATAAATCATATCTGCTGGAGTCATAGTAGGAGAAAGCTGTATGGAGAAATATATATCAAAGTAGATGCTGTGTTAAATCATTTCCCTAAGCACTAAGTACCTTTGGGCATGCATTACTTTGGAGAAGTTATTTCTGTATCTGTAACTGTCTGTGGTTATAGGTTCCCGGAGAAAAACTTAGCTAAATTAGTATGGTTGCTATATTGGTTGGCTGTAAACTAGAATGTGGTCCGAGAGAACAACCTAAATTCCCTTCTCTGCCTCTTGCCCCACAGCTAAAGCCTGAAGGGTGACATGGGCTCAAGGCCCCTGTTTTGAAAATCTGCAGTTGGGCCCCTCAGCAGCAGCATAGAAACAGTAACTCATAACTGCCTGATTTCTGCAGAAATAAGATGGAATAATATTCATTTGTTTTTTTTCAGATCTTCATATGCTGAGTGTTCCTTCCATCTTTCTTTCACTGTTTGTTTCTACCCTGGATCTTGGCTCTGGTCTAGAAAAGGATTGTGTAGGTTGTGACTATCTAAAAATGCAATACTCTGAACTATAACATGCTTTAAATGCAAGACAGAGTCTTCGAATTCTGTATCTGATATCTGATTAACATTTATATAAGCTGTAGAATTGCTCATTTAGGTGTCTGAAATGCTGTGAAGCTTTTAAATCCAAACTAGGAATATTTTCCTCTTGACTGACTTGTTAGTCTGTTTTCAATCATAATGGATGTTAGAGTTAGTTCTAATTGATGATCTGACTTATGAAAGTAGTTTCTATCCTGATCGTTTCTTGGGCATACATGGGACAAAAATGAATGCATAAGGTAGATAAGATGAATATGTACAAAAGTAATGCAGGTTAGAATAGAAAGTAAAATTTCCTTAATGTGAAATACCACTGACTGGCTAATTGAGGAAGGCTCACTGAAACAGGAGGTGCAGAGTGTTCTCTGGTATTGTCACAAGATACAGGTGGGTGAAGGTCATGGAAATGCAAAATGTGGATTGATAGTTGAGGCTTTGTAAGGTTTCTCTAATATTCAGGTTCGAACTGTAAACTGCTTTGAGCATGCAGCAGCAGCTTTGTCTGTGCTGGTGCCTAGAATCCTCAAAACGGGGCTCAGGCACAAATGCCATGTGGCTTGTGGTTCTGTTGTTGCTGTCACATGAAATGCCTTACCTTTTTTCCCATGCTGGGTCCCCAGGGATTGTTGCTTTGATTGCTGGAGCTCAGTGAAGGCGCAGAAAGCAGAATAGCTGTGGAGCACTTAGACCATAATGTGGGAGCACTAGCCAGGCACCAGTCTGAAATGGCTCATTGCTGATTGACTCATGCTTTCAGTATGAAATTACCCCAAGCCAGTCGCCCAATGTGGGCTGATTTCCTGGGGAGCTGCCGATCCTGATGGGCAGATTTTATTTGTTTCCTTTACCTTGTGTGTTGTTGCCCCTGTGTTTGCTCCTGTGGGCTGGCCTTGTACTCAGGGTTGTGTCCAGGAGCTGGGCAGCAACAAGCAATCATTTCTTCTGATGAGACTTGCAGGCTTCTGAGTCAACACTTCTTTCGCTTTTTCTTTTCTTCCAATTTAATTTTATTTTACTTGTTTTAGTACAACTCCCAACAAAGACTATTCAAACTGACAGTATTCAATCATTATGAAAAAAAAACCCTGTCAGCATTGATAGGCTAGTGGAGGCAACAGAAGGGTGTTCTTATTGAAGCGCTAGACATTGAGCTGAAACAGTCATTGCTCCTCTATTTTATAGGCTGCCTCACTTTACTTTTACTCAACACATCTTCTTGCTTGACATGGAAAAATGGCATATATGTTACATTTTTATTGCTACTTAGCAGCCAAGGGGATGCTAAAACACACTCAGAGATAAATAAATGATGCTCCCAGTATGCATCTTTTCTTCAGTCTAATGTGCTTTCATGTTTTAATGATATAGCCATATACACTTCCTCTATGTGCAAGAAGAGGTAGGATCAGAGGAAATGAAGATGCTTTTCTACCATAGTACCAGTGTGGCCCATCTATGGCAAACTGTCTAACCTGTATGAATATTTGTTGGTCTCTTCCCTACACATAAACCATGTCTAACTGGCGTTTCGCACGAGCCAGCATTGCCTGGTGGACTGTGTTCTGAACTACTGGGAGGTCAGGCAACTTGGGTACCAGCTGTCAGTCTAGCATAAGGTCAGTGACTTGTCTTTGGCAAGACCACCTTGCCTGTGAAAAGGAGACCACAATACCAATTTTCTTTCTAAAGAGCTTTGAGACTTACAGATGAGAGGTGCTACGTGAAAGGATAAGGATGAATATACTTACACATCCACTAGCTATACTGAAGCCTGGGTTCCCAGGATATATACGAACCCTTATTGAGCTGAGCTTTGTAATTCAAGGGAAATGTAAACCTTTGTTTTGTCTTTCATGTTCATTAGCTCTTCCCATACACTCTCAGATACTGCTAGTGGGGTGGAATTGGCCCTCAGAGACAGCACACTAAAATCTTCATTCCTGATCTTGTACTCAGGAAACAGACTCAGGGATATCTCTTGCTTGGAACCGCATAAATTGAAGGCTTGAAAAGATAACCAGGTCAAGGAAGAATGTCAGTTTGTTCTTGGGGTTTTTTTTTTGTGTTGTTTTTTTTTTTTTTTTTCTCAAGACTCGGACGTAAGAAAAGCAAGCCAGTTTAACTGATTTTTACCAGATGAATGAGCTATTGAAATCTGTACAATAAAACTTTATTTTTTGTTCCCACTTTTTTCACAGTTGAAATAACACTGTTCCTAATAATATTGCAAAGCTCAGGCAAATGGAACTTCACTGAGTGTGGTGCTGGCTGCCTGCCCTTATCTGAATGTTAGCAGATTAAAAACCTCACCAACAGTTTACCACTAATTGCCAGATAGAATAGTTTTCACCTGATGTTCTAGAATCCACCAAGAGACTTTGGGTCTGCAATAATTGCATCATCAATTAATTTGGTGTTATAAACAGGTAGTGGCTTTACAATATTACTTCTGCTGAAACCATGATTTTCTTTATAAATTGATTTTAAGGTACAGGTTTTGGGGTCACTTTAAATCGGTAAAGCAGATAGGAGTATGTGTTTATGTACTATTATTATACATGATATCCTGCTGACTTCCAAAATCTGATGCATATGAATCCTAAGGAGTCTTCCAGGTTTTAGCAGGCTAAACACCAGTATTTTGGAAATCTGCCTTCACAGTGTTTGTTTATATTTTCTGTTAGGGCTGTTCTAGGTTTTGTTTAGTTTCATGTTCTAGTACAGAAAGATTTGTGGCCTTCTGTGTCTAATATACTGTAGGCTTCTGTTCCTTTCACTTTGGTTATGCTGTGGTAGAGATGCTGAGATCCACGGTGAACTAACTGTTGCCAGAACGTGCAGAGCTACCTTCCCACAAGACCTAACAATAATATGAAGTCCCCTCAGCTTCTACTTCAGGTCATGTGAAAGGTAGCCTCATTTTATTTAGGAGTTTATGAAGCAGACAGGCTGATTTTTTTTTTAGTTTTTTGGGGTTTTTTTTTAAAGCAACTTGGTGTTCGAATCGAATGTTTAACTCCATAACAACTCCTCATTTTCTGCCCTTACATCATTAAAGTTTCACTCTGATCGTGGAAACCACTGAATTACTGCTCATACAGGTTGACAGAGGGGTTCACTGTATGGGGTTAAAAATGGGAGTTGTTAATTAGCACACAGTATCAGATTACTCAGCTACATTGAGAAGATCTCAGAGCAAGTGGAGCCACAAGGGAATGCATGGTGATTCTATATGTGTATATATATATTTATTTTTTTTGGCAAGTAAACATGAAACTTAAACATTAATGTGATCAGCAGTTGGGAGGGTGTGTATGAACAAAGTGTGTTCTCATTAAGTGTCATTCTCGTTGCTTTTACTGGAATTACCATGTGTAATACACAGACTGACAACCCACACTGTCTCATCTACCACATGATAGAGTTGGTTGAATGGTGTGTAATGGTGGAGTTGCTGTATCCTTATAGGGAGGCTTTATGTATAGTATGTATGTACTATACATGATTTCCTATTATGTAAGCTCAGCTTCAAGACATAAAATTTACAGGAATTTTTCCAAAGAAAAACAAATGTTGAGAGGTTGTTTGTCTTTAAAAGAAATTGTGCATCAATTCCAGGCAGGAGCCACTTTAACTGGAGGAAACATGGCCAGCAAGTACCGTGTCAAACCTCATTACACAGAACAGGGCTGTAGCCTGTCCAGTAGGTTTCTCTGGTCAACTCTTTTATCTCAGCAGAGTTCAGTGAGGGTAAGATGAAATCCTTGGGGGTGACAGACTGGATGGTTGCTCACCGCCTCCTGCATTCCTCCTGCTTCTGAACAAGCTTCCAAATTCATCATGCTCAACTCCTTTGTGGCACAACAAATATTCCTTTTCAAAGGGAAGTGTTGTATACCATTTCACAGCAAATTTTCCTATTTTTTCCCCCCTGTTAAACCAGTGGGAGTCAAGCTTTCAGGCAACGTAGACAATACACCTTCCAATGGCAGGAAAAGATGATGTGTAAGAGTCTGTGGCCTCTGTCATGCAGTCATAAATGCAGGTAGTTCAGCCATATGTCCAGCACTGCCTTGTAGGTGTACTCATAGCTCCCTGCCTCCTGGGTCTCAGATGTGTGAGGGAGAGGCTGCTGCTCAAGTTCCTGCCACACGAGTAATTCGAAGTAGCCTGCTCTTTTCCACAGGCGCTCAGACCTGGATGAGAAATGGGACGTAGTCATAGAATCATAGAGTGGTTTGAGTTGGAAGGGACCTTAAAGATCATCTAGTTCCAACCCCTCTGCCATGGGCAGGGACACCTACCGCTAGACCAGGTTGCTCAAAGCCCCATCCAGCCTGGTCCTGAACAGTTCCAGGGATGGGGCATCCACAGCTTCTCTGGGCAACCTTAATGAATTCAGTGGCAGGCACATCACTGTTGATCGTCTTTCCCTCCATGCACCTTTGTGTTCTCTCTTGGTCGTCTTAACCAATTTAAAAAAAAAAAAACAAACAAACCCTCAAAAAAATCTGTACAGTTGGAACACAGTGATAATTAAGCATTAATCACATTTTATATGCTTTACCATTTTTAACTAAGCTCTGTGGGAGGAGGTTTCTCCTGTAACAGACAAAAATGATTTTTGTATCAAGGAAACCTACTAGAATGCTGAAGTGTTCATTTTGAAAAGGCAGAGGTCCAGTACATTGATATTAATAATTATTAGCAAAAGGATATATAATTTGCATGTTGTCTTAATTTCCTTACGTGGGGGGAGATGGGAATGTAGTTTCTTCTACCAAATCAGTCTTGGTTTCCTTTGGAATTTTATTTTTTTTTTTACTAAAAATAAGAAAATTTTCCTTTTATGTTTTTTATAAGGACTGTGGCAGGCAATGCATTCATTTGCGGCTTCCCCTTTTACTTAGAAATTCATTCCTGTCTTACTGCACGCTGCAGTACAGCTGTGATTGGCCAGATACATGTGATGAGGTGCAAGGCTGTGCTAGGCCTCTACACTGGCTGTACTTTGCATTGTTCAGACCTATTTGTTTGAATGTAACTATCAAACTACATGCCAGCTTTTACATGAATAAAAATGTGGATGTTTCAGTCACGGAATCATGGAATTGTTGGAGTTGGAAGGGACCATAAAGATCATCTAGTTCAACTCCCCTGCTGAAGCAGGATTGCCTAGAGCACGTTACTCGGGACTGCATCAAGGCGGGTCTTGAAAATCTCCAGAGAAGGGAACTCCACAACCTCCCTGGGCAGCCTGTTCCAGTGCTCTGTCACCCTCACCATAAAGAAGTTTTTCCTCGTATTTGAATGGAACTTCCTATGTTCCAGCTTGTGCCCATTGCCCCTCGTCCTGTCAGTGGGAACCACTGAAAAGAGTCCAGCTCCATCCTCCTTCAACCCACCCTTTAGGTACTTGTAAACATCGATAAGGTCTCCCCTCAGCCTTCTCTTCTCCAGGCTAAAGAGCCCCATCTCTCTCAGCCTTTCCCCATAAGGGAGGTGCTCCAATCCCTTAGTCATCTTACTTGCCCTATGTTGAACTCTCTCCAGTAGTTCCCTGTCTCTCTTGAACTGGGGAGCCCAGAACTGGACACAGTATTCCAGTTGTGGACTCACCAGTGCGGAGTAGAGGGGGAGAATGACCTCTCTTGACCTACTGGCCACACTCTTCCCTACGCAGCACAGGATTCCATGTCGATGGTGTATTCCAACCAACAATATACCTTATTAATAAGGACTATCTATTCTGATATTACTGTGCTAAATTTCTTGTCCAGGCTATTTTGCCTGACAGACCAGCCCATGCAAATAAGAATTTATAATACCCAAGTATAGTTGTGAAAGTATCAAGGAGTTTGTGTTTGAACACTTAAAATGGGGACAACAGTTGGTGAAATATTTAGTAGTGGGAGAAATGAAATGCTTCAGCCTTAACGCCTGATGTGTCACATCTGTGTGTGTTTTGAGGTACTTGTGCTTACCATAGGAAGCTGGGATCAAAACTGGTCTTTTTGCGCTCTGTCTCAAAGCAAAAGAGCAAAGTGGTTTTGTGGGGCAAAAAGAATGAATGCTCTGACTCTATGGGATTTACTGAATTCTTGATAAACTTGAGGAAGAGAGGAGACGCTGGCTTTGCAGTTAGTTTGTGGTTTTAAATAAGCACATAAACTTCTGACAAGCTGTAGTTGCTGTAAGCAGGATTTTTGGCATAGAACATTTCTCTCATCCAGCTGGAAAACAAAACAAACCCCAGTTGTTAATGAGGCAATGTTAATGCATTCATCTTTGCATCCCTTTAGAATTAACAAACCAACATGAAGCCCCTGAAAAGTGTAAATTAAACTGCAGAACGGTAAAATGAAGCAGGCTCATAGCTGGTGCATTGCAGCTCTGCCTTTAGGAAATGCAGCTTCTTTACCTGAGACATGATGTTACTTTGCATTTGAAGAATCCATAGCAAATCAAAATTTAATCCAGGCTCTCAGCTTGTACTGAAGTGAGTTATTTATTTTTATTTTTTTTTACATCGTGGCAGTCTCCCATGACAATCTGCAGTAGTTCTTGTCCTAATGATGTCATCGTTTAGTCTCCCCGCCACTATCAGGGGAGACGTACGGGCTCTCGTTACTCACTGGCGACTGCCTTTGCTTGCATTTTCTGCTGAAGACAGGCTGCATTTACTCATCTGCAGTGCATTCGCTTTGTTTGATTTGCCAGGGTTTTAAATATATTGTGTGCATATGGATGTCCCTCTGATTATATAGAGAAAATGAAGACTACTCTGACTGACGGGGGAAATGTACAGTTTGTTCACCAAGCACGTAACACGCTTGATTTTGGTAGCGTATTTATAAACATGCTGTATTTTAGCTGGGTGATCTCATTGCCTCTGTGGAAGAGAGGTTATAAAGACACATGCTGAAGTCTTCATGTCTAGTGAAAAACATGGCCTTGGTAACTCATGGAAAAAAATACGTTTATCGCTGACATAGAATTGTTGAACTAGAGCCATTTGTGAATTGATGAGAGGGGGAAGTATTAAACTCAACGAAGAAAAGCTAGACTAAATGGGGCTAGATCCATTTTGAATTAAACATTTTTTAAAAATACAGCTTGAAGGGAAAAAAATTAAATATCTCTGAAGAGATAAAGACAAACAAAAATCCCTGTGTTGCACTTGAGCGAGTGAAACATCACTAGGTGGGTCTGAATCAAACACACCAGCAGTTGAACAATGTTTTGCATAACAAACTTTGCTGGTCATGGTAACAGCTGTAATGGAATATATTTGTGTGGTGTGTACAAATCTATGCTAAACGAACTCGATTACAGTGGGGAAGGACACAGTTCAGCTTCCCCATGTAATCTTAGCTCAGCCTTGGGCACGCAACTTCAGGATTTTTTTTCCCCCAAGCGTTCCTTATCTTTTGTAATAGCCATTCTGAGGATTTAAGAGGCAGCTTTTGTGTGCGACACCAATCAGAAGTGTCGGGGTACTCTGAGTGATTTCATAGTGAGAAGGTAAAAATGGATGAGTCTTAAGAGCATATGCAAGGGCCTAAGAAACACAAGTGTGACGCATGGTTTCCTTCTCTTGTTTGTGACCCGGCATAGATATGTGTATTTGTGCCACACGTGGAGGGGAAATGCATTCCCTGTTTCTTCACTGGCATCGCCTCACTCCCAAGGAAATCCATATCTGAGCCGTTTTGCCTTCAGAGTCATGGTGGAATGTAGTGAACAGTTTGCTGTATAGGTACAATAAACATAAAAGTCTATAAAATAACTGTTGTGCCTTTTGATAAATATGCAGCAACGTGGACTGCTACAAGTTGAGTTGGCATATTGCAGGTGAAGCAGCAAAAAAAAATAAAAATCATTGAATTCAGGTCAAGGTTCAGAAATAAAGAGGCTTTGGGTTTGGGCTCGTTATAGAGGGTGGAGAGAGAGAAGAAAGCTTTTTTTAAAAAGAAAAGTTAATGTTGGTGCCTGTCTGTCTTGTAGGTACATACATTCTGACAACTGCCCTGCTGCCCCTCCTGCAAAAAGAAGCTGATGCCAGAGTGGTGAGTCCGTGTGTTATGGTTTGAGAAACCCCATAACAATCTATTGTCGTTAGACAATTATTCTATCACCTGATGACCCCTCCGCACCCGGAAAGGGGAATCCAGGAACACAAAGAAACACAAGGGTTGAAATATAAATAGATTTAATAGACTAAGACCAAATCATTAACAATAATACTAAAGAACCAGTATTAATCCCGATACTGATATAAGATATACAGGAATTATACTGATCCAATTCTATCAGTAGGAAGCTGTGCACTCCCAGCAGTGGACAGCAAATGTCGGACACTGGGAGCGCAATGGCTTCAGGAGGAAGGGAAGGCCTCAGGGTTCCGGCACCGGGGCAAGGAGTTGTCTGGACCACCGCCATCAGGGAGAGAGAGAGAGCGCTACACAGCAAACTTTTCTAATTTACATTGAATGTGATGTTCATGGTATGAAATAATCCTGTTGGGCAGCCTGGGTCAAATGCCCAGGCTTTCCTCCTCCTTGTCCCTGCACCTGACAAGGCTCGAAAACGCTAACCTTGAATCCCACAGAGCCTGGCTGGCTATAAAGCAAATATTTTCACAAATTCAGACACTAGAGTCTTCTAAAAGTGCAATTTTCCCCAGCATTAGAAGAAAAGTTAGTCCTGTGTCTCTCAACCCAGGACACCGTGATACTGCTGAAAAATGGTGTTTTACTATTCTTACCTTCTGGTTTGTGACAGCATTTCTTTTATTGTGCTAGCAGTGCAGGATTAGCTATAATGCTGTAAGCATCTCTAGAATCCTCTTGGATTTTGCTAACAACAGCCTCCTTTTCCAAGGCAAAGCTCCTGCCTGCTGCTCTCAACTCTTCATTGGAAATCAGAGTAAAACACTTCCTTTGGAAACTTCCCCTTTGACTTTCCCTGGGGCAAATTATCTCCTGCAGCATAGTGCAAAATACCTATAATAAGAGTATAGGCTTAAAAAAAAACCTTTCAGGTCGTGGTGTAAAATAGGACAGCAGGTACTTTTTTAAAACAAAATTTCCCAGGTTTTGTACAGTCTCTTGTTTTCTAATTAGCTTCCATAAATGCTAGACATATAAATTACAAATAGTGCTATTCTGCTATTTTCTTTCTCCATATTGCTTTTCAAAAGGAAGAAGCACAAAGTTCCCTGAAGGAGTCACCACCACATTGAATGAGAATCACTTTCTAAAAAACATTCTTTTCCCTCCACCTCATCTCCAGGTATGCTCCACTCATGAGCGCAAGCATAGTACAAAGAGCATGCAGAGGAATCCTGCTCCCGAGGGACTTCAAAATACGGCTTGGAGACCACGTTACATGCATGAGTGTGATTGTGGGGTGTTCCTGGTTTTGTTTATTCATTCATTTGCTTTTCATCCATTTGATTACAGATAACTGTGTCTTCTGGGGGCATGCTAGTTCAAAAATTAAACGTATCTGACTTGCAGTCGGGAAATGGGACATTTGATGGAACTATGGTGTATGCACAAAACAAGGTACAGTCCATGGCTTTGAAAACAAAGCCCAGCGCTTGTTTGCGAGGCGGCTCATACCGTCTGCTTTGCAAAAAGACCGTTGTTCACTGTTGCTTTCCCATTGCATCCAACCCATACAGAGACGCACAAGCAATAACCTTCAGGAGTACAATGGCGTGCACTTAGGAGCACATACCATCTTGCTCAGAGAGCACGGCTAGACTTTCACTTGATTTGATTTAAGTCCCAAGGGGGGAGAAACTGTCTTTTGCTGACAAACCCTTTCTGCCTGCTTAATTCTTACCTGCAGTCTGCGGAAAGTAGTCGTGGTCAGTAGAAGCAGTGTAACCGCTTTAAAAGTAAGCTTGTGGCCAGGATATGGATTGCGATGACCATGGTGGTCTCTGACAAAATGATCTAATAAATCACATCAGGATGAGCAAGGGTATATACATAAAGCCCCTGTTTCTTACAGCACATTTGATGTAGTTTATGTCCCTGGCGGTCAGGCTGTTGAACTTGATGCTAGTCTGGCTCTTTTTGTTCTCTCCTAGAGACAGCAAGTTGTCTTGACTGAACAATGGGCAAAAGCTCACAGAAACATCCATTTCTCTGTTATGCATCCTGGCTGGGCAGACACTCCAGGTAACATCTACTTGACATTCTGACTGTATTTTTTTTCCTGTACAGGTTTAGCCTAAAAGCAAAGAGAATTGAGACTTTCTGGTAGATTTTTCCAACAGGTGCAGTGATTTCATGGCTCCCAACTGGTGCCTGAAGTAGTTTTGTACCCCCTTGGTAGCTCTGTTCTGTGCAGCATCTGCCATCTGGATATAGCTAGAGAATAATAACGGGCAATGAATGAATCCAACCCCGCACAAATGCCCAGCCGAACCATACTGCATTAAGCTAACCTTCAAGTTACATTTGTAGTGGGACTGTTAAACACACAGATAAAAGCTTTTGCTTCCGTGAGTACCAGCGTGCAGTTGTTGGAAGTTTGCAAGGGCATATAGAAAAACAGAGCACGCCCCATCATGCAAGTCCTGTTCCTCTCCTCTTCCTCTAAACATTTATTGCTGTGGAGAAGCGGCGTGTTTGGGCAGACAGCTCTTTGTCTGAGCTGCAGCTGTTCTTCAGCGAGTGTGTCTCAGCAGGGGGCCAGCATCAGTTACCCAGGGTGCGTGTCACGTTCCGCAATACCTTACCAGCCCCTAACACCCAGGCTTGGGATGCAGACTGGCAATCTGATCTCTAGGTCTTTTCTAGGGACCCAGTTTCCCAAATTTGCTTCTGATGACAGAAGCATTTACCCTGTCTATTTTATGCTTGAAAGCTGCCCTTTCCAACTAAATATCCTAGTATTTATTTTTCTTTAAAATACATTTATTTTTGCACACCCTTTGTCTATTTCAAACCTAACGAACCATAAAGTTATCCCACCTTAAAGTTCAAGGACTCTCCAACCCCCAAAATAAACAGCTGCAGGGGATGGGCCTTCAATCATCACCTGTTGGACAAAATAAAAAGAATCCAGAGTTTAAAAATGAATTATGTAGTTGGTTTAGTTACTGTTCATCATACTGTTTTAAATACAATGTTGCAACTGGGTCCCTAAAACTGGTGAGAAAATAAGAGCTAAAAATCCTGTTAGAATACCTGGATTTTGGTATTTCTGTTTCTCTCATGTCTTAGTTCTTTGCAGTTTAGAATTGAAATTGGCTCAGCAACCTCTTGCTGATCCTGTTCTCAGTTCCTACTAGTTTTGTCCCTGTAATTTGACCCAAACAAACAACTGGTGGATCATCTGGCAGTTTAGCATTATTCCACCACAAGTCATTGTATGGGGAAATATGGGGAAATGCTCATTCTCTGTCATAAACTGAGATGTCTTCTCTTCTTCCTATGCTCACAATGGCAATTTTAAGCTGTTTGGGGTTTTTTTGGTTTGGTTTTTTTTTTTTTTAATTAAAAAAGCCTTGCATGACAGACCACCATTCCATTGTTATTCTTTCTAGCTGTGAGATCAGCAATGCCAGATTTCTACCAGAAGATGAAGAACGCTCTGCGCACAGAGGCCCAGGGAGCTGATACTGTTGTATGGTTGGCAATATCACCCGAAGCAACAAAGTTCCCGAGTGGCTTGTTTTTCCAAGGTAAGATGGTGAAGGATTTCTCAAAATTGTTCCAAGACTAAAGGCTCAAGTGAGCATTGTGCAACCAGAAAACAGCTGTGTTGTTACGTTCCTGCTTTTGTCCTCTAAAGGAGCTGATATAAGCTTCAAAGCATTTCTTTAGGGAGGGTTGGGGTTGTTTTAAGGAAATTGGCTGTATACAGGACTGTGTCCAGTGAAAGTGAATCACAGAAGTCAAACAACATCTTTTATAGTGTTGGGAAACTAGCATACTTCTCACAGAGCACTAGGGGTTGGCTTAGCTTTGACAGGCTCTTCTTCCCACTGTTCCATGCTAGTTAAAACTGCCAGTTCTCCCTTTCTCTAATGCTGGGCTTGAGCACAGAAGCATTTTTTGGCACTGTAAGCATAGGGGATGGAAAAATAGGGCAGAGCCTTTCTTTTCTCCCAGGCAAATGACAGGCATCTTAGTAGGAGCAGCTGGAAGCACAGATGTCTTAGTGGTGATGCAGGACAGTCTTAGAATCATAGAATGGTTTGGGTTGGAAGGGACCTTAAAGGTCATCAAGTTCCAACTGCCCTGCCACGGGCGGGGACACCTCCCACTAGAGCAGGTTGCTCAAAGCCCCATCCAGCCTGGTCTTGAACACCTCCAGGGATGGGGCATCCACAACTTCTCTGGGTAACCTTTTCCAATGTCTCACCACCCTCACAGTAAAGAATTTCTTTCTAATATCCAATCTAAATCTACCCTCTTTCCATTTAAAACCATTCCTCCTTGACTTATTGCTGCACTCCCTGATAAAGAGTCCCTCCGCATATCTCCTGTAGACCCCCTTCAGGTACTGAAAGGCTGCAATAAGGTCTCCCCGGAGCCTTCTCTTCCCCAGGCTGAACAACCCCAAATCTCAGCCTGTCTTCATAGGAGAGGTGCTCCGGCCCTCTGATCGTTTCGTGGCCCTCCGCTGGATCTGTTCCAACAGGTCCCTT
The DNA here is from genome assembly GCF_964106895.1 of Numenius arquata. Taxonomy (NCBI): domain Eukaryota; kingdom Metazoa; phylum Chordata; class Aves; order Charadriiformes; family Scolopacidae; genus Numenius; species Numenius arquata. Next base: position 111,999,031 of record NC_133576.1, on the reverse strand, counting down.
TCCTTCTTGTGTTGAGGACTCCAAAGCTGGACACAGTACTGCAGGTGGGGTCTCACCAGAGCAGAGTAGAGGGGTAGAATCACCTCCCGCAATCTGCTGGCCATGCTTTTTTTGATGCAGCCCGGGATGTGGTTGGCTTTCTGGCCTGCCAGCGCACATTGCTGGCTCATGTTGAGCTTCTCATCCACCAACACCCCCAAGTCATTCTCCTCAGAGCTGCGCTCCAGCCATTCTCCACCCAATCTGTATCCAGCAGGAGAAGGATAAACCTCAGGGAAATTACTGGGAAGGCTGGTACTTTTGTTGTATGTGGCACTCAAATCCTGATTCACTGAATTTCTAGGCAGAACATGCAGGAAATTCAGACTCTTCTGGAGCTGGTTTGACTTTGTCCCTTCTCTCTCCTCCCAGATAGTCACACAGGGTTGGTTGACAGATATTTAACTAGACCTTTTTCATGTCATCACGTGGTGGATGCTGAAACCCTACATCCCAGCTGGTCAGTCTTCTTTGTAGAACCAGACTTTGCCTCTTTTGTAGTCCAGTCACTTTCTCTGGTCCTAATGCTTCTGCTCAGATGTTCTTGCTCTAGATCATAATTCCACCAGGCTCTTGCCTTTGCCCATTGTCCACCCCCAGCTTCAGTTAACAGGGAACATGCCTTGGCTCTTTAGCTGTATATAATGACTTTTGAGAGCTTTGGTCTTGGCATGACTGCTCTTAAGACTGCAAGAGAAGTCCTGTTTCCGTGTCCTGTGCTTATAAAATAGTGAAGAAGGCAGTTATTTCTCTCTCCTACTGCCCTACTGAGGGAGCCACACTTTAGTATGGGCCCTCTTCAGGCTCTTTCAGTGAAGGGCTTTGTGTGCAGCAGCACTTTACCCTGCTCTTCTGGTCCTAGATGGCATTTCCTCAATCAGTCACACCTTGCCTCCATTTCCTCTGTTCTCTTTTTATTTTGTTCCCTCTGAGTGCAAACCAAAGCCACCAGTTTATTATTTTTTTCCCTCAGTAAAAAAAAAAAAGGGAGCGGGGAAGGGGAAATGAGAACATGACTTGTACAACCACATTTCTCTGCATCTGCCAAAATAAATAAAAAAATGTTTGAGAGAGTCCTGCTTTCCAAAGACTAGAAGCATCTTGTCCATGGAACTCGGCTGTCACACATGGTTCCCAAACTTCAGCGCAGGCTACTGGAAGTGCTACAGTTAGGTAGGAAGCAGTTCCTATTCGCTAATGGAGAAGGGAACGTTCCTCTGCATGTTTCTCTCTCTGCAGTTTTCCATATGCAGAGGTTATGTGGTGTGTGTGCAGCCAGTTACAACACTTGCTCTTAAGAGAGCAAACATCTCCACTCCCCTGGGAAGCCTGATGGCAGCCCGCGAGGTTTTCAGAGAGATCTGCTGCCCAGTGTTGCAACAGCTCATGCTTTTAGTCTCAGCTGGCTGCCACTGAAGTTTGACTTACTGCAATAGACTAAAGGTGCTGCACCAGCGCTCTGACAGTTGCTTCCTAGACATCTGAGAGCATTGTCATAAGGTTCCCAGGCTCTAGACACCATGTTTTTTGGAGAGAAAAATCCCTTAGAATGGATGGTGATACAGCTGTATTTACACAGAGTAAGCGAAGAGGATGGGATTTGGAAAACCAATCAAAGCATCAAATTGAGCAAATTTGGTCAGACCTTTTTATGTTGGATACATGTTACTTATGGCGATTGAGCAATTGGCGTAAGTTCTTTAGCAATTAGAATTTAACTATTTATTTTTAAGGATGAAAATAAGCATTTTAAGATTATAATCCAAACTGCAAAGTCCCAGCTGGGGAATTTGTGTAGCACCAGAAACGTTGTCCAGGAGGCAAGGACAAGCCCTGTCTCGTTCTGAAAAAGCAACCTCTGCCTGCAGCAGTAATCTCAAGTTACTGGTCTTTTTCTATAGGAGTTATGCTAATTACAGTAATTTAATCCTCCTTTATCTATAGTGTCCCTAACTGCAAGTGAGGTTTTACTCCCCGCTCTTAAGTCATATCATGCTGAAGGACAATCGCCCTAGTTCCAGAATACAAATGAAATTAGTCCAATTTCTGGTTTGGAAGAGATGCTTAACTCACATTGTTTACAGATACCTAGGAGGTAAGTTTCCTGGCTTCAGGACCACGAGGTATGTTTGGGCAGTATAGAGCCTCACAGAAAAATCTCCTTTGTGCTAGAAGAGGTAGTTAAATGTACCCCTAAGGATTTTTTTTCATTTTTTGTCTTCCAGACAGGCAACCAGTCCCTACACACTTACCCCTGGCGAGCACCCACAGCCCACCGGAGGATGAGGAGAAGCTCATGGAGATGCTGGAAGAATTCTCCCAGAAGTTTAAATCCACTTCTCCAGGAACTTAGTGTTCCTACTAACAAAGCATAGCCACAAAGCTTCTAATTACACAGTAACAATACCGTAGTGTGCCTGCCGTTGAGGGGAAGTAGGATGGCATAGGCCCTTTAAAAATAAATTGTGTTCAGGTGTTCTCATCACGGGGGAGAGCGGTGCCTGCAACTTTTTTTTCTGCTTCTGAGTGTCTCTCCCATAGTGAATATGCACCTGCTGTTCTCAAGACACAGTAAGGTTGTGTTCTTTGAATTGGGAAGAAAAATTGGGAGGCATTAAAATAAAACCCGAGGCTTTGTGAAGTTCTCCGAAAGCTTTTAAAGCACTCAGCATACAGAGAAATGCAGAGGAGTGCACCTTCAGTAGCCCTCATGAAAGAAGCAGTGTTTTAAACAATGTTTAACCACTGTGTTTGACAGGTTGGTGGCTTCCTTCCCTGTGTGAGGGGGACTGGGCTCAAACCTGTAACCGGGAACGCAGAAGCTCTCTCTCTCTTGCATCGCCTGCTTCATTTAAACGGAAGGATTCCTTTCGGCCTTCTGTTTCTATAAATCAGTGCTGGTATGCAGAAGTGATCTGCTTCCTCATGTTTAAACAGCAAGAATTTAGGAACGCTGCCAAATGCCTTTCACATTACTTTATGGAGCCAGGGCTGAATATTATCCCGTTTATGTCAATACACCATGAAGTAGGAGGTTTCAACACGTACCGCACCCAGACGGGGCTGGATTCAGCGGAGAAATGGCTGGATGACTCTGGGCATGAAAAGAAATAACATGCTAAGCCACTTGCCATTTCTGTGAAAGATCAAAGGGAATTGCTTTATTATGAATGGATTAGGAGAGGGAAGGGAAGACTGGGGGGCACAGGTTTTAGAGGGGAGAAGCCCAGCTCCTGGTGGGAGGATTGTATTTTGCCTGGAACTGTTTATTTGCAGACACAGAGGATGGGTTTCATCTTACCTGACCTGTGGACATTTGAATTATTCATTGGGATTCTCAGTGTAAATCAGTAGAGAGAAAATAGGCTTTTTCACAGTGATTTACTGGATCTAGTTTAAGAAACAACCCCCTACATTCCTACCTCTTTCTACTGCTGGTGAAGACAAACCAGCTCAGACTGAGACATTCAGGTGGGATTAATTTCATCTTATATATTTCAGGTTTACTACAAAGCCAAGACCCTTAGTAACAGCAGCGGTAACACATTTTCTCCTGAACTGAGCGTGTTTGATAGCAAACTGCCTACAGAACCCAGCTGGGTTGCACTGCTGTTTTACACGTGGCTGTGGACTGGTGTGGGAGGACAAAAGACCTAGACACGAATCTGACACAGGTGTTCTTGAGCCCTCTGCAGTGACTGGTAGCTGAAGGCCACGCTGATGGGCAGAGGAGATCTCGTTATGCCTGCTTTATATAATTTAGTTTCCCTAAAGATATCCTCCTGGGTGATGGTGTTTACTCATTATTCAAAGGCATCCTGTTAAGTATCAATTTAGAAAAAAAACCTCCTCTTTTCAGCCTATTGTCAGTCTCCTTGGAAATAAAGGCTTTAGTATCAGACAGGCCCTGAAGTAAGTTTTCCCGTGACAAGCGGTGCTGAGACGCGTCAGGCTGTCACAGCTCTTCCTGAAGAGGCTGGATCAAGCTATTGCTTCATTTTAGTAACTTAACTCCTTCTCACACGACAGTGAAAAAAAAAGCAACAGCGAGGCTTGTACAAATGTTTACTTCCTAGAAGTCTGCTATTAACATTGTACAGGGTCCAAACTCTTAAATATAGTTACTGAGCGTGGCTTAAAGCATCTATAGTAACTGCATTTCTCTATCCAGTAGCCGCAAAGCTAAGAAAGACATTTGCATCCTGGAATATTTAAGTCAAGTTGCTTTTCAGCTCTGCAGTATAGAAGAAAAGTTTAATGACTGGTATTTAAGTAGCTCATAAAAATAACCAAAAGTGCACAGTATATATAAAACATGTATTTTCCTCCACGTGCTGTATTGATGTATTTGAATAGCCCGTATTTTTCTTTTTAGTCACAGCTTAAAAGTTAAGCCAAAAGTATGAAAACTGCTTTAATCGGGGTTTGGTCACAGTGCAAAAGAGCCAGATACTATGGTTTAAGAACACTTGTGATTTAAAAAGAATTAAAACACAGGACAGCGATGAAAAACAAAATCTGGGGTCTCCCACACTTTGGTATTATGGTCCCAGTGCTGCTTTATTTCAGCCCTTTGCCCCAAGAGCAAAGGCGCCATGTGGCTGTAAAGCCGGCGAGGCGCTTTGCGTTAATGCGGTTCAGAATGCCTTGTACCTGTGTGTAAGCAAACGCATTTAGTGCCACCTATAAAATTTTAGGGGCAAGGGGAAAGAAAATGTGTCCAGTGACAGATTAGCAGAAATAGGAGGTGGCATAAATCCTTGCGAAGCAGGGCACGCCGTGGGCTTCGCTACACACCTGGTTTGTGGGAGCCAAGCAACAAGCGGAGCGGCTCTTCTCACTGCCCTGCCCTTTCCACGCTCAGCCCAACGCTGCTTGTGTGGGCTTCCAGGCTTAGCTGGCTCTGACCTCGGCTGGTTTCCACATCCTGGAGGCTTTTGCGTTTCTCTTCATTTGGTGAAGGTTTTTGCTCTCAGGGATTTTGCACGAAGAGGAGTGCAGGTGCCCCAGACCATGTGTGGAACCGCAGAGCGTGTGTAGAGGAATTCCGTGTGACCTAATGGAGAGGCACAGCCCATCATCAGCTCAGCAGGACTCACCGCAGTGATGCAGGTGCCACTGAGACATTTCTCTGTCTTGGGTGAAAATTTTAGGAGGTCAATTTAACGGGTATCGGACAATTTTGTAAACTGCATTTCATCTTCCACTAAGTTTCATTTCTGGGCCATGTTTATTCTTTGTAAAAAAAAAAACCAGACAAAAAAATAAAACAACTTGTGGTTGATTAAAGGTATAAACGATGGTTTTTCGTCTGCCTTTGAATAGTGGCACCTTCCCATATGTATCTCCTTATTTTGGAGGGAAGGGCAAAGACCAGGTATTTGCATTCACACCAACACACCCACCAGCTTCTGTGCTGTCCTAATGCTCCACACTCTCTGGGAACAAGGTGCAAGCAGGGACACCCCTTCCCGTTAAACGTGACTCTGGTGGGGTGTTGGACATGCCCTGCTTGGGCTCAGAGAAAGAGGGGAGGTTTACTATGGCCTTCGACATAAGCAGACTTAAGTCAGTGTTGAAAAACTCAATGATGGTTAGAGTTGGAAGGGACCTTAAAGGTCATCTAGTTCCAACCCCCCTGCCACCTCCAACCCCACCTCCACTAGAGCAGGTTGCTCAAAGCCCCATCTGGCCTGGCCTCTGACATCTCTTCTCTGCAAAGACTTGGCCAGTAGACTGTGCTCTCTTATTTTCATTTTGGTTTGAGTTCGGTGCCCCAACATGGCACCAATTTCAATGCCTTGGAACTCAACGTCTTTCTGTTCTTAGCAACACAAAGTTGTCCTGCAGCAAACAAAATTTCAGAGATGGCTAAAGACCCGTCACAAGGGAAAATCCCCCAAACTGGAAAAATGCAAGGAAAGGTCACATGTGACCACACAGGGTTAATCTCAAATTCCAGAACTTCATGTTATTGTCAAATCAGGGACCACTTTTTTTTTTCTCCTGAAGAGCAACGATTTCCTTCCAAATTTCACATCCAATTTTGAAGAGAAAAATCTGTTTCTTCCTCGGTATTACACAAGAGGTCAACGCGGAAGGGACTTAGCACATTCATCCAGCCTGAAAAAAAGGATCAAGTTTGTTGTTCCTGCTGCATACTATTGTCACATATAGAAACAAAGTCTCCTAAATCCTAATTGAAAACATCTGGGGTGCTCAGTATGGTCTCCTGGAAAGGACATGACCCTGTAAAACCATGCATTGTAGACCTATTTCCTATGTGCTACAAAACAGAATTTTGGTTGTTCTTACCCAAATCCTACTGCAAACAGTGAGGATGGACAGATGTAGTATTTGATAGTACCCCAAGTATTTTAGATTTAAATAAAAATACATCTTATTAATTTATCTCATACAGTAGATGCAGACACTCAGTGGGCTTTGAATTACAGAATGGTTGAGGTGGGAAGAGACCGCCAAAGGTCATGTAGTTCAACCCTCCTGCTCAAGCATGGCCACCTAGAGTCAGCTGCACAGGACCATGCCCAGCTGGCTTTTGAATATCTCCAAGGACAGAGAATCCACAAACTCCCTGGGCAACCTGTGCCAGTGCTCTGTCACCCTCACAGTGAAAAAGTGTTGCCTGATGTTCAGAGGGAAATGACTGTGTTTCAGTTTGTACCTCTTGGCACCACTGGAAAGAGCCTGGATCTGTCCTCTTTGCACATTCCTCTCAGGTGTTTATATACATTGATGAGATCGGCCCTGAGTCTTCTATAGGCAGAACAGTCCCAGCTCTCTCAGCCTTTCTTCATAGGAGAGATGCTCCAGTATCTTCATCATCTTAGTGGACCTTTGCTGGACTTTATCACAGAATCACAGAATGGTAGCAGTTGGAAGGGACCTCTGGAGATCATCTAGTCCAACCCCCCTGCCAGACCAGGGTCACCTAGAGCAGGTTGGACAGGAACGCATCCAGGCGGGTTTTGAATCTCTCCAGAGAAAGAGACTCCACCACCTTTCTGGGCAGCCTGTCCCAGTGCTCTGGGACCCTCAAAGTAAAGATGATTTTCCTCATGTTCAGATGGAATTTCCTGTGTTCCAGTTTGTGCCCGTTGCCCCTTGTCCTGTTGCCGGGCACCACTGAAAACAGTCTGGCCCCAGTAGCTTAATCTCTCTCTTGTACTGGGGAGCCCAGAACTGGACACAGTTGGGAAAAAAGGCTGCATATTCTTCTCTAACAGTAATTTCCTCAGCAGGCATAAAGCAAACTTTTTCCCCCTATACCTTTTTTGGATCATACACAATCCTTTTTGCGCGTCCAGCCATCCGCCGCCGTATCAGCAACCAGCCCCATGCAGAGGGAACACACCCCTCCTTTTCCCAGTACCGGAGGTACTCATGCCCCCCTCTCAGGCAAAGCGCAGCTATCACTTTTGACGTGCTAAAAGTCAATGTGCTGACATTCAAGTTCAAGAGGATGAGGTTGGGAGGTGACTTGGGCTTCACTGTAAAGAGCAGCTGTAGACAGGAGTGCTAACAGCTGAGCACGCTAATGTCACCATCCGGGACTGTTCTCTGTTGCACTGGCTGACTTTCAGCCCAATGCACTACCCTGTTTCAACCATGTCAAACCCTGATGTTAGTCTCCCATAGACGGAAGGACCATCAGTGCTATCGTTACAACCGGTTACCAGCATTCTTTTCTCTTTACTTAAATATTTTCAGCTTAAAAAGACTGAAGTTTGGGGCTCAGGTTGATCTTCCCTCAGCCACCTGAAACACAAACGACCGGTGCCTGTGCCATCACCTGCTCAAGTGCTACAGATATTGTTAATTTTAAAACCAAGAATGCTCTGAAGATCACTGCTTCTTCCTCCAAGGAAACACCAGCTAAGTGAGAAATGAAAATCAATTTTTCTAAAGCGAAGAGCAGAGGAAGGCCAGCATTGTTTGTACGCCCCTTGGCGCAGCAGGAGGTATCACTAAAAGCCTGCTGCTGCACGTCAGCAGCCCTGGGGAAAAGGGACTTTGCTTCCTTTGAGTGTGCGTGGGGAGCTGCGCAGTTTACGTCTGTACCAAAACACACCCTACCCCTTGCTCCCCAATAACGCAATTCATAAAAATAACTCAGATTTATCATTCAGCAACTAAAATGGAAATAAAAGGAGCAGGCAACAGGGATCCCTTTTTGTGTGGATCTAGAAGACAGAAGAGATTGAGACTGTTAGACTAACACAGCAGAACAGGAAGGCAGGCATTTTAACTCATCCAGTGTTAAATCCTTCCTGTTTCTTTTGGGAGGAAAAGGAATTATTTTTTGAACTAGGAACAACTATTTTCCCTTCGTATCTCTACATTACAGCTCTTAGGGTCATAGCAAAGGGACACACTTCCCCTTCTCCGCCAGCTTCACTTTCAGCTTATATCACTTTCTAAGCCAAGACCACTCTGCCCCGAGACTGCAAGATAGGGGAATGTTCACGTTAAATTCAGATAACCCTGCAGGTAGTTTAGTTGGAAAGAACAGCAAGGGAAACTTTGCAAAATGGATTTGTATACCCAACATCCACCCATAAGCAACACTGAACCCAGAACTGCATGGAAGAGAAGGGGGGGTGGCCAAGAGTTTACTGCAGAGCAGTCCAAACACACATCTGTCCCAAATTTAGTCTCCTTTTGGAGTCAATTCCTCACCTTTGTTTGAATGTTACATGTGCAGAAGGACTAGGCGTTGACCATGGGGCAGATCCTCAGCTCACTGACTCCACCTCTCCACCAGGGCAAGCACAATCCACGCTGGAGTCCCAGGCTTGTTGCAACCACTACGTCTCCTCAGGAACAGAGCGCTGAAGAGTGACTTAAGTTCACTTCGGTGCTCCCATGTTTCTGCCACTGCGAGAGCTACTCTTTGCACAGCAAAACAAGTCAGGTCTTAGGCCAAAAGGCCCTGAGCTCAAGGTAACGTGGAACAGCATAGTCCAGCAAAACTTCATACATCTTCTCCAGCTGGAATGAAATATTGGCAGGCAACTTGCTCATCTTGCATAGCTTCGTCAGCCAAGAACGCTTCAGTCATCAGCAAACATGCACAAGGTGTAATGAAAAGCCTTCCAAGAGGAAACAAGCATCCAGCTTCCAGGAGAGAAAGTGGGAGGACTTAGAAAACAATTAACATTCAAGCTGGAAAAATAATCTTTTAATGCTGTGTGAATTACGTTTGAAAATATGCCTTAAAATATGCTGCCTAGACGGGAACCAAAAACAGGCTGTGTGACCAGGAAAGCCAGAGTGGCATCATTTCAGAGAACATGACTGCAAAACGCTTAAGCACAGTTTACAGGATGTTTGAAAAGAGAATTTTCCCTGAAAATACGTAGCCGTCCTGCAACATGCACATGAAAGTCCCCTCATCCTTTACTGTGGAAGCTCACTGGTCTAGAATTAATGCCATGGATTGCGTTAACCTTTCTGTTTCCTCAAAAGTGAATTACTGCCGGGCAAACAAAGGAGAAGCTTTATTTTCTTTTATTGTTACCACTCAAGCAAAACCACAAAGCTTCTCTAGGTAGCAGTGTGCTCTGTAGTGGCAAACATCCTGGCCTCCCCACTTTAAAGGGGAAAAATCAAGTCCAAAATGGGGTGAAACTGAGCACAGCTGATGTGCTGTGTCACAGCAGCTACAGACCACAAGGCCTCCTTAAACAAGAGACAGGGGAAAGCCCTGGGTCTGGTCTGCAGTTCTACTCTCTACACCAGTTCTTTTGAAGCACATCAGCAATAGGTTGCTAAAAAGTGAAATGGATTAAAGGAACAGTGAGCTGACTCTTCAGAGAAGATCCCTTTGGAAAAAAGGTTTTTTTTGTTTATTCATCTTGACAATATCCTTCTAAAAAGGTAATTGGGGTCAATCCAGGTTTTTAAATACTTTTTATTTTTAAAAGAAACCGTAAAATATGACAACAGGACAATGGGCATCATTCAGCAATATCAGTTTCTGGTTTAGAGAGGAAATTAATAAAAACCATCAGCATTTGAAAAAATAAATATGACTAACCATATGGATAATGGGAAAATCAAATTAATCTTACAACAACACAGACAGGTATAAATGCTGAAATGTTGCTGCGCAAGGTAGAGGTAGAGGTAAATCAGACTTTTCAGACTTAGATCAGTTTTAGATCTGTGCCCACCGCCCCCCCCACCCCACCCCACCCCACCCCTTTCTCCCCGCAAACACTCCCAAAAGTTCCTGTTGCCAGTAATTTAATTTGAATCAGCCTGTCAGCCTCATCAAACTCAAGCGGGTCTGTGTGCTTCTTGTAATGCTCTGAGCCGGAAAACTATTTCGGTTTTTGTAGAAATTAGTTGCTAAGCAACCTGCCCCCCTGGTTTTGCAACTTGTGCGGCAAGGAAAGAGGCAGAAAGCTGGATTTTAGCTACTACAAGCCAATAAAATGCTCTCCAGATTATGTCCTCTAGGACAAGTAGATGGTAGAGCCCTTTTAGAAATTGCAATAGTCCGCCAGCTCCTCGGTGGTCCACCTGGAGAATATGTGATGCCGCACCTGGAGTTCCTCCACTGAAGAGAGCATGGTCAGCAGAAACACCCCAAAACAATAGGTACTCGCTGTGGGGAGAGCCGATTGCCTTATACAGTATGTGGATACTGAAAACTCACATGGTAGGACACAACCCAAGAACCCTCTGTACAGAGCAGCAAGTATCTTGACACAGTGAAATAGAAAAAACTAAAAATTGCACCACACACGGATTTTCCAAAGTCGAGACAACCGAAAGTCAGATCGTACAAACCATTAGTTAAAAAAATACCTTCTCGTATATTTTGAGAATAAGTGGAAAGAGTCTTCGTGCAAATGTTCAGCCTTGATCAAGCAGAGGACGTAAAATCGTTGTAAACGCATTAGTTCCTTTCTCATCTGCCGTACGCGCCCAGCATTATTTATCTTCTGCAGTATGATTAGGGTTAGGAAATCTGTTCCGTCTGTAAATACCACCTTTCAAGTTCCACTGATGTACCATCAAGACACTACTGGTGTCATATCCCACAACTGTTAATATAGCAAGATATAATAACATAGTGAGTAATGGTAAAAGATAATAATATAGTATATAACATCATCTCTAAATAATTTGCACCTTGTTTTTTGCTTAAGAGAGGCTACACAGTTAGAGGTGGGTGCAGCAAGCCCGAAGAAGTTTGATTTCATTTTCCGGCACTCATGTCAGACTGGTTGAGGTTGACCAAATGACATTCTCTATGTTACTCTGCTTTACCCTTATGAGCCAGATTCATAGCTGGCCTACAGAAAAACCAAAAAACCCACACTATATTGCTGACTTGAAAGATCAGCATAGTCATAACACATTGCGAGCTGGTTTTTTTTTATTATTATTCAAGCTTTGTTATAAACTTTTTCATTGTTTTGGCTATTTCTTTACCTAGCCACACAAACGGAGATTCTCCATGTTGAAATACAGTTTGTCTTCCCAGAGGAAAAGCTACATTGAGCACTTGCCCCAGCCCCTTCAGGCAATAACTTTATAGACCAAGACCTCGTTGGTCCTTATTGGGCAGAAGTTCACCAGTGAGGGGTCTCTGGGTGGAAGAAAGCAGGTAGGACATACCTGCAAGCACATGGGAAAGGAAGGGGAAATGACGTACAGGAGCTAGAGCAACAGCCTTGTTCCTACCTTTATAACCTTGTCTGTCCCAGAGGTCAACAGCCATCCCCTGGTGGCATCAAAGTGTACGTGAACGATGTTGTGCTTACTGTCGTGGAAAGTAGCTGTGGGCGCCCGCCTGAAGAAAGAAATCCGAAAAATCAGCAAAGACTGTGACTGCAGAATTTTCCCCCAAAATATTCTCTATTGAGGAAATAAATATTTGAATGCTGCTGCAAGTCATTAACTCAGCAACCTCTCTGTAAACTCCACTTTGAGACTTTTCCAGCACAAGAGGAGCAGGAGTGAAGGGCTCTCCATCCCTTGAGGTTTGCTGGCACCACAGAGGCTTATCCTGCTGAAAGAGCTCCGGGACCACCCTGCTGTTCTGTTCCCACCCAGAGCCCCACATCCGCCCAGGCCCTCCCAGATGCGGGAGTTTTGCCCCACTCCAGTGCAAGCCGGCTCAGCGTCCACACTTACTCTTCATCTGTAATGGACTCGTGACAGCTATCGCAGACCCTCACTTCGAACTCAAACCCCATCAGTGGGATGGAGGAGCGCTTGGAGCTGCATTTGCCGCACACGGCTTTCCCACACTTCCGGCAGTGATGCTGTAGGAGACAACACACGGAAAGACATCCTCAGCCACAAACCCAGATCACTGCTCAGGTCCCACTGGCTCTACCATCTCACGCCAGCAAGACCCAGCCAAGGCTGCAGCCAACAGGAAAGTGACTCTTCCAGGGAAGATGAAGGAAAACAGGCAAGGACTTCAGAATAAATGGGGGGGAAACAATAAACAAACAAAATCTTGTTTTTTTCTCACTCCGCTACCTGGGGCAAGCAGCAGCTGATCATTAGCACGGACACTGGGAAGTGGCAGATAAAGCACTACCCAGGCTAGGTGGACTGTACCTCTCTCCCAAGCTCCAGGGTGACACCATTCACCACCCAGTAAATCATCGCTGCCTCCACCATTTGGCATCTGTGCATGTAGCTGTGGGTCAGGGCTTTGTCACTGAGTGCAACCAGTGTTACAGAGGGGTTTCAGCAGGATAGAAGGTGGAAGAAGGAAATCCAAGCTGTCATCTTTTTGTTAGCACAGCTAGAGATGGGATGACAGGACAAGGAGGCCCCTATGAACCTTGTGTGTCCCGGCCAGCCAGGCATTGGCCTCAGGGCTAGGAGCTATAATTACCCCTGTCCCTGGGAGTCTCACTTTGGGGGTGGTAGGGGATGACACCACCATTCAGCAGCACATGACACATTAAAACATCTTCAGGTCAAGGAAAGACAGGGCTACATTAGCAAAGTGTCATTCTGGAGTCCCATCCCAGCCTCTCAGTACCATCTAATCATCTCCGTCAAGTCCTTTGGCCATTTTCAGCCCCAGAAGCACTAGCGTTTCTGCATTTTGATGCTACCTGCCTCAGGTTTTCTCATGCACTGGCTGTGTAGGACCACAGGGCTGCCTCACAGGCTGCAGAAGAGCCAGGCTCTGCAGTGATGAGCATTACACAAAGAGAAGATGCAGCTCAGCTCTGCCCCAGACACCTGGCTTCTCCAAGCTCCACGAGAAAATCCCTTTCAGAAATTTTATGCCACTCTCCCAAGAGTCTGTGATCCGCAGACCTCTCCTGCTGGGCAGGAAAACACAGTGGTGTGTTCCAAGCAGACCAATTATCTTTTTCCAATATAGCCTGAGCAGTTAGAGATGTTTACTCAAGCCCATTAAAAACAACTTTTGGTTCTAGCACAATGTCCAAAAATCAGCTGCAAATTTCTCTCTACAACACAGTCAACTAACAATAAGCAAAATCCCACATGGCTAAAGCCATGGAAGTCCCCAAAACAATTTACTCAGCCCAAGGCCCATTACATGCATTTGCTCTTGGGACTGGCTGGGAAAAAAAAAGAAAAAGAAGAAGAAGAAGAAGAAGAAAAAGTATTCTGACCACAAAATCAAGCCACTCCAGAGGGGAGCCCACTGTCCCACTATCGAGCACTCAGTGGAAGAACAAAGTGCAAGTTCTCAAAGCTTTAGTGGAAAAAAAGGTTACCACAAGCTATTATGAGAGAAAAGCCTAATCGTACCATGTTAACACACCAAAGAATGCATACAAACCTGCCTGAGGCCTATTTTCTTACTGTCCCACATTTGCTTGAAGTTCCAGAAGAAAGGCTGGTCACATTTTTGACAGGAATCACTATCCAGCCACTCAGGGGTCTGCAACACACATACACATAGACAGAAAGAGGGAGTGAGCAACAAACAGAAAAGCTTCCAATGGAGCCCAGAGACGGGACAAGAAAGATGTATTGGGGTGTGTTAATGTGGTCAACTAAAAAGAATTTAAAACCCCCATTATCACAAGATGCCATTTTGAATGTTCTGCGGGATGTCTTTTTTGGCTCATTTCTGAGCCTTGAAGAGCATGGGAAGAACACTTCTCACCCAAATCATGAAGCAGAGTTCGATTATAAGACCATAAATAACCCAGGAACAAACAAGCCTCCTCCACCTCTCCAAGTTTGGAATTAAGCATATGAAAATATTCTGTCCTGTCCTGTCTGGACAGCATTTACCATCTGCTATTACCTTTGGTGGGAACTGGAGGCAACTAGTATTTCAAATAGCCAAGCTACTCATCTGGAGGAAAGGGAGAGGTATCTGAAATGCTCTGGTTTTCTAATTATTATTTCTTTCTTTTAATACTGTAAGAGGCGTTCCTGCTGTCAGAGGTGCCTGTGCCACAAATCACACATAGGGGTGAGCAAGATGAGATTCACTTGCACAAACCTAAAACCCAAACCAGCTCTTTTCCCTGCTCTTTTACACTAAGATGATGGAAGGAAGGTCTTCCATTTCCTAACATGGTGCGTAGCTTTGCATCTATGCCGTGGATCATAGAATCATAGAATCATCTACGTTGGAAGGGATGTTTAAGATCATCTAGTCCAACCATCAACCTAACTCTGATTAAAAAAAAAAAACAAACAAAAAACCAAAAAACAAACCCATACTAAACCACGTCACTAAGCACTATGTCAACCCGTCTTCTGAATACCTCCAGCGATGGTGCCTCAACCATTTCCCTGGGCAGCTCATTCCAATGCTTAATAACCCTTTCAGTGAAAAAATTTTTCCTGATATCCAATCTGAACCTCCCTTGGTGCAATTTGAGGCCATTTCCTCTTGTCCTGTCGCCTGTGACTTGGGAAAAGAGACCGACCCCCGCCTCTCTACAACCTCCTTTCAGGCAGTTGTAGAGCGAGAAGGTCTCCCCTCAGCCTCCTTTTCTCCAGGCTGAATAACCCCAGCTCCCTCAACCTCTCCTCATAAGACTTACTCTCCAGACCCCTCATCAGCTTCATTGCCCTTCTCTGGATCCGCTCCAGCACCTCAATGTCTTTTTTGTGATAAGGGGCCCTTAGATGAAGCAGGTAAGAAGATTTAAAGAAAGAAAATATTATAGGTACTTCTCTCTCCTGCAGCTAGGTTTTGCTGCACAGAGTAGCATGGACCAGATGCCTCATGTAGGGAAGCAAGTCTTGCCAGATCCTGAAAAAGCTCAGGAAACACCGGACATGGCAGGGGGACATGTGGAGGGAGCAGTCAATCTCCTCCCCTACATTTGGGTCCCTCAACACTTGTCCTCCATTGAGTTACTATGGGACATGCAGTGCATCTCCCCACAATGTTTAGGAAACCCTCCCTGGGATGTGAGACTTGGGAAAAGTCTTGGTTCTTGACCCCTCTCCAGCTGGCTGTCAGTCTGCCTGTCCTAACCTGGCCTAGCAGGAGCGACACTTCTTCCCGGCAGATGACTTCTGCTCCTTTCTCAGCCCCACCAGGACAAGAGCTCAGCCCAAAGCTGCCAAGCGGGTCCATCCTGTCCCTGCAGTGGGGCAGCCCCAGCCAGATGGGGCCAGCCCTGTCGGTGCTGCCTCAGAACTGCAATGTGCTCCCACCAGCCCCACCAACCCCATGCGACTAAATAAACACTAAATAACATCTAATACTTTGTAAGGAAGTGCTATTAGCAAACTGCAGTTTGTTTAACAGAGCCACCGGCTTCTGACATGCTGCAATTTAAAATGGCAGGAAACACAGCTGAGATTGAGAATTAAAAATAATACAAAGGCAAGGCGAAGATAAGGTAAGGCTGATGGAGGCTCTCAGCCCCCAGGACAGTGTTGACACCCAGCAATAAAGCAACCACCTGATTCAGCTTCTTCTGCCAGTTACCTTGAAGAGTAACTGGGACAAATCCCTGTCTTTTCTATCCGCAACAGTCTTTTCGTTTAATGCCTACAGATTTACATCTGTGTGTATAAAAGTTTTCATCTCTTAAGCATCTGAACACTGTACATGAAGAAGACATTTTGCTTGTGACAAGTAACTACATTGCAGTCTAATAGAAACACAGCTTCTAGCACCTTTCAGATGTTCTCCACTTCCAGCTTTTTAAAACTAGAGATTAAAATAAGGAATCAAGGGCTAAAATGGCTTAATTCACTCTAATGCAATCTCAGAGATGTGGGAAAATCTGACAGCATCAAAGTGAGTATTGAGCACACATCATGGAGAAAACCCCTAAGGGCAAAAATCCCAAATCCAAAATTCAGAAGAAAATTCTCTAGAACCCTGAACCGAGGTTTGGTATTAACAACCCCAAAGGTTCATGTTTTGGAGGTGATTTAGCACCATGAACACCCTATTGCGCCACTGATAACAGGAACAAGCCCACATAGCCATAGTCAGAGAAAGCAGCGCGCTCGTTAGCACCTGCTGCTAAGCCCTCATTTAGCTAATTATATTTCTCCTCCACTTTTCAAACCAGCCCTCTCAACCCCCCCTCAACCAGCATTGCTGCCTGTTTTGCGACAAGCCAGTCTTAACCCTTACTGTAGCCTTTCGAAGGCAGCAAATAAATAAAGGTTTTCATTTCTGGATGTTCGAGTTGCAGCAAAAAGGAAACATCTGTTGAGAAGGAGGAAGCCGCTCTGCTTTCATTTCACTTTTGGAGCCGATGACATAATTGGCCATTACATTAGCCCTTAAAGAGAGCCAACTGGAATGCTAATTCACATAAAAAGGGGAGCTCAGTTCCTGCCTAGGCCTATTTCAGTAGGGTTTTTTTTTAATCCAATTTTTCACTTAGCTTTCCTCCTTGGCTCCAGGGAGACACACAGGATGAGGGGAGGCCAAACCCCTTGAGAACCAGTAAAGCTGGTGAAAGCCCACGCTGCCAAAAGCCTCGCTGAGATCTACCCACTGCAGGGACTCGGGGTGCCTTCCTAACCCCTGTGGGAGCAGGGCAGAGGTTTTGCTGTGACTCGCATTACTGGGATTTGCCAGGCTGCCAAGCAGGGCTGATGCCTGACTCACTCAGTGCAGCGTTTGCTCCCCCTCTCTGAGTCAGGCCTCCGAAATTGCTGAGCGGAGGCTGCTCCCGCAGCGCCAAAGACCCGGGGATGCGTTTTTGCGCCCGCTTACATTAGTTGGCCACGCAGCACAAAAGCGATTAGGTGCGTGTGGGTGAAATCTTACTGTCTGGATCAGCATAGTCATCATTACTCCACTTCTGTGTGGTTACACCAGAGGGAAGCAAGACTGAGTAGCAGGTGAGATTGAAGCCCTAGTTAAATGTCTTTTTAGCTAGAACAGGGGAAAAAACAAAAAACAAAAAACAGGACTGCATGTGTCCAGAGATGACAAAGAGCTTTCTTGTTTTCTTTTCTTAAAACACCAAATTATTATCAATCCATCCATTTACCTCTGAACTGATAAAATTTCTCAAGTTGTCCTGAAAAACAAAGCAGAACACCTCACAATACCCTCCTTAGAGAATGCCTTTTGGAGCAGTAATGTAAAGGGTAAGAGCCATTTAGCAGCCTACTTAATAAGCATTTTCTGCCAGACAATTTCCCCTGTACCATATTATCAAAGGCACGGCATAATTGCTGTATAACAACTGGAGCATGTCCAAAAACATTTTTAAAGCCTGGAATGATATTGTTCAGGTTGAAAGTTCCACATTTTAGAATGTTCCCAACACTGTTTCAGACCAAATTGACAAGAACCAAGTATCTACCTCCTGCCTCTCAACATCCATGTTCCAGACGACGATTCCCCCATCTGCACCACAGGAGATGAGCTGCCGAGTGTGGTGAGCGTAGGAGAGAGACTGAACTTTATCGCTGAAAAAGAAACGAGACAGTTACTAATCAACTGTCTATGGCTAGCACACAAGTAAGCACAGAATATACAATAAAGCAGTATAAACTACTTGTTTGCCCATTTGACTCCCCCTCCCTCTCACTGTACATGGCATCTATCACATGCAAATCAGTCTTTGCTGGTCCCAGCTGGGACCAGAACCAGAGTGTCATTCATCTGGGCAGCACCCACAAAGGCAAAGACCTGTTCCGATAACTGCTTTTGGGGCTCCTGAGATGGGAGGTCACAGCTGCACTGAGAAGCCTGAACAGAGCTGCGGTGCCGGCCCTCTCTAAAGGCACACCTGGATGCAGAAACGCAGCCCCGGTAAGGTACTTTCTTGTCAGAAAGCCAGTAACAACTTTGTTTTTGTAAGTCTCTGCAACAACTACGAATGAAGAACTGAGGAATGACTGAAGACTTTCTTTTAGCACTAACAAGCATAGAGAGTTTCAAAAATAATATAGGACTCACTAAATTGTTCCTAAGCCTTCCCAAGGTAAGGTGGAAGATTTATGTGCTTTTGCTTCTTCTTTTAAGGAAAAAGCAATATGGGACAAATAGTGCAATTTAAACCCCCAAAGCTGTGCTCATTACTTCGTAAAAGAAAGAAAACCAGGCAACATCCTTAGGACCAGGTCTCTATGCTGTACAGTGCCAGCCAACAGATGTCTCTGCTCATTGCAGGGTGTTTGGACTAAATGAACTTTAAAGGTCCCTTCCAACCAAACTATTCTATGGTTAAGATCCAAAGGCTAACTTCGTATTAGGAGAACCGATTTCCATAGCAATAAATCTAGCAGCAGTCCATTAATAAGCACCACTGGTCAGGTACGAGGGTGATCTGGGAATTTCAGCAAGAGCTCTGCAGTGATCCGAAATCCCAGCAGCATCCAAATAGCTCAGCAGAGTGCAGCAACACTCAAAAGACAAGTACGAATATGTAAGAAACTGTTAGACCAAAACCACCATGGGATTTTGTCTCTCCAGACCTGAGCCTGGTACACAAGTCCCACATATATGCACTCCCAAGACATTGAAACAAACTAGTTGCATTGCTAGTGCTAAAAGGCCAGGAGGTCATTGCAACTAGAGCCATTCTGATCTCTCCTCAATGGCCAGGACAGGCTTACTGTTCTTCAAAGACATAGAATCATAGAATTGTCTAGGTTAGAAGGGACCTTTAGGATCATCTAGTCCAGCCATCAACCTAACTCTGATACAAAGCCATCACTAAACCATGTCACTAAGCACTATCTCAACTGTGAGGTCTGTAGGTGCAAAGACGAAGCCTCTTTGGATTGAGGAGATGGTGAAGGCTCCTATATGTAAAGCACATTATCTGCAGCCTGAGTTCTAAGTAAAGTGCTGTGGAAAAAGTTAGCATGAAGGAAAAAGGGACTAATTGTCCAAGCCTGATGCTCCCTCTAGGGGAAGGAAAGACCCTGACACCTAAAAAGCAAGAACTTCCCTGCAGCTGATCTCCTTTGAGGATCCTCCTCTTTCCAACAAGGGTGCAGGCTCTGGCATAACACATTCAGGACTGTAAATATTGTCCTTTCCTTCACCACCCTTTGAAAACTCTCAAACAAGCATGTGGGCCCAACACTGAAAAACTCACTACAAGCAACTTATTCCAGTTGTATACGGACCACACATACAAGCTTGAGACATGTGAAGACTGCAAACTTTGGGCTGTTTCTTTCCAGATGTGGCTTCTGCCTTTAGCTTTTCTCTCATAAAAGCAGGAGGAAGGGCTTAGAACGTACTTATGTCCTTGCAGCTCGATGGCTGTTCCTTTTCTTCCTCCAATGTCCCACATTATAATGGAATGATCAGAACTGCCTGAGAATAAAACTCGCTGTATAGGGTCCCAACAGAGAGCAGTGACACCACCTGAAATAGAAGGCACACACAACCATAATTTCATTACAGAAAGTGGAAGACAGGAATGTAGCTATATATATATATAAAAATATAACAAAAAATATGGAGAGAGTGATTAAACTGGTGAGGCCACAACTGGAATACTGCGTCCAGTTCTGGGCTCCCCAGTTCAAGAGAGACAGGGAACTACTAGAGAGAGTTCAACATAGGGCAACAAAGATGATTGAGGGACTGGAGCACCTCCCTTATGGGGAAAGGCTGAGAGAGATGGGGCTCTTTAGCCTGGAGAAGAGAAGGCTGAGGGGAGACCTTATCGATGTTTACAAGTACCTAAAGGGTGGGTTGAAGGAGGATGGAGCTGGACTCTTTTCAGTGGTTCCCAGTGACAGGACGAGGGGCAATGGGCACAAGCTGGAACACAGGAAGTTCCATTCAAATATGAGGAAGAACTTCTTTATGGTGAGGGTGACAGCACTGGAACAGGCTGCCCAGGGAGGTCGTGGAGTCCCCTTCTTTGGAGATTTTCAAGACCCGCCTTGATGCAGTCCTGAGTAATGTGCTCTAGGCAATCCTGTTTTAGCAGGGGAGTTGGACTAGATGATCTCTAGAGGTCCCTTCCAACTCTGACAATTCCATGATTCCGTGATATGCAGGTCTCTTTAGCAAAGGCCATGCAGTCACTGTGCTTGCCAGTTGAAAACTAACAGCCCAGAAAACTGACTGAAGCCCCATCCTGCTTTTCTGCGGTCAGAGGGCTCCACTGCCATTCGCATGGATGAATTCACTGAGCAGTAAAGCATGGTGGAAGGATGGTCATGGTGTGATTACACAGCTTTTCATCTCCATCATTCCAGGAGATAGATTTTATTACAAAAGAGAAGCAACTGTGGAATATTATGAGCATCTTCACAGCATCCTAGCACGAGGATTGAACTACCTTGTGCTACCTTGTGATTGAGCTATTAACATTCAATCAGAGAGGAGGGATAAGGAGAGAAAAAGCTAAGGAATGACCTCTATATCTTCTGTTAGATGGCAAGATCACATCCTGGAGTTGCTGTTTTTAAAATGTGATGGGGCACAACTCCCAGCAGCAAAACAAGCAGTTAGTGCCTCCAAGATGTGCCTATCCCACTTGAGCAAAAGCATCTACCAATACGGGTCCTCCTCTGGGAGGAACATCCTTTTCGCTCTCAGAGTTACCACAACTTGTTCTACTTTCACTCTGCTTTAATTAGCAGCTACTGATTGCGGTGTTTTCTGCCACAGTTGTCTGATTGCTCTTGGTTTTACCAATAAAGAATAAACTTCCCTGAGCTGTAGGGACAGTTTAAGGTCTATCTCCCTTCCATGCTGTGCACTGACACAAGCCATTCCAGTGTTTCACAGGAGAGTCAAACCACCATGATGCTGAGCACAGATGAAGAAACAAATTTTGTCTCCTCCTGAGGCCTTACCTGTGTGTCCCTTAAATGTCGTAACCAGGCTGCAGGACTCTTGCTCTAGTTTGAGTATGGTCACTTGCCCAGAATGATCACCAACAAACACATGCCGGGTTTCCACGTCAAATCTGATGGATAAATGCT
The DNA here is from genome assembly GCF_964106895.1 of Numenius arquata. Taxonomy (NCBI): domain Eukaryota; kingdom Metazoa; phylum Chordata; class Aves; order Charadriiformes; family Scolopacidae; genus Numenius; species Numenius arquata. The sequence continues at coordinate 111,977,605 of NC_133576.1, read as the reverse complement.
GAGGAAAAATCCATTGCTTATACAAGCTTTGCATTCCTTTCATGACTTGTTAATTCTTTTAACATGAGTATACTGCAACCTTGTGAATAGCACTTCGGTCTCAAGGAGATATTCAGAGTGTACTTTTAGGCATCAAGATCATACCTGTTCATATTAATAGTGCAGTCTCCTTCAGTAAACCAAAGAGTGAGAAAAAATGAGGATGCAATTTGTATTTTTATTATGAAACACCTTTGAAGTAGACTTTTGCCATGAACATAGGAGTCATCTCCCCAGGCTCTCTAACTTAGGTGCTAGAGTTGGATGGTGTCCACTCTATTTCCCTTCCAAAAATTGTATAAGATACCTATTACTAGTTTTTTCTCCTTCATTATGGTTAAGTATAAAAGTACAACGAAAGAGCATTGTTTTATGTCGTATTTAAGAAGTGTCAGCTACATCAGGTGCATCACACATCATATTCTAAAGTGAATAAAATCTGGACCCATTCAACCACCTGGAAGAACCATTTATCTGGACAGATTCTGACCTCTTCATCCAATTTAATTCCACATTAAGAGTCCATACTAGATATTTAAGGAGCAACTGGAGCTTTCTCTTCTTCAGGCTGAACAACTCCAACTCTCTCAGCCTGTCCTCATAGGAGAGGTGTTCCATCCCTCTGATCATTTTGTGGCCTTCCTCTGGACCCGCTCCAGAAGGTCCATGTCTTTCCTGTGCTGAGGGCTCCAGAGCTGGATGTAGTACACCAGGGTGGGGTCTCACCAGAGCAGAGTAGAGGGGCAGAATCACTTCCCTCGACCTACTCACCACCCTTGTTTTGATGCAGCTCAGGATATGGTTGGCCTTCTGGGCTGCGAGTGCACATTGTCAGCTCATGTCCAGTTTTTCATCCACCAGTACCCCCAAGTCCTTCTCGACAGGGCTGCTCTCGATCCCTTCATTGTCCAGACTGTATTGATTCTGAGAGTTGCTCCATTACACTGCAGGACCCTCCACTTGGCCTCGTTGAACCTCATGATGTTCACATGGGACCACTTCTTGAGCTTGTCCAGGTCCCTCTGGATGGCATCCTACACCTCAGGCATGTCAACTGCACCACTCAGCTTGGTGTCATCTGCAGATTTGCTGAGGGTGCACTCAATCCCATTGTCAATGACATTGATGAATATATTGAACAGTACTGGTCCCAATATGGACCCCTGAAGAACACTACTTGTCACCAGTCTCCATCTGGACATTGAGCTGTTGACCACCACCCCTGGGATGTGACCATCCAACCAATTGCTCATGCACCAAACAGTCTACCCATCAAATCCATATGTGTCCAATTTAGAGAGAAGGATGTTGTGGAGGACTGTGTCAAAGACATTACAGAAGTCCAAATAGATGACATTCATAGCTCTTCCCTTGTCCATTGCTGTAGTCACTCCATCATAGAGGACAACTAGGCCATCATGATCTGATGACCCAAATTACATTGTCTTCCAAAATTTTGAACCACTCGAAATGGTCCATTCTCTAGAGAGGTTTAGGAAATACAGGACAAATTCCTGCATCACACTTCCAAAAGTATTTAACTTTCAACTAAAAATTAAGTTCCGTTTTTATGCTATTTAGATTGGCTGAATGATATAAAGCAAGTCCGTGTTCAGACAGTAATTTAGAGTCAGTCTCATTTCCCATGAACTAGCAAAACACACACCATCTATACCACATACACTATGGGGCACTAAAAAGTCTGTTTATGCTAACCCCTGGTTTCAGCCTAAGAGCTCATACTTTTCCACTTCCCTTTTCATTTGCAATAAAGCTGAATTAATATTTCTTTTATTGTCAGGCAGCTGGGGCAGCTCTAGGTGAATAAGCCACATGAGTGCCATTTCTGGAGTCATTTACTCCTTAGTTAACCCAAATTCCCAATACATACTGGGCTATTCCAGAGTGAAGGACAAGTACTCATTATTTTATATTAATGTAATTTAATTTTTACCATGCATACACACAGGCATGCTGACCTGATCACCGACCTACTTTGCTACTGTTAATTCTTAGAAGAAAGCATGCCCTGCATGTTTAAATGAAGGTCCTGTCCATATTTATTACAAAAGCAGACCACAATAGGTTGCAGATCGCCCATTGTTTTGCTCAAAAATGCTTAGACCTAAATATGCCACCATGCATTAAGGAGACAAAGCAAGAAGAACAGACAGTTTTTAAAATTGGCTTTAAATAACGGTTCCTCTCACAAATCGCTGAACCTACACAGGGCACAAAATTTGGAGGACAATTAGGAAAATAAACCAAAGAGGCTGTTTAAGTGCCAAAGAGCAGAAATAAAGCTGAGAGCTCAGCAAAGGATACTGCAGGCCACAGGCACCCGCGCTGGTGCGGTACCCTCCCAGCCGCTGGCCGCTCTCTGAACAGTGCCACGTGAAGTTTTTGTCTTGTCCGGTGCTTAGCACCCACTCCATCTCCAGGACAAACAGAATCATCATGACCCTGCTTTGATGAGCTGAAAATGAAGCAGACAGACACATAACCGCATTGTGGAGAAGAAGATAGGCACAGAGCACCACCACAGATACCAGCTGCACCCAAATTCCTCCACTCCCGTTCACCCTTCCCTACAGAAGCAGCTGGGTTTAACAATCCTGTTGACACGAGCTACCATGCAAGCTTGTAAGGTCCCTGCTCTGCATGTTCAGCGTTTGCACAAGAAAGAGCAGAAGCAAGACTTAATTCCTTCCATGCCTTTTGCAGCCATTTGTCTTCTACAGTAGCACAAGTCTTCCTTCCATCATCGTATCATCACCAACAGAGCTGCCATTGTGGAAGGCACTCTGGGCTCTACTTAAAGCTCTTTTGAGCTGGTTTTATGACAGCGGTGCAGATGCCTACGCTGCCGCTCCTCCTGCTGTGAGGTCTGGTGGATCTGGGCTGCAGATTGTGGTTCTCACCCCAGCAGAACGGTGAGTTACAGCACAGGCACAACCCTGCACCAAAGGGAAGTTTTAGCATTGCATGTAAACGAGCTAAAAAGGAAATTAGAGGAAATAAAATACCCCCCCCCCCCCAAAAAAAAAAAGATCACAGCTGGGCAAGATGAATAAAACAGCTGAAGGAATAAATTTCTACTGCTACCTAAATAAAGCCATCAAAAGCTTTTCATTAAAGCAAGAGAACCCAGGCTTGTGCAGACGGGTTTTTGTATGAATGACCAGTGGGCTTGGTCGTGAAGTGCTGACTGAGCCAGCTTTTTAATAAAACAAGTGGCTGGAAAGACATGCAGAATTATTCCCAGCTGTAACTTAGCAGTGAATGCCACACTCCTCAATCTGCCCTACTGCTTTATTACTGTTCTGAGACCCAGCAACATGTGTCGCACAAAGCGGGCTGCTTGTATTTGTTTGTGTAAAAGCTGACACACTGGAAAGATTAAACATCTTTGGAAGCTTACAAAACCAACCCAGATCCTCTGTTTGAAATGCAGAGAAATTGCTCAGAACAGTACGGGAAGATTGCTGCCTGCCCTATACAAATACACAGCATAGATAAGAGCTGTCTTCAAACCCTATGAGGGGGAACTAGTTGTAGCAGAGAATGGGAGGCTTGCACAAGCTAACATCTGCCCCTGATCCACACTGCTTTTTAGACCCACATTCCCCGAGGAGAAAAGACAATAGATGCATTGATGCAAGGTGACATAACTGTGATTGGCAGCTGGACTAGTTTACAGCATCAGAATTGAACTGCACTCAGATGCTTTCACCCTTGCCCATAGAAGAGCTCAGATTTTGGCTCTCATTTCCATACATTTTTAAACTCCATGTCTGTAATCAGGATAGAGGAATGGGGACCACACAGGAGTCACCTGAGCTCTTTTAAACAGATCCTCTCTTCTCTCCACCCTCCAGATTTCTTCTCTGGGAAGAGACTCAGCGACCCCATGGGTGACTAATGCTTGTCTTTACCTTTCTGTTGGTTCTGCTCTCCTGGGAGCATCTGCTCTAGCTGGTGGAGTGGTGCACTGCAGAAAGGTCCACGATGGGATGGGATGCATGCATCTACAAGCACCTGATGGGCTTGTACACATGTTCCAGGGGCTTGTGTGCACCAGCAGTGCCATAGACAGACCCATACACTTCCACATGTCGTGCAAAGCTAGCTGAGATCACACTGGTCAAGGCCACTCCAGAGATGTTGTCTCAGCCTGTGGCAACGGCTATCAAGGCCGCCAAGGGGGAGAGAAGGGTTTCTTTGACACTTGCAGAGCATCCCAAATGGCAGTGTTGAAACACTTGCACCACCCCTCCTCACACAAGGGAAGGAGTTGGTGCCTGTAGGAGGCCAAAGCCCCATGACCCACCCCAGAGTCCTGACTAACAGTGTGTCACGCCCCCAGTCTCTGCATTTTAATCCCCTTTTGAGAAAAGGAAGATTTTGCAAGTCCAGACACAGTGTCACAGCAAAACCTCTGCAGAGCATGGTGTGCCACCTCCGCTGCCAATGTTCAGTCGTCAGATGACACCGGACCTGGCCACAGACCCCAGCCAAGACCAAAGCACAGCTTATCCATGTTCTGTCTTTCTCTGTCACTAGCAGACCATTTGACAGGCATATTCATGGCCTTTCAAGATGCAATTAGTGTCCTTTAATCACTACAGCAGCTTCAGCTACTTAAAATAATACCTTTTTGTGGGACATGATCAATAACCAGCCAGGCGCGGGGCAAGAGGCTACTTTTAACAGCATTGCTGAACATTTACAAACAAAGCTAGGACAGGCAAAACCAGCCAACCATGGCTAAGCTAAAGCTATTTGGTAGACTAAATAAAATTATTTACTCCCCCTAAAATATCTTTAAAGGCCTTACTTGACAACTTTAGACAAAACCAAACACCCAACACTTTTTAAAGTAAGGTTTTTAACAAATGAACCACTAGAAGGCCACCATACTTAACAAAATTACATACTCCTTTTTAATTATGTTTTTCCTTGCCTGAAGCCTTTGCCAAGGTGCTTAAGCCAACCCCTATACCTTGGCACAGCCACGTGAGGAAGGTGTACTACAGGAATGCGATTGTGGAAGGGGAGTCACCCTGGACTAAGAGAGGAAGGTTCACCTCTGTTCGATCATAGAATCATAGAATCATAGAATGGCTAGAGTTGGAAAGGACCTTAAAGATCATCTAGTTCCAACCCCCCTGCCATGGGCAGGGACACCTCTCACTAGAGCAGGTTGCTTAAAGCCCCATCCAGCCTGGCCTTGAACACTTCCAGGGATGGGGCATCCACAACTTCCCTGGGCAACCTGTTCCAGTGCCTCACCACCCTCACTGTAAAGAATTTCTTCCTTATATCTAATCTAAATCTCTTCTCTTCCAATTTAAAACCATTGCCCCTTGTCCTGTCACCACTCTTCCTGACAAAGAGTCCCTCTTCAGCTCTTCTGTAGGCTCCCTTCAGGTATTGATAGGCTGTTATAAGGTCTCCCCGGAGCCTTCTCTTCTCCAGGCTGAACAACCCCAGCTCTCTCAGTCTGTCTTCATAGGAGAGGTGCTCCATCCCTCTGATCATCCTCGTGGCCCTCCGCTGGACCCGTTCCAACAGGTCCATGTCCTTTCTGTGTTGAGGACTCCAAAGCTGGACACAGTACTCCAGGAGGGGTCTCACGAGCGCAGAGTAGAGGGGCAGAATCACCTCGCGAGACCTGCTGGCCACACTTCTCCTGATGCAGCCCAGGACACGGTTGGCTCTCTGGGCTGCCAGTGCACACTGCCTGCTCATGTTGAGCTTCTCATCCATAAGCACTCCCAAGTCCTTCTCCTCGGGGCTGCTCTCCAGCCATTCTCCACCCAACTTGTATTTGTGCCTGGGGTTGCCACGTCCCAGGTGCAGGACCCTGCACTTGGCTTGGTTGAACTTCATGCAATTTGCACGAGCCCACCTCTCCAGCCTGTCTAGGTCCCTCTGGATGGCATCCCTTCCCTCCAGCGTGTCAACTGCGCCACCGAGCTTGGTGTCATCAGCAAACTTGCTGAGGGTGCACTCTATCCCACTGTCCATGTCACCGACAAAGATGTTAAACAGTACTGGTCCCAGTACCGACCCCTGCGGAACACCACTCGTTACTGGCCGCCACCTGGACATTGAGCCATTGATTGTAACCCTTTGGATGCGGCCATCCAGCCAGTTCCCTATCCACCGAGTGGTCCATCCATCGAATCCATGAGTTTCCAATTTTGAGACCAGGATGTCGTGCGGGACAGTGTCAAATGCTTTGCATAAGTCCAGGTAAATGACGTCAGTCGCTCTGCCCTTGTCTACCAAGTCTGTGGCAGTATTGTAAAAGGCCACCAAATTTGTCAGGCACGATTTGCCCTTGGTGAAGCCATGTTGGCTGTTTCCAATCACTTCTTTATTCTCCATGTGCCTTAGCAAGGATTTCAGGAGGATCTGCTCCATGATCTTGCCAGGCACAGAGGTGAGACTGACCGGCCTGTAGTTTCCCGGGTCTTCTTTGTTTCCTTTTTTGAATATTGGAGTTATGTTCCCTTTTTTCCAGTCAGTGGGAACTTCACCAGACTGCCACGATTTCTCAAATATGATGGAGAGGGGCTTAGCAACTTCGTCCGCCAGTTCTCTCAGGACCCGTGGATGGATTTCATCAGGTCCCATGGACTTATGCACCTTCAGGTTCTTTAAGAGGTCTCGAACCTCGTCTTCTTGTACTGTGGGTGCTTCTTCATTCCCAGAGCCCCTGTTCTTGCCCTCCGTGACTTGGGCAGTGTGGTTAGGGCCCTTGCCAGTGAAGACTGAGGCAAAGAAGTCATTCAGTAGCTCAGCCTTATCCACATCCTGGGTGACCAGGTCTCCCGTTTCCTTCCGGAGGGGACCCACAGCTTCCCTCGTCTTATTTTTATCCCTGATATATCTATAGAAGTTCTTCTTGTTATTTTTCACATCCCTGGCTAGATTTAGTTCTGCCTGGGCTTTCGCTTGCCTGATCAGGTTTCTGGTGACTCGGACAGCTTCTCTGTATTCTTCCCAGTCTACCTTTCCCTGCTTCCACCCTCTATAGGCCTCCTTTTTGGTCCTGAGTTTGTCCAGCAGTTCCTTGTTCATCCACGCCGGCCTACTGGCTATTTTGCCCGATTTCTTCTTTTTTGGGATGCACCTCTCCTGAGCTTGGAGGAGGCAATCCTTAAATACCACCCAGCTTTTTTGGGCCCCTCTCCCTTCCAGTTCTTTTTCCCACGCTACCTTACCAATCAGATCTCTCAGGAGATCAAAGTCTGCTCTTTTGAAGTCCAGGGTAGCCAGCTTGCTGCGCACCCTCCTTGCTGCCTTATGAATCTTGAATTCTATCATCTCATGGTCACTGCAGCCGAGGCTACCCTTGAACTTGACATTCCCGACCAGCCCCTCCTTGTTGGTGAGGACAAGGTCCAGCACTGCTCCTTTCCTCGTTGGTTCCTCTATTATTTGCAGAAGAAAGTTGTCGTCGACACATTCTAAGAACTTCCTGGATTTCCTGTGCTCTGCTGTGTTGTCCTTCCAACAGATGTCGGGGTGGTTGAAGTCCCCCATGAGGACCAGAGCGTGTGAGCGCGATGCTGCCCCTATCTGTTTGTAGAGGGCCACATCCTCGCTGTCACTTTGATCTGGTGGCCTGTAGCAGACTCCTACTGTAACATCACCTGCCCCCGTGCTCCCTTTAATCCTGACCCATAAGCTCTCTGTCTTGTCTTCACCCATCCCCAGGTGAAGCTCCATACATTCCAGCTGGTCCTTGACATAGAGGGCAACACCCCCTCCCCTTCTGCCCAGCCTGTCCTTCCTGAAGAGCTTGTAACCTTCCATTCGAACACTCCAGTCGTAAGAGCCATCCCACCACGTCTCGGTGATGCCAATAATGTCGTAGCCCTGGAGGCGTGCGCACATCTCTAACTCCTCTTGTTTGTTCCCCATGCTGCGTGCATTTGTGTAAAGGCACTTCAGCTGGGTGCCTAAAGGGGCCGACTTATTAGCTGAGATGGCAGGTTGAAGGCTCTCTTTGAGTTTTTTTCTGCTCAACCTACGCTTAACCCCCTCCCCCTTCGATCCTAGTTTAAAGCCCTTTCAACAAGCCCCGCCAACTCACTTGCCAGTATCTTTCTCCCCTTCTGAGACAGGTGTACTCCATCTGTTGCTATCCGACTCGGTGCCATATAAAATTCCCTGAGTTCAGAATACCCAAAATTTCGGTGATGGCACCAGTTTCTGAGCCACTTGTTTATCGCAGTTGCCTTTTTATTTCTTTCAGGATTTCCTCCTGCAACTAAGGGTATCGCTGAAAAAATTACCTGTGCCCCTGATCCCTCAACCAGTTTTCCCAGTGTCTTAAAGTCCTTTATGATTGTTTTTAATTTCCTGGATGTATTATATACATCATCACTGCCTACCTGAAAAACTACAAGGGGGTAATAGTCAGAAGGGTTGACTAGAGCAGGAACTTTGTCCAACACGTCCCTGACCCGTGCCCCAGGGAGGCAGCAGACTTCCCTGTGAAGCGGGTCAGGACGGCATATTGGTCCCTCTGCCCCCTTCAATAGAGAGTCACCCACAACGATGACCCTTCTGCTTTTCCTTCTTGAACTAGTTGTGATGCCAGGTTTGCGGCGACGTGGTCTTTCTGGCACATCCTGCCTAGTTGTACCATCCTCCTCTCCAACAGTCAATTCCTCCTGCAGGATTCCATACCGGTTCTGCAGGGGTAACTGGGGAGGTGGGAGAGGCAGGGAGGGGATTCGCCTGCTTCGCCGACTAGGGACCTGTTTCCATTCCCCCTCTTCTCTGAGATCCCCTTCTACTGTCGGGCGAGAGATGGGGAGAGGGTCCTCTGGCTTGTGTGGGGCCTCAACATGTTCTCTTACTCTCAGGGAGTGGGCCCACCAGTCAATCTCCCTCTCACATTCCCTGATACTCCTCAACCTTTCCACTTCCTCCTTCAGCTCAACCACCAGGCTGAGGAGGTCATGACACGCCTACCCAAAGGACTAACTGACCTTCCCTTGCATAGTCTCCCAGAGAACACGGCAAACATGGGGCCCTTCCCACCTTGTCTCAGCAGTGCTGTAGGACTCTAGTCCCAGTGACATCCCCAGTAAGCCCAGATCCAGCATCCTGGATGGAGGCAACTGTGAGCAGCACAGAAGTACCTTGTGGTGCACGGTCCAATGGAGATGTAGGAGCCTGTGATTAACAGCAGCTCCCAGAGCATCTCACTTCTGTGATGCTTCCCCATTTTCCAGTACAGGTCCAGACAAGCCCAGGGAAGTGGCAGAGGGGCTGCTGCACTCCCCTACCAACACATGGGATGAAGAGTGGGGGATGAGGAAGCATGACTCTATGGATGGGGGTGGTGGGAGGCACTGTGCTGCAGAGCAGCAGGCAGCCTCAGGTCATCCACGTGCTGCAAACAGCAGGGAATCAGCTTTGTTTTCCTTGCTTGAACTGTCCCTTGGGACTTTGAGTGACACTTTCCAGTGGAGCTGAGGCAAGCTGAGATTGTCCCTGAGTTGCTGTAACCTACTCAGTGTCACGTCATTCTTGGCCCGGACAGAGGGGGTTAGTTGTGAGGGGTGGGGGATGGAATCCATGATCACTGCTCCAGATGGTGCCCGTTCACTGGGACCCATGTCATTATTATTGTTATTATTCTAGTTGCCGGTTGGGGTTAAACCACCACACAGTCAAGCAGCTACTCTGCCATACTGACAAGATATATGTTCCCCACTTGAAAATTTTGAGCCTTTTCCCTGAAGAGCTTGGCAAGAAAGGTGGTCTCATGCACATGTTGTAATGCATGTGCAGAAGAAAAGACTTCAGCTTGCCCTTCCTAGGCTGTGATTAGTCTGCAAGCCTGAGTCCAAGCACGCAAATGCTCATAGCAAAGCAGGCTACAGAACAGCAAGTAGGAGTCTTCAGTGCAACAAGCCTCAAATATGAAACCTGACTGTGTCAAACTTTGGTGACTGTGGAGCAATCAGAATTTTGGATGCTAAAGATTGATACCATCAGACTGCAGCAATCTTAATTTAAGACTCACATATATGTTTTTCTTCAGCCTTTACAAGCCAAGAAAAAAAGCAGGCATTCTAGCTTAATTTTACAACACACCAGACATTCATGAAAGAGCTGAAGTAAAATAGTTGAAAGTCAATGCATGTTAGCCATGCTCTACAAAAAAATCAAGATTCTCTTCATACCTTAAAATCTAAATGTTACAAAGTGATCCCCAGAGCTTCCATTTAGAGATTTAAATTATCCTCCCAACCTTTCAAGGTATAAAACTCAAAATATATGAGTAAAAACATATTTTAAAACGTATGTGAGAAATCTCAAGCCAACATATCACAGGCTTCTATACAGAAACATAATGCTTAGCATATAATATGATATGATACCATACAATATCATACCACCTCTTAGTCTAACAGCAAAGGAGATACAAGAATAAATTGTCACATATATTTGTTACTTTAACAAGAATATCTATCTCAAGTGCAGTGTCCTTTAGAGGTCTGACAAGGATAAATAGCCAGGTTTCTTAAAGCACCACATTAGTGAATATCAGAATATAATTAGAGAAGGTATGGATTAGCATTTCTTGACCTTTTACTATGACATTAAAAAATACCTGATTATCAGGTATTCACTGATAATCTTGAGATTACTGAAACTGACAGTTATTGAAATATAACCAGATTAACCCCAAAAGCTACAGTCCTAAGTGCTTTAGCCCTAAAAGGCGGGTTAGTTCCCTAAGTGATTTAATTAGATACGCTGAATTATTAAAGATTAAAAATTAACACTCCTCTTCCCCAAATGCGATCTGGACAGTTTGTTTTCTATAATGATATTCCAAAGGAACATTTAAAAGGAAAAACAGAACATGAATTAGCTCTTTAAAAGTCTTGTAATCTCAGAACAAAGCAAATTATTGATCTATTGCTAAAACCAGTATTTACATTAGTTTAATAAATAAATAAATAAAATCACTGTAAAGGAGACTTCTCTCCATTCACACTCCTTAAGAGAACATTAAACAAAAATTAGTGACAATACAAACCAATTATCACAGATCATGCTTCTTACCCTGGTAATTTTTCACTAGTGTCATCTTGTTGTAATCTTCTGATAAAATGAATTCCTGAGGGAGGGGAAAGAAAAAAACCAAAAGAAACAGAGCTTAGAGATGTAAAGTGTTTGAGAATGGTTTTATCTGAATTTGTTACCAAGGTAAGCTCTCCCTTCCTTGCAACCACAGCCTTGTCTATAATTTTGCGTACCTCCACCTAAAAAACTAAATTATTTCACTTTTTAAAGCTGCCTAAGGAACAACATCATGAGTGCTTTTGAACAGAATGGTGGAGATAAAAGAGGAACTATTTAAAAAAAAAAAAAAAAAAAGGTCAAGAAAGCTGACAGAAATGGCTGGCTACGAGCTGAAGTACCACAAAAGGAGACCTGAGATCTGGTGTATAGCAAATGCCTGTTGCTTAGGACTGCCTGGGCAGAAACCTGCATGTGTGTGTCTATACACATGTGTACACTATGTACATACACTACACCCATGTGTGGTGGGACCCAGCCTGTGGGCTTGATCCTGTGGCCAGGGAAGAGCATACCTAGGGGGACTGGCTCAACTGTCCTGCTGCCTTGATGCTGCTGTTTAACCACCGATATGTCTTTGGCATGAGGAAATGATGAAAAAAGCAGCTAAGAGTCTACATGGGAGCCTCAGTTCCTGGAAAACCCCCATGTGGTTAAACTGACTGAGCACCTGGATGTCCCTGTGGTTGGTTTTAAAGAGGAGAGGTTGCTCAAAGCAGGGGAAACAGAGTGGCCACGACACAACTCCTGCAACATCTCTCTGGAGGAAACACCCAGGCAAGGGGTAGGCTCTGCAGCACCTCCGCATGAATTAGCTGTCAAACTGCTGTCAGGCATCTACATGCGTACACCACGTACTCAGAGAAACACAAAGGAAAAACAAGGAGTGTAAAAACACATCATATTAATAATTTATAGCAAACTACACAGAATCACAGTGTAGTTTTCACATAGAAACTCCCTGAATCACAGAAACTTCCTGAATCATAGAATCATAGAACTGTTAGGGTTAGAACGGACCTTAAAGATAGTCGAGTTCCATGGGCAGGGACATCTCCCACTAGAGCAGGTTGCTCAAAGCCCCATCCAGCCTGGCCTTGAACACTTCCAGGGACGGGGCACCCACAACTTCTCTGGGCAACCTGTTCCAGTGTCTCACCACCCTGACAGTAAAGAATTTCTTCCTGATATCTAACCTAAAACTCCTCTCTTTCACTTTAAAACTATTACCTTTTTTTTTTTTTTCCTATTGCTCCACTCCCTGATGAAGAGGGGACAGAAGAAGTAAAACCTAATTTATTTAATCTGGAAATAGGCTGAAAATAAGAGGATTATAAACACAACATAAGTTAAATTTTAAAGCATACGGTTGTGAAATATTCATGTATAAGCACTGCCAAAAGCACTGTGCAACAGCAGAGAAGACTGGACTTCAGAAGCCTACAAACTGTTTTTAAGGTAAACCAGACATTTAGTGCAAAAGAGCATGAGAAGACATTCTAACTACCAAAAAGCCATTATTTACCCACAGTTTCCAACCAAGAATGAAAAAAAAAAGTCATTCTGCATTTTCTGTGGGGTCACTGTAGGTAATCTGCACAGCTTTCCAGCACCAGGATGACCCTGACAGGTCATGTCTACTGCTTGGCATCAAGGTGGAGAGGCTACAATACTCATTGGTGAAAGTTCTACAGATCCCAGCTTCCAGGAAAACAACTGTGAGTCAGTTGAGGCAGCTATGCATTTTACTGTTTCTAGGTTTCTGTTCCTAAATTAGTTATAAATATGTTCTCTTAAATCGTTCTACTTCTTTCTTTCCTTAATCTGCTCCACCTCCCGTTAAGCTCTCCCCTAGCAGCTGAGGACTGCAGTGGGGAGTATTATTTAAACAGCAGTAACAAATCAATTAAGTCAGCTGGATTTCTATACCAGGGTCACCTTAACTCTACAAACCACAGCACGTTAAAAATCTGATATACCTCTCTAGCTACTTACAGGGGAAGTGGTTTTTGTTAACCACTGCCTGAAGAATGCTAAACCACCACATGAAATTCTTTACTACAAAGCCTACTTGAAGCAAGACCCTTTGCTATGAATGCTAACTTTCTGCTATTGTTACCTAAAGAGAAACATCTTCAATTGCCGCAAGACACGGTGGGAGACTATGTCTGCCTTTCCCACCAATTTGGCTTTTGTGGTACCGACCCCAGCTTTCGCTATGCTAGCACACAGATGCTGGTGACTTCAGGCAGGATGAAGAGTGTGGTTTGCATTCTCATTTTTCTTTGCATTTTCCCCTTGATAAATTTGATGTGGCCATTCTATCCCATGATCTGAACAGTCCAATAGTTTTAGTGGAAGACTGAAAAGGCTTTTGAGTCTGTCCATTATAATAGAGTGAATCAAACACTACTGCAGTTCTTAAGATTTACCCAAGTATTGATTAGCTCTGTACACTTTAACACAAACCACAGCTATGTACTATTAATATTCTGCTCCATCCAAAGAGATAAACAAACAGTACAAAATCAACGCAGTTCCATTAACCTGAATACTGGATATAATTTTTTCTTTTTTTTTTTTTTTTTCTGAAGACTTCTTGCTTCTCATTTTCTCCTTTGAAAGCATATGATAATTTGCAACGCATTTTCTTGTTTTGCATTTTCTAATCTTTCTCCAGTTCTTTTACACCCTGCTCCCCTTTACACTATCACATGTTCTTCCATTGCATTCATTCCCCTCTCTTTCTCAAGGCCAAATGTTTTAGTTGCGTCAATAGACAGGTATTTTAGCACAGGGCACCTTGCTCAAGAAATTCATGCCCTATTGCACATACATTGTGTCATCTGCACTACAAAAACACCGACTACATCTCTTTAACATTGTACCAGCAGAAATTGTTTTTTTTTTTTTTATCCTTCCATACGTAGATGTTTTGCTCCTCTTAGAGCTGCTGATGCACAGTTCTCATTATGCAGCCTTTTGGCTCTTCTTAATGAGCTAGAAAGGCTGGGGTCACCCACACAGCTCAGTCAGTGCTTGTTAACAGAACAGAGAAAAATTTCCAATTCCTTTGCGAGCCCTTTTGCAAAGGAGGGACATATATCAGAGCGCTCAAGATGGCAAAACCAAAACCTCTCCTTGCAGAGATTAAAAACATTTTTTCTGGCCAGATCATTCTCTGCTCTTCAGGGGGTTTTGGGAGCTACTTTACTACTCTTTTTGCCATATTGAAAATGCCAGTTTTCAGTCTTGGCTCTTTCAGGTAAGCTTGTTATTCAACAGTGACTTGGTACCATGAAAGCCTTCATAAAGCAGAAAGGAGAAATCTCAAGTATCTGAAAAGACTGTCCAGTTTAAAGCTCACTGTTGTACAAAGACTCAACTATACCTTCATGGAGCACACCTCCCTCACACTGAAACATATACACCCCCCACAAACATCTCTTAAGCCTAAGACCTCTGTAAATCCTCATCTTGGAGATATTATAAGGATTTTGTTTCAAATTACTCTTGTTAAGGCAAAAAAAACCCCCACACTCAGGTGTGTGCTATTTCAGAGGCTTGGCTACAGAGAGGGCTGACATGGCCCAGGCTTTAAGGAAGACTCACATCTTTCCAGAGCTGCAGGTGGATGCCAACTGATGCACCCCAAAATAGCACTACAGACCTCTGCTTAGGCAGCTGAATCAATTTCTGAGAGTTAATAATCTTTATTTATTGGTTAGGTGTTATTCATTGACAACCTAGTTCCCACCTCAGGGAATTTACAGTTCGTACTCTAATAGATGACAGCATTTTGACAGCACATTGCAGATCTCCTTAAAGGCTTGACTTTGTCCTGTTAACACAAGTGGCCAACAGTACTCTCACCATGTCTTCCAGAGATCAACAAACCTGCTTCAGAAATGGAAGAGAATGAAGACTCTTAAATCTACTGTCAGACCCTACATCTCTGTCTGTTGCAAAGAGATCTCTATAAAATGATTACGGTGTTTTGACTTTATAAAGTATAAAAGCTGGGAGAGGACAGAAACTATCACATCGTTTTCTTGAAGTTAAAAATAGCAAACTTCCCATAGTGGCAGAGGGGAAAGGTGCACATAAGCAGGTAGAGCCTGACTCAGTTTTGGGTATTCAAAGTATTCTTTCTATTCATGTAGACACCTGCAATATCAAATGATGTGGAAGATGAATCTGTCTTAATAAGTACCACTGCCAAGGAAAAATTCTGAAGGGGTTATTCTGGTGCCCTGTTTTCCTTGTGGCCTGCTCGAAGTGTGTAACAGCTTTGTCTAGAGCTTTGTACAAACATGCTTTGTACAAGCATGGTCAGCAAAAAAGATCAATTTAATTTAGCTTCAGCTACCCAAAAACTAAATCCCTCATTTAAATCTCCCAGAAACAGGCAGATAGATTTATGCCATTCTAAGACATCTCCTAGAGTAAATAACATGGGTGCCTCCAAAGGCACTTCACCTCTCCTCTACTGGCTGCAGAACATAATGATTAACTTTAGAAAGTTAACTTTCAGATAGACAAAATTAGGTGAGGAGTCTCGTCTTGCCTGTGGAAGTCTCTTGTCTACTGCAAATAATAGACCTTTCCTCTGTTTCTTCTTGAAATCTTCTTGTATCTTGAGAGACTTGCACCCATCAAAGCATGTTTTTCTCCACTTCAGAGCAAGGAATTTATGACCATGATAAAGTCTTTTGGCTTCCAAAAGGGACATTAGGGAGTCCCTAAGATGTAAAGTAACAGAAATGCAATTTCTTCTCAAAAAAAGTTCACAAAGTATAAAAAAAAAAAAAGATCATAGAAACTTTTTTTTTTCTTTAGGTACCACTGCTCTTCAAGCAAGATGCTAGACAATGTTTCACTCAAGAGAATGGTCTGCTGTGCTGCACAAATGTTTGTGCAGCCTTCATGTTGAGAAGTTACAAAAGGTTGAAAACAATCTCTTCATCTTTGTAGAAGCCAAAATTGCCACCCTGTTTCACAAGGAAAGGCGGCCATACAAGCTCACCTCATGGTGGCTTTGCTGGAACATCTTTCTTTGACAATAGCATTGCTGCCCGTCCTTCTCAAAATGCACCATACACATTTCTGAGGTGCCAGGCTTACAAGCAAAATCCATACATTTTACAAAAATTTCATGTAAAAGAAAAGAGGCAGTTCCACTTTCTTATCCCCATCTACATCTGAAAGCAAAAGCAGTACTTCCTTGCACTGCAAAAAGATCAGTTTGAGATAATGTGGCACTTGCATGAGTAATTATATCAGTTTATAGCCCTTGCCAGGAGTCCTTTCTTTCTACACAAAGCAAAGATGCAGAATGATTTTCAGCATTTTTTGTCATCCTGCACCCAGCCTACACAAGAGTGCTGGGCATTATCAGAAGTGCCAACATGGAACAGCTGACTAATTCCCAAATATTTCATGCCTCTCAAGTAAATTGCCTGTACTTTCCTTTTGAGGGCCATGCAGTTGAAAGTAAGGGCACCAAGGTCACCTTGTTGCAGTAAATTCTCTTATTTTGTGGTCAGTGTGCCTTACTTGTATACTCCTGTGCTAAACTGATCATCATAGCTGTGCCAGAGAAGAAAAACTTATCCTTTCCTCCAGAGGGTGGTTGTAACCCGCTTCCAAGTACCTGGGGGTTTTATCTTACACCCCAATATTGCTGGGACTTGAATATGGTGCTACCCTTGCTCTTCTTCCATTCCCACCTCCATCACTTCTTGTAGCACATTACAGTTGTGGCTTCTCTTACAAGCCTCCGGTTTACTATAGAGAGGAACATTTCATCCCTCGTGGAAGTTTGTGGAGTTCATTTTCTGCACAATCCTCTACCACACAACTGCCTGCAGCTACAGGGGACTAAATCAACCAACACAGACAAGCCCTTCCCCCTGTATCCAGAAGACTGGGAAAAGAAAAGCCCAGCTTAGCAACAAATAGAATCTGCCTTAGACATAGCAATATATAAGTACCCAAATTCACATGTTGGTTTCTCACCTGCTATCTCATTTACCTTCTTTAGCTTCAGAATGGAATTTGACTCCCTTCAGACTCAAGCACCCTCTGATTCTTCAAGGCATAATGCCTCAAAGACAAAGGACACATCTCTTCCATCATGCCATTTAAATACCTTATTTACAGTCCTCACATTCCTCCACATTCTTCATAGGCCTGGTGAAAACAAAAGTGTCCAATAGGACTGGCAAATTACAGCTATTTCGGAGTGGGAAGGAGGGAATTTCAGAGGTGCAGGGAATTCTCTGGCAGCTGCCCCATCTCCTACATACAAAAAGAGAAATCTCCTACAGGCACCAAAAAAAAAAAAAAAATATCTCTGCTACTAGCCATTAATAGCTTTATAGGTCAAAAACTTCGCATCTTTGATACAGCTCACAGGCAGCAGCTAAAAGGGTCACACAGCCTTTCCCAAATACCATCTCAGCTTTAGTGCAGAGAGCTGCCCTTATGTCAACCTGCAAACACTCATTCAGTTATAAAGCCCATAAGGCAGAGACAATAGCAGTAAAAATCTGAAATGATGGTAAAGTGATCTTAAACTGGAAGAGGAGTCTATTGATGAGGCAGAGGTGAAAAATACCTCTCTGACCCATGACTTTTCCACAAAGTGATATAGCTCTTTACTTATCATCCTACAAGAAATACCCAATGAATAAGGTTAACTGTTACCCTCTGTCCCAAATCTAAAAGACAGACTTGTTTTGTACCCAGCTTCCTTTCCACACACATAGATTTCTCTTAGGTGTTAATGAACCAAATCTTTCAGCAACAGAACTGCCAGTTAGGAGCAACTCCTCTGAAGATGGTTTTTCCCCTCTTAATAATTGCTTTCAGAAAACTTTGGTGTGGCATGATTAACAAGGCAGTCAAATTTAATAAAACAACAACTGGTTTTCTGTGTTGTTATTTTTTTTAAAGATATGCAAATTAAGACAGTTTGTTTAATTGCCTAATAAATATTGTAAATACCACCCAATCTCTTTGTGGCAGTTGGAATGAAATTTGTAATAAACTGCCATTTTCTACACTACAGCTTCAGTTCCACTAGCAGTAAAAAAGTCTCTCTCCCAAACACTAGCAAAAATATCCTCACCACAACATCACACATATACTTCTCAAAAGGGAAGCATTTCAACTAGAAATCTTTGGATGTACTTACTGAGATTGTACCATTGTCTAGACCTATGGACAGCCTTCTGGTTTCCGGGTTAAAAGACATGCATGAACATGGAGCTGAAAAAAATGAACATGTTGATGAAGTTAACAAAACTGAGATTCTCATTTTCTTGAAATTCTGGAAAGCCTAAAACTAGCTAACATGCTTTATGATGCTGTTCAGCATTTTTCCCCTTCCAATAGACAGCATTTAAAAAAAAAAAAGCGTTCTTGCAATTCATTCAACCCTATCCTATTAGGACATGGAACAATGGCTATTTCTTGCTCCAACTCCTTCATTTTTTCTTACTAGTTATCTGAAAACAGGCATGTCATACAAGAGCAGTGGTAGTGTTTTGATATGAGGCACCTGACATTTCAGTATAAATCTGAGAGATTACTTAGCTGAATAATTTTGTTTTTTACATTTGCCTGAACTTTACTGACAATAAAAGAAAACAGAGCATTATGTCAGAGCCTTGCATCCCATACCTGCAGTAAGAAAGGTAACTTGTAGGAATCAACATATCAGCCAATATTAAGGACTGTGACTCCAACTACCCCCCAGACAACACTATGACAGTATCACATACTATGGCCAAAATAAATGACTATTGAAAACTAGCCATTGCTTTATTATATCACAATCACTCTAATAAACATCGGGATATACTCTTAAATGGCACACAAGTCAGTCATACTATGCTCCCTTGAGGATCCGGCAAGGTTCACATCAAGTGTAAAACCAAACTTTTCTTGCAAGGATTCAAGAGCTCTGGTTGGTTTAATTGAGAAACTGAAGTTGCATTCAGAAGGCATGGATCTTTTTAACTGCTCCACACAGCAGCAGGCAGCTGGGAGCCCTGCTGTCCCGACAGAAACCTTCCAGAATCATTTTTCAGCAGCAATTGCCACGTGCAGCTAGGAGCAGGCATTCTTACTTCTTTGATAGTGATAAGAATGTTTTCTTAAACCATATTCTTGTGATAAATATAGAGCACAGTCAGATGCACTTTTAGCTCTGCTATCCTCCCCTCCCCTTGGTTTCTAGTCTCCTTTTTGATTACTCGCAGTGTTTCTGTTACTAACAAGCTTGGAGTCCCCTCTCTCTTTTGCAGTACTGTATATCTGGTATATTCTCATTTTGTGTAACATCTCACATAGGATTAATCAGTCCATAGCTCAGCAAGTCTTCCTTGATAGTTTAGTTGGCAGCAAAGCTATATGAAGAAGAGGAAAGTCTATGTTGACTGTTTAATAAAACTGGTTCTACATTCAGTATTGACTTTCCCTTGATATGCTTCCTAAAGGACAACCAACTGCAAGCAGAAAGCCTACCAGATCCACATCCAGGCAGGCACCTCCATTTATTTCTCTCCTGGAAGGGCTGACTGAATTAAATCAAAGAAAAAGCTTCAGTTCAAGGAAACTGCCAGAAGGGAAACACTTAAATTAGGGCTACTAACAGTGACATAATTGCTTCTTTCTATACCTCTCCCTCAGAAAAGGCAAACTCGAATCATGCCTTTGGATGGTGGTGCATTTACTATTATATTGATGCTTCTAGGGTTGTAGCAGAATGAGATGGTTGTAGGAAAAACAGACAGAAAAAAAAAAAGCAATTCTAAGCAGAATAAATATCAAATCCTTTTAAAGGCACTTAATGCCAGAACAGGCATATTTTACATATCAGCTTTCAAACACTAGGCACTGTGCATACATTGAAAGAGGTACTAGTAACTCTGAAGGCAATAAACAGCTCGCAGAGAAAAAGTCTTAGGTAAATTAGCTATTTGAAGTATGCTTTTCCCAAATAGCCTGAAACACTTCAGACACAAAAGGTGCAAGCAACTGCTTGACACAGGTTGATTACAAAAAAGTCCCTTCTAAATTCCTGTCTCCTGTGTACACAGCCATAGCAGTGTAAAGATACTTATTTTGCTATAACCATTTTCCTAAGGGAATTCTTCAGTAACATGTGCTCTTGGAAAAATCATTATGTCAGCACCAAAACTATGCCCACACAAGCTACACTAATGTAGTTAAAGTGATGCCAGTTGTAACAAGACTGCAGCAGCTTATGCTTTAGTAGAAATGACATTCAGATACTTAAGCACTTAGACTCATTAAGAAGAGAGGGAGGAAAAAAACCCAACAAACCAACAAAATGCAAACAACCCCCCCACCAAACTACCCCAAACCCTAAGCTTCAGAGATTTTTAAGATCCCTTTAAAATAATAGCCAGGAAAAATAACAGCACTCTGAAGGCTGCCTACATCAGTACCTAGCTATGATTTGGACTTCAGACTGGAAAAAAGATTGATCTGAACTACTACAGAGGACAGGCAGGATATTACTGATGCAGAAGTCTGTAGTCTTTTTCTTAAATACAGGGCAAACACACACTGATTTTAGCTTTTGGAAAATGAATTATGGAGTAAAAGCCCAATTACATACTTCATGCTCTCATCAGTGTATCACCTGTATTAGAGGATGACAGAAGTAGAAGAGAAATAGAAACTTTCTACCTGCAGTTTCAAGAACCACCCTTTGAAGAGCCTAAAAGCAGCATCGTTTAAGACTGAAGGGGCATGTTTTGCTTTGCAGTTTTTTTAACCTCCTGTTCCAAGCACAGGGTTAGCTAGGAAAACCATCATAAGACAGAGAGTGTATTATCTGCCTTAAAGACTGGATATGGATACTCCACTGTTCCTCACTACAATAAATCCTTTACTCTGTTTCACATCTGTGAGAGGTTTTTGGTTGGTTGGGTTTGGGTCTTTTTAGTTGGCTTTTTTTTTTTTTTTGGCAAACCTTACTTCTCTTGAATACAATTCCTTTCCATTTCATTAATTTGTGTCCACTAAGTTGGCTTTTTTCTCCTGTACAGATACTGCCCAGAAGTCACACATCTAACCACGATTACTTGTCTATAATCTGTGTTGCACATGTGTAACCAAGGGAACACATCAAACCATGAGGAGGGTTAACCTGCTCATCAGAGGTCTGTTGTTAATACAGCTGTTGAGACAACACTGGCTGGAATGAAGAAGATGCGTTAGGTAGGTTTCCAGCTTACCAACTTGCCTTACTGATGATTTAACAGTGTGTATAACATCCACAGCTTGCTCTTTCTCATGGGCTAGAGGAGTTGATCAAAAACGTGGCCACCATGCTGTCCAGAATTTTCCAACCACAGAAACACCCATAGGCAGGGCATAGAACTTCATAATTGGGGAAATCCCACCTCTTAACAGCAGCAAATGTAGCTATTTAGAAGGGATCTACAATCTTGATCTTTTTTTCCAGGTATTTAATGGGTTTCACGTTCAGAATGCACTGATGGCCTCATTTGGGTGCAGAGCTTGACCAAAGCACATGGCTAACTTGGCCCAACTCCTCATCCTCCTCATTTCCCAGAGTACCTGGCATGCAAACTCAGTTATTAAGGCTACCTGATATCAAATCATAAAAGGGTGTGCGTCATGCACCACCATAACCAAAGTCACAAGTCATGCTAAGGGCGTATCTATGGGTGGAACTGTCATTCAGAGCTTGCTAAGCAGCACAAAGGCCCAATCATGCCTACTACATTTTTACACAGAGAACCTCTGGGCAATTGTTGTTCTCTAGACAACAAAAACCAATGTGAACCTAAAGCAGAGGACCATCAAAAAGGTGTTCCACACAAACAGACAGAATGATCATTTCAAGTGAAGTGCAGACTTGTACAAAGGCTGACTCCGAGTCCTTCCTATGACTTCCTAGCTTAAAGCCATGGCTGATAGCAATGTAATTGGCATTGCTCCAGTCGTTAATTATACCTGATCATTCTTGAAACTGGTGAATAACACAGCATAATTTTAGTATCTTGTGGCTCAAAAGCTTACCAGCCTTCTAAGTGAAGGAGCAGTGTCAGGTGTTCAAATTTATGAAGGAGCCTTAAAATAGTCCCCTTTGAGTGGATCTGGATCTACTCCATCATTTCCAGTGAAGCTGTTATTACTGGCAATAACACAGCCTTGCTAAGACCAGAGGAGGACCTAACAAGATTTTAAAATGCAAGTGTATGCAAAAGTATCATATGGAAAAAGAGAAGGATCATTGCCAAACTGCTAAGACAGTCATTTCATAACAGTTTGACTGGGGAAAGCAGAACTCTTAGGACAGGTCAAGGGGACTCAGGCCACCGCTAGTGATCGTGACAGAGCTCCACAGACTGCCATATTGTTATCTGGTTTCCCATACATTTTCGAGCAAAATATTGAGCAGAAAGTACCTTTGAAGCTTGACATACTCTTATGAGCTAGTCCATCACCAAAGGAAGAAGAGAGATCCTCCTCTCTACAAAATGAATGCTTTCTTACAGCAGGCAGTCAAACACCATGGCCACTCTAGGGTCCCAAGCTGATGTTATTGTGGTATTAAAAGTTATATCTATTCAATATTTTATGTATCATGGAGACAGATGTCTCTTCGAAATCTAGCCATCTTAGCTTAAAATAATTCTTTTTACAGTAAGAACACCTTGATGGGACTTGATATGTGCTCCCAAATCTGTGAATTTAAGGTCAGCTTTATAAGCTTTCCAAAGACAGGCTAACCTAGCACATCTTGAAGCTGACTGAGGAGTATCAGCACACCCTTGCTGCTGGTGACCTGCAGAGTTATACTCCTGCACTCAGCCACAGGGGTCATGACAAACCGGTATGGCTGTGATTTCTTCAACTGTCTCCTGCAAAAACAGACACTGATCTGCAGTTTCTTTTAAAGCATGAACACTCTCTGTGGGAGAGAAGACATATAGCTGATCGTACTGGAGGGATCCATCAGGGAGACCTGGCTTTCCATATTTAATTGCAAGGGTAAAATGATTCTTCTTCACTGGAAGATCTGCTTTCCCTGTCTAGTATCCTCTCTATCATATAAGCTGCTGCAGGATATTAAGCTCTTATCAAATAAAACCATTTACCATTGCAGTCTAATGGACTGAGCACACGCAGTAGGAAGGGCAGAGTGATTTATACTGGAGACTTACAAAGCTTTACGGACACCATTAGTGGCAGAATATAAGACTACATTTTGAGCTCCCACATTTTTTAATCTATGTTTGCATTAAATGCTCGTCCCTTGCTAGCATATCTGTATCCTTTTGCTGCTGTAATCCCTGATGCCTCTCAGAAGCATTAGCATGCAACTTGGTAAAGCTTCACAGAAATCAAGAGGATTGTTCAAGAATAATATTTAACACAGAGTGGTAAGCTTGCATAACATAAACATAAAGCTTCATCAAAAACAGAAAAAGCCATTTTACAAATACACCATAGATAATGAACATCTCCTTATACTTACATGGCATTGCATGGTATATGCTGGGCCAGTACTGCCCACTGTCTCTCTTCAGCCAGACACGAACTGTTCTACAAAAGAAAAAAAACACAAGACACATGAGGAAGAATGAAAAAGTAACCATGAATGAAAACAAAGTGGTGACAATGAATGCACAAGACCTTCTTCAAAGTTAAATTATTTTTCTGAGAGGGGAAAACAAACATGCAAACTCCTACAGCAGCCTTGTGCATCAACCTCAAATTAACTTCTGTAAGGTGATGAGGGTAGCCCATTCCTTGGTTCCACTTAACACTTAACATCTTGGCTGAACACAACAGTATTTGGAAACTGCTATGGCTTTTTGTTCTTTGCTTTTCCCAAGGAGTGGAATACCACTGTTCATTCAATGCCTCAGATGAGGATTTGGGATACCCCTCGTGTCCCAGGAAGCCACACCTGTACCAGCCCATCCAGTTCCCTGCAGAAGCCTTCCCTCTGCTCTCAGGGTAGGCTTTGGTCCATCTGCTGCCTGTTGTTTTGCTTCAGGAAAACTTCTAAGCAAAGAAATGAGGTTCTGAGATTTTCAGCTTCTCTTTACTAAGATTATGTCCATTTGTGCCAACAATGAGCTCTTCAGCTTCAGGACCTTCCCCTCTCTCCTTGATGTACTCAAGAGTGCTATCAGACGCCCACTGAGCATCAGGCTGACAAAGCCAAACTCTTATCCTTCTCTGAAGAGGATGATCAAGGCAACAGGGAGCCTGGCAGTCCTCCTCTGCCCCATCAGTTTGGAGTTGCTGTCCTCAAACAGAGGCACCTACAACCACACAGTGCTCCAGGCCTCTCCACGAACACATCAGTGGTCTCCTCTCTGCTACAAAAGAGGAACGTATCCCAATGTATCTCAGGATTACTTTTGCTTTCTCATAACCATGCCATACTGGCAGCTCCCTGTCATTGAATCCACACCCTTCACACACTTGAGATGCCTGTTGCTTGTCTTCTGAGCAGAGGATTTGGACTGATATACTATCTGGGTCATTAAATATTTATTATTTCAGTCATCAGTGTCATCCACTTGTTTTGGTCCAGTCTCTGAAGCCTCTTTCTAATTGAAGCTCTCTCTTGAGTTCATCAGCTAATTTCATCAAACCATGCCTAGTAACAGTGTCACCAGCTAAAGCAGCAGGCAACCAGTAATCTCCTGCTGGTTCCTGCATAGCTGAGGTGACTGTCATCTCAATTACAGCCAACTGTTACCTGCCTTACTGTTCCTCAAATCCTTATCATCTTCATTTTTAACTAGTAAACTCTCCATATAATACTGTGTTCCATGTGTTACTGATTTACACCAAATATACTAACCTTCTCTAGAAAACTTAGTTATCCAAGACAGCATCATGTTAGTGTAGAACAAGAGATTTTTAACCCAACACCCACTTCTAGTCAGTCTTTTCCACCAAAGTTAGTAAGCAATAGTAGATACAAGAGGGATCTTTAAAACTATTGTTAAACATAGCCTTATTTTCCTGTATAAAAACTATAACTTGCACTTGGCAATATCAAGGAAAAAAAAAACAAAAACAAGCAAGAATGGCTCTTTCCAGTTCATGAAATGTGGAAATATAGCTCATGAAGAAGACTACATGGTCATTACACTGCTACCTCATTTTCATGGAAAAGCCGTTTTCAGCCCTTTTTAGCCCGGAAAAGTTTAGAGCAACATGTTAATCACAGAATGATATGGGGTTGGAAGGGACCTCTGGAGCTCATCTAGTCCAGCCCCCCTGCCAAAGCAGGTCCACCTAGAGCAGGTTGCACAGGAACGTGTCCAGGTGGGTTTTGAATGTCTCCAGAGAAGGAGACTCCACCACCTCTCTGGGCAGCCTGTTCCAGTGCTCTGCCACCCTCAAAGTAAAGAAGTTCCTCCTCGTGTTTAGATGGAACTTCTTATGTACGAGTTTGTGCCCATTTCCTCTTGTCCTGTCACTGGGTACCGCTGAAAAAAGACTGGTCCCATCCTCTTGACACCCACCCTTTAAGTATTTATAGGTGTTGATCAGATCCCCCCCTCAGTCTTCTCTTCTCCAGACTAAAAAGACCCAAGTCCCTCAGCCTTTCCTCCTAAGAGAGATGTTCCAGGCCCCTAATCATCTTTGTGGTCCTCTGCTATACCCTCTCTAGCAGTTGCCTGTCCTTCTTGAACTCAGGAGCCAGTTATATATATATATATATATATATAAAATATATTATAAATTGTTCTAAGATGTTACATTCACAAGTCTGAACAGAGATGTCATGCAATACAATAAAGCAATTCAACTAGTTATCCACCCTGCAAGCCTCAAGCTAAGTGCTGCACCATTATGTGTTCCCAGATTGCATATATCCAAAATCAGATTTCTGCTCATCCTTCCCTGCATCCAAACTCATTTTTCAGCAAGTATTTCAGAGACCTGCGTATTGGGCACCACAGGAGCTTCATCATTTTAGAAATGTCACAAGCATACACTTTGACACAGCACGTGGCTCTAAAAACCAATATTCCACTGGGTTAGAAAGCAAGTCCCATGGTTAGAAAGCACTCACAAATTACTCAAAACATGTAAAATTCAGTATAATTAACTTCCTAAGTCTAACCGCCTTTTTGCCACGAACACATTGCAAAATTTGAAGTAGATTTGAAGCAAAACCACTAATACTTTTTCAGGGAGAATTCATCAGCTGATAACAATGCTGATAATCGTATTGTCAATAGGGATAGGGCCAAATCCTTCTGTCATTCCTTGCTGTAGCTGACCATAGCTGTTGTCATAGCAGCACTCTGATTCCAGATCTCGGGTCTAGGAAGACATCCACAGGCAGAGGGCTCTATGCCAGGGTCCACCCAAAGGGGTCCATCTTTGCTAAGGAAGTGGTCACTGTAATTCCGGAACCACATCAGCCTCTCTGTTTCCCAAAACAGGCAAGCTCTTATTAAGGTGTTTATCCTCATCAAGTGAAGTTATTGCAGGAATGAATGAGTGTGCACAAAAAAATCATGGGATGAATCACAGGGAGCTGAAATATATATATTCAGTGCTACCAGTTTCAAAACTCCCAGGCTTTGACATAGTTGCCTCTCCTTTCCACTTTAAGGCTCTGGCAAATAATAAATCCAGTACAACATCTTACAGATAATTCAGCTTGTTAAAAAAAGACTATGCACAAGAAAAGATCTTTCAAAAGCTAGAGGAAATAAAAATCAATTTTATTTGCAAAAATGGCAATAATTTGGATGCTTTGGGTTGTTTTTTAAACTGTACCCACCATGGACTTACTAATTAATTTGACAAATATGTCAATGTTAAGACTGTTAGATGAATGATAGTAAAACAAAAAATATTTTCTGCTTAAGCTCAAAAAAAACCCCCAAACCTGGTGGAGGTTCCTAGTTAAGAGCGAAACTACTTTTACTAGTGTAGGCCTCTTCTGTAGGCAGACAGTATGCTCATTTCTTTACATTGTCAAATATATTTCCATTCAATGACTAATTCATGCAAAAATGAGAAACAAAGCATTCTAAGAATAAAAAGACTATGAAAAGATGTTATCTAAGCCTAAGGTGTGTGAAAGGGAACATAGTTCCCTTTCAGTTCATGTAGTTCATGTAACTCATTACAGAAATCCTTATCCCCCCAGTATATCATTTTAAATAAAGGAAAACAAAAGAGCTCATAAACAATTTATTTTAAAATTAAGGGTGATTACTATGCATATCCTCAAAAGAAGCATTTAAAAGTTACGTTAAGCATGATAATGGAATTCCAATATCTACATATCTGCTGATGTAAAAGCATAAACATTCTTCCTCATGTCAGAAAATGATGACTCATGATTTTCTTCCTTAAGATCACTGGATTAGATATGGCATTTTATTGAAAGAAGAAAAAAAACTCACCTCAGTTCATTAAACTTTTCCAGGTAACTTTTTCTCAAAGTAGATCTGGGCTAAAGTACAAACTGCACCAACAACTGAACTTGTGAGAAGACAAATGCTCTTGGAAGAGAGCGTCTTTTATTCAGCTGCAGTTCTGCATATTCTTGATACTTCTTAACACAATACTACCCACTAGACACCAAACCCAGAGCTTTTGAAGCTTCTAAAGAATGCAAAGAAAAAAAACAATCATGAATGAAAATAAGCTTTTTTATGGATATATAGCATGAAGAGTACTTGGTGGTTGCATGGTTACTGGACTCAAACAGAGCACCCACCCAAGTCAGGATGCATTCTTCAACTGCTCTAGAGCGATTCAATCAGCATCACCATGGAAATTAGTTGTCCCTTCATTTTGTTGCCAGTGAATTGGCTTGGAAAGATTTTTTAGAACCTGTCAAATCAATGGATACTCTTCTAAGTCTTTTCGTAACAGAGATGATTTATTTTTAAATGAGACAGGCTACGCAGAAATAATTGTGCCATGCAAAAGACAGGCTATGTCTTCATATATTAAGGGGATTTGAAAGAAAAATTGCTTCTCTCTGTTATGCTCAAGAGTACGTGTCTCAAGTCCAGGTGGCTGTGGTTGTACCGGTACATCTCAAATGCGCTGCTAGGCTGTGTACATCTGCAGGAGGTAGGCTTCATCTAAGCACCCACTACTCACAGAGGTGCCTATGTCAATAGCAGCACATCCACCTCAGCGTGGCAGCTCTGCTCTTCACCATCTACAGAAACTTATTCAAGTAGTGGTAAATGCCATGGTATCTTCTTTCTGGTAAAGACATTTTGCTCATACAAATCCTAGGGTGTGTATTTAGGTTGCAGTGTGCTCCATGAAAGCCTGAACAATGCTGCTGGGCAGGACGCAAGATTCTCTACTTGATCCCTAGTCTGACCTGAGCTGCTTCTCATCTCACTGCTGGAAAACTCAGTCGCGCTTGGAGCTGTGAAGCTGAATCTCTGTGACTGACTCATAGGCAAATTGAAATTAAGGCAAAAGACAAATATTGGTGTTACGTACAGTACAGACATATTAGACATGTCTAAGCATTGTCCCAAGACGTTCGCATGTTGCAATACTGTGAACTCTGTTGTAGGGAGATCCAACACCACCATTATCTAGAGAAACAAGTTATTCCTATTCCACTCCACTTCTTCAGAATATCCGTAAAACCACTAGTTCTAGTTGTGAGTGAAGAAATCCGATGTATCAGTGTCCCATATTAGATTCCTTCTCCCCTGTTTGTGGATGTTTGCCTTCCTCACTCCTGCCTTTTTAAACATTTATCTTCGCTGAGATGCACTTGTGTAATGCACTATGCCTTCATGCCCCAGGCATACGCCAGCTGTATAACAGAGCAGAGGTAGTCCTCAACACATACAATTTACTACAATATTTTGTAGGTATTCTTGGACTTCAGGAAACTGTTTTAGATGGCATTTTAACATATTCCTCATTATTCTTTATACCTTGGACCATATATTGTGGGTAGTTTTGATCTCCTGTCTTGCCAAGGGACCAAGAGGGGTAAGTATCAAACCCAGTACAAGCTTCACAATGAGTTTTATTCCTATTTGTAGTGAGTACCCGGTACAGAAATTTTCATGTCACTTTCTAAGTCGTATAAATCTCATCCAGACATCAACGCCTGCCCCATGCACATTACTGCTCCTTGGGAAAGGGAGGCAGGTCAGCAGTGCAAATGACTTTACATGGTTAAAAATGAAGA
Organism: Numenius arquata; assembly: GCF_964106895.1. Taxonomy (NCBI): domain Eukaryota; kingdom Metazoa; phylum Chordata; class Aves; order Charadriiformes; family Scolopacidae; genus Numenius; species Numenius arquata. The sequence continues at coordinate 111,948,204 of NC_133576.1, read as the reverse complement.
CATCCCCTTCTGTCAACTGTCCTAACCACAGAGCTGATTGAACACAATTACAGAACAGTTTCCAAATAGGAAAAGGAAGACACTAAACTGTTGTGGAAAATCCTTTAAAATGCTAATCTAGCTATTTATTTGACAGAAGAAAGGAAAAGAGATTAGGATAATACTATATTCAGGGTTAGTGCAGTCTGTGGGGTTTCAGGCATAACTAATGGAGTATTAGCACATATTCTCACCATCAATATATCGAAGTCTTCTTTAGTGTTGAAACAAAAAATTTAAAAACTCTGCCTGTTCCTAAATATCCAATAATAGACAATTCAGAAGTATTCAAAAGCCATATCTCTCTGGAAACTAAATAATTGCATTAGAAACAGCAAAAGCTTTATCTGCTGTCATTAAATAAACATGACAATAGAAGCATTTGAAGTTGAAATACAGCACTGACAGTTTTACTACCTTTAACAGAGAGACACTGTCATTAGAAGTGGGATAAGGAAAAATATTTAACAACTGCACTAAAGATACTGCAGTACTATAAACCCCCCAACTTCTCCAGGGACTTTTGCGGGCAAGACATGTGAAGAGATTCTGACTCCCAGCAATTAATGACATGAGCTGCTACTGGGATTTTCTGAAAGAATAAAAGATCTTTAATGTTCAGTGGCAGCTCACGAACCACTGCCAGCGTACTGGAACCAGCAACAAGGAGTTTCGTTTCTCTGATAAATTTTGAAAGAAAATATATGAAAGCAAAAGTCAAAACCAGATCTGATTTCTGAGCCAGCCTGTGTTTCAGGGAAAACAAAAAGAAGTTTAATGGCAGAGTGGCAAAACTGCAGGCACCAAAAGGACTTTATCTAACAGGTCCTCACCCTATGTTCTCCTGAAAAAAAACCAAACCCAAACCAACCCAAATCCCCAACATTTCCACACCACCTCCAAACCCAGTCCCAAAACCCCAGGAAAGTGCATGACACTGTTTCTCAGGCTCACTCATGCTAGGCCCCACAAAAGCCCATCACACAACTCTGATGGAGAGTTCTGCATAAACCCTACGATTTTGGGCTGGATTCCAGTTTCTATCTTGTTTTCACTGGTTTTGATGAACAAATGTGTGATTTAAAATGAACTAATCAAGGGTTTACTCACTGTACTTTTTCTAAGACTATGAGACAGTATACAGCTATACATCACTGTAGACATGTTTCAGGTTCTTTCATATTACGAAAGGGCATGTTTGGTTTCTAAAATGAAGTGCAAGAGCTGCTAGTTCAGGAAAGGGAGACAATGCATGGGGAAAAGATTAAAGAGTTTTGAAGAACGGGCTTTATTTCAGGGCTGTTTTAGAGAGGTTCTCTCTTCGCAGCGATTACATAAGGGCATTTCTAGAAGATACAATATCTTCATTGTAACCTCAGTCTGTAACTCAAGCATCGTGCTTCCTATAAAATAAAAGCCTTTTGAGCAATAATTGCAATTGCACTCTTTACACTCTGTATGACTCAAGCCCTGCAACAAAGCAATAGAGTCATAGAATGGTTTGAGTTGGAAGGGACCTTAAAGATCATAGAGTTCCACCCCCTCTGCCACGGGCAGGGACATCTCCCACTAGAGCAGGTTGCTCAAAGCCCCATCCAGCCTGGCCTTAAACACTTCCAGGGATGGGACATCCACAACTTCTCTGAGCAACCTGTGCCAGTGCTTCACCACCCTCACAGTAAAGAATTTCTTCCTGATATCTAATCTAAATCTCCCCTCTTTCAGTTTAAAACCATTACCCCTTGTCCTATTGCTACACTCCGTCATAAAGAGTACCACCTTCAGGTACTGGAAGGCTGCTATGAGGTCTCCCCGGAGCCTTCTCTTCTCCAGGCTGAACAAGCCCAGCTCTCTCACCCTGTCTTCATAGAGTGGTAAGGTCCGGCTTCAAGAGGAAGCAGGGCCAGCTCCCAACAGCCAACACCTTTGACATCCTACTGTTTTATCCAAAAACGCCACTGCCATTGCACAAAGCTCAGAAGCACCAGAGAAATACGACAGCTGCAAGGCAACGAAACCAAATAACAGCTGCAAGCAGTCCTAGATGTGAACAGCACAGGGAGCATACCAACACCCACATGGGTGCAGCTGGATCTGGTAAAAGTTGCCTAGGCGCTAACTGACTAAGGAGTCTGATGAGTCCTTGAATGTTCAAGGGCACTGTCAATCCCACACAGTGATATAAACCCACCCCCCCTGCTTCAAATTTATCCATGCCCAGGCTAGCAGAGAATGTTTTTGGTGAGGTTTGTCACTACAGCAATCTCCATGATAATGATCTACATGGCGCTTGTCAGACAGGGGTTGATAAAAGTCCAGACTTCTCATTTCTCCTCCTGCCACAAAACGGCAATGCCAGATGCAGAATTTACAATGCAAACACTCATCTGATGCTGAACAGGCACCTCAGGAGCAACTCTATAGTCTGGTGCAAAGAGTAGAGTAAGGGGAAACACACAAAGGGTTTCACTCATGGACTTTTTTTAACCATAAGCTACTGGCAACGAATCTGATTTTTGCTACCTTTGATGATCCTCCTTATTAAATCTAAATAGTTTTATTTGCTCTCTTTCATAATCCTCCCCTGTGAACATCTCTTCCTCATCCATTCTCAAGAGTCACTAGTATAGTTTATTGGCTTGGACCCCAGCAAGACCCCGGATCCTACAAAAAGTAAAATATACATGTTATATAAAATCCTTGATCATGAATAATCTCATTTTGAGCCAACATCTCCAGCAAAGACAGGGAATGAGCTACTAAAGAGTTGTACAAACTAAGCTCAGAGGTTAATGGTCTTGCAGAGTGCTTTGCTAGTTCCTTTCTGCTTAGGATGAACACAAAGGAAAAATCTTGGAATGAAGCTCAGTGCAAAGGTACACTAGGGAAGAAACTGCAGACTTCAAGTACTGTACATTTACCACCTATCTTCAGCAAAAAACATTGCACAAAACAGTATGCCAAGCAATCAGGCAGACAGACTGAAAGGCAGGAATTTTTCACACAGAGCTTACGCAACATCCTAACTCAAACCATGCTTTATAAGTTATTTCCTCATTTAATTCATGCTGCTGTAAACTAAATGCGAATGAATATTGCATAATAGGGAAAATGTCAAAGTCTTGATAGGTTATATGCAGCTATAGAATCGCACGGGTTTATCAGGCAAAAAACCGTTACAACCATCAGTGGTACTTAGACCTAAGAGAAAGAGACGCCACTTTATTTAACACAGTTTTGGTTTACATAGAGGGCTTTTGGGGTATTTTGTGGGAAGTGACTAGAAAACAAAAGATTCATAGGAGACAATCTCAGGAGAAATGGATTTTAATGACTCAAAGCCAAATGATAGTGACATGACAGTTTTACTACTCAGTTGTGAAACAGTTTCCACCCATTTTTCAGTTTTCTGGACAATGAGCAATGCAGTTCAGTGATTTTTCCAGTTACTCGAGCACATATGCCTGGGAGCAGTACATGCTCTGCTGTTCAGGCCCTGGACCAAAATCAGATTCTGACCATTTTCCACTGCAGAAACTTTGGGCAAGTAAAGATAGAACAAGAAAAAATGAACCAGAAGTCACAACCACAGAAAAATATGGTGTTACCTTGAGGTTACTAGCACAAGGTTCAGAGAGCTGAGCTGCCTCAGGTCTTCAGCAGCTCCACAAAAGCACTGCTCATCATGTATCATATGAAGCAGTGCAGTGAGTATACCACATTCCAGCATAAATTTTGTAGGGAGGCTAATTTTATCTGCAAATGAAGGTAAATGCAGGGCTGGAGTTCTCAGTGAGCATCAACCTACAGCTTCGGAAATTATTAAACAATGAGTGTTATATCACGCTAGGATTTTTTTTCAAGCAAAGTTTCAAAATTAATTTCCTCATTAAGGCCTGTGCATCAGTCTTCCTTACAGAGCTTTGGGGTAATAAAATGATCTTCATCTCTCCCTCTTGCCCACAGACCTTGCCCGCCTACACCCCACCAAATGTGCTTCCAGAACAGATGCAGCTTTGGTGCTTCTTGTACTGATCGATTCCCGTTTGCATTCGGGAAGCATAAACAGACAACCTTTTGAAGGTAATCACATTGGATGATTTAATTATTGCAATCCAATTACTTTCACCTCCTTCCCACATTCAAATGTTTCAGTAATGGAAGTTATTAGAAAGATCCTCATTAGATTAAAATACAGGCCTGCTATGCAATAAGTGACTCAGTGGAACAATGCTAAAAATACCTACCGGATCAACGATTGGCAAGAAAGCAACCCTCCAACTCCCCTCTAAATTGTCCGTGTAGCAAAGGCGAAAAGCAAGAACCTACCAGGTCACCAGACTGCTTCCAGCTGCCCAGTAGGAATATCTGTCCAGAAGAACATAACACATTTTTTTTCCAAAGCTACTATGGACTATCAACTAAGTTAGTGATCATTTTTAAGTTATGCATGCTTCCTTCTGCATAAAAATGAATTAATTACTCAACAGATGAAAAAGTAAGCTTATGCTTTTGAATCTATGAAATGAAATCTGGACATACCCATTTTCAATATACATACCACCAGCATGACATTTCTTAGAAATTATATTCCTATACAGGTTAATTTACAGAAAAAGATTTATATTTGATCCCAAGCACTAAATTATGTCCCTAGCTGGAATTTACAACAAACATAAATGCTAGTATGCTGGGACAGAAAGAACTTCCTCAGCTTTACTCTTCTTTCCCAATTTGCTCTGAAATGATAACATGACATCAGTAAGAAAACAGCACAGCACCTTGGAGGAGAGATGAATGCAAAAGAAAAAACCCTCCAAGTAATAAAGGGATATGGAGGAAGACAAGAGATCCTGCTTCAAACAGTCATACCCTTAGAACTCAATTTATTTTTCATATAAATATTTTCCTCGGTTAACTATACAGTGCAGCCTCTAGTAAATCATGCCTTTACTGTGGGGGGAGGAACCCACATTTCCACATCCATAGGATGATGCTCTCTCTCAGCATTTTAATTTCTGGATGTAAGTCATCTGCATCATCCATTGTGAAAGACTAAATTAAATCATTAACTACTTCACTGCTTCTTGGAGGATATTTGATGTATTAAATGGTTTAACCATTCATTGCAGATATTTGAGAATCCTAGTGTAAGGAAAATAGGGTTCTAGCTGCAAAAAGGCAGGAGCATGCACAGCCTGTAAAAGTGTTATTTTCCCTGACAGTATACTTATGGCACTCAGTCAGAAAGCACCTACCATTTAATTAATGCAACACAAAGTTGTAGAGGAAAACCTGTTTTTTAGATTTTGAGAAGAGCATCAATCATATCTCAATGCAAATGAACCCCTTTCCAAGCAAGCAGCTGTTAAGTCCTAACATCTGCACAGTTACCATAAAGGTGTTACCTCTCAATTTACACATCTATTTCTGTCACTATATGAAATTTCACTTTAATTATTTTTCTCTGGTTTTGTTCTTCGTGAAAAAAAAAAAAACAACGAAACAAACCAAAACCTACCAAACCTAAACCAAACCCAACCTTCATACCCGTATGGTAAAGGTAAGTTCTTCAGCCGGCAAATAGGACAATCAGCTGGTCACATGTGGCTGTAGATGTTGAATGCTTATTGAAACACCCTCTCTAAGAACAGATAGGCTTTTGTATTTCAAATATTGATGAACAATTATGGCACTGTTTTTCCAAAGGCAGCAAACACACCTACTTGGAATGTATTTGCGTGCTCTGCACCACACCAAGATGCCTCTGGAAATGCTCTCCTTTGAGAAGGACTTTCTGCAGAGGAATCCCATTTCCAGTTTCTCCAGTTTACCATTGAACTTTAACAATGATTCATGGGTGATAAAATGTTCCCTCAGCTTTTCTCCTCATTGTTATTTTCCTCTCAGGGAAGCCTGACTCAGAGAGATTTTCACTGTCCTCGCACAAACCCAATTCTCCTACCTGCTTTGCTTTGCTAGAGGAGGCAAGAAGCCACTCTCTTGTTCTGATCCAGCAGGGCAACTTTGGTTGAGGACTCACGGTACTCTCTGGGAAGGAAAGCAGCAAGCCCAGCAGCTTCAGTGCCAGCAAAAAGGGACGAAGAAAGGAGGGCAAAGCAATGCAAACCCAACCCCGTACTGAAAGGTCTGCTCTTCAGCTGCAACCCTGAAGTGCCTTGCCAAGGGTTCTCAGATTTCTTCTTACCACTCATACTGAGGAACGTGTTGTTAGGTGCCAGCAAAGCCCAAACCTCTGATTCTGTAATTTAGAAGTGATCTGGCATTTCAAGGGCTTACAAGACAGTCATAGTTTGTCACCTCTGCATTACCATGGGGGTTGTGTAGGGAGATGGAAATCAACACAAGTGAATAGAAACAGTCTTCAAACCTGTATCACAAGACTGAACATCACATCCTAAACTTTAAGTTTCATAATTAAAAAAATTGATCTCAAACATTTAGTTTCTCTTCACATCCAGCTACTTCTTTCATACTTCTTTCATCCAGTTACTTTTCTTTCAAAGCCTCGTTACAGATTTCCCATTCTTCAGCATCTAACTTCATACTGTACTAATTTTATTCTATAAACTTTAAGATAGTTAATTGCTAATTTCAACATCCTCTTGCCCTTGGGTTACAAGGCTAGAAGTTTCTATTGTCTCTACTTTCTCTCCTGGTTAGTTGCTGTGTATACTCCTAGCATTTCTTACACACTTCCTCTTTAAGGTAATCAATCTTTCCAGTCCCTTCGGAAAGCCATTTGTGTATCTTGTTCTCCTTACCTGTCTTCCAATCCCTCTAATGAGGCAATATCCTGTCTGAACTGCCATCTTCTGTACTAAATGCAGTCTCAATCCAGACACAGACAAACCTGCTGAATTATAAGAGCATTATCATTCTTTTCTTTATCCATCTTCTCTCCGTACATACCCTAGCACTGTTTGTTTATTTGGCAGCAGCTTTACATGTTTTTTTTATTCACACTGGCATGATTTAGAAACTTACAAAATATGGATGAGAGAAAATGTATATTTATCAATACTAGATTCTCTCTGCGATACACTGCTGTCCACTTACGATGTTCTCCTGCAGCTCTTCCCATCTCTGCAAACCCAATCAGCTTATCTCCTAATTTGAGGCAGACTGTACTTGTAGGGGAGGGAACAGAAGATTCACCAGCTACAGCTTCTAGGGGCAATCCCAGAACCACATGTTCCTGGCAAAGAGAGGTAGAAAGAAAATGATAAAGGAGAGCAATAGGCAGAGGCAATCATAGGCCAGGGAAAACCTTGAAGGTATACAACACGCTTTCTCCTTGTGCGGATGGGACAGGAAAGTCATGTTTATTACATAAGCGTAGGGAAGGACACAACCAACTCCCTCCTCAGGTATGGAAAAATACATTATTTGAATATGTGAATACAGTGCAGCTTTGTAAAGACTTCTGTTGGAATTGTGTCTGACAGGAGGCCACTGCTTAGGTGACTGCTACCCATCCACTAAACCAATAAAGCCTGCAGCTGCTCCCGTTTATTTATCTTGTCATTGCCTTATAGGTAACTGCTGCTTTGCAAGAAGAGGCAGCTTCCAGTTCATGGCAAAAGCATCAAACATTAGAAACCCTCTGCTGGCACCTTGTTAGTAGCTTATTTTACAGACCTATCTTTCTCTAGAGGGTTACAAGAAGAGTCCTCTGCAATTCCTGTCCAGATGCTGTCTCAGCTTGCATTCTCCAGATCTTTATTGCTGCCATTCATAGAGGAAGTATCAGTCTGATTTTGGAAGAAACAGATTTGAGGTCTTGAGAAAAAAAAACAAACAGCTCTAAAGATCTGCCTCTTTGTTTTGCAACCCCTCACATTAAAATCTTATTCCAAGATAATACAAAAGGCAACATCCTGGAGGTCAAAAGTAGGAAGTTCTTCCTAGGTCATGCTATTAGGCACAGTGATCACAATAAAGTCTTAATATTTATATATTCACAGAAATCAGGGATTTGAGGCAGAGTGCTTTCAAAGCAAGAACTTTACGTCAGGACTTTACGTCATTGCTGATTTAACTACTGAGCAACTGTACACAGTGACTGGAAAAAGCTGATCAGCTTTCCCCATCCTGAATAAAGACAGGGTTCCTTACCAGAGACCTTCCTTTCAATAAGCTCCTGTACCAGCCTGTCCAAATTCAGACAGGTAAGGATTCTTGAACTCACATTTAAAAATACTGACAGATACGGAGATTACAGCAGATGTAAACCATTTTATAACACGTATCACAGAGCTGGCCTACAACAGCAGCACAGCAGGTATGAAGAGCATATCATCCACTGTTCTACACCATCAGAGACAGCGTATGCTGCGTGTAAGCACTGTATCATCCATCCCTATCACGGTCAGGGTGGTGCTGTGCCTGTCACTACTATTAGCAAATCAGGCAATCCTCTTGAAGTAAAGTAAAGATTTGGAGTGTAAAGATGTGGAGAGACTAAGCTATTCTACTAGTAACAAGAGGATGACTTGCATGGTTTCTTTTCAGGAGAGGATAACTTGGTGTTAACTGAGATCACACATCACCTATCTTTGAGTCAAGTAATATTTTCCCAGTGACCTGAGTTATGAGCAGAGGGGTTGCATGCACATGAACACAGCTTGTGCCACACCACTTCATCCAAAGATGTTGCCTTCCAGCAGGAGGCTGCTAGCTAGCATAGGCATGGACAGTGCAAAGAAGGTGTCTGAAGTAATGACTTCGGGCTATTTGAGGGCCGTTGAAAACAGAGGATGGCAGGAGATTGAAGCAGACTAGATCTGTCACTGACCTTGGCAGAGGACACAAGATTTTAAATGGTAATGTAAGATAGAAGACAGCTAGAGACCACCCATTGAGAAAGTAAATCCTTGTGCTATTAGTTAAAGCATAAAATCAGATCACAGCATCTGCCAGGAAAAGGATGAGCAGAGATGGGGGTAAGGGCAGTAAATAAGGGAAGGGTCCTCTATGATCCTGCTGCCTTGTGGGCTCAGCACTGCCTGAAGCGTTAAATCAGGTTTGTAATTCTGGCTCAGCTATTCACAGGTCAGACAGGATTCCTTCTTATGCAGAGGGCAGGGAGGGGAGGAACAGCTTTCCTTGCAGACAGTTAAGCTACTATGCAAAAAGGCTGAGATGACACGTCCAGTTACCTCAAGCCATGAGATATGTTTCCCACAAACTAAACCCCACTCTTTTGGTTTCAAAATCCAGGTGTTCTGCTGTGTCAAGCAGTTCCTCCTCCCACTCTCTTGTTCTGGTATCTGAGGCACGCTGAAAACATCCAGGTGGAACGACCTGATGGTCCAGTAAGTCTCTTGCACATGTCATATCTAACACAAATCATATTGTGTCTTCTTATCAAACACACAGAGTGAGCTCTGGAGAGATAGACACAATTTGTGAGCGGTTATCAAGAAATGTAAATCATTAACAATCTGCAGCAGATTAAGCAGTTTAGTTAATTCAGAGATGTCCCAACCACTGAGCACCCAGGAGAGAGGCAGCACACATGGAGGGCATTTAATAATTTACAGAGGCCAGTGGCAGGTAACAATTTTAATAATCAATTTTTATTCCAGTTGGAGGGGAAGAGGGAGAAGAAATTAGACAGAGCTCTCCTGTGGACAGGGTCTGGCCCCTAAAACAGATCAGCTGGACCGCTTGTTCTAAATAATACCAATAAACAGGAACAGCAGGTTTACAAGAAAGACCCAGAACAGTTATGACCTTGAACACTGTAGTGAACAAAAGGTTTGTTTTGGAAATACACACAAATTTTCATCATCTGTGCTGCACAGTATAAATAAAAGCAGGCTAACAAAGGCTCTTAGAAACGCAACAACCAGATCATTTCACAAATGCATTTTTGCCCCCTGGCACTGCACCATTAAAATACTTGCTTCATTCACGTAAGTCTGAAAGACCAAGGTTTGTCTTTGCTTTTCCCATTGACTTTTTTTTTTTCTTTTTTTTTTTTTTTGTGCCAGAGCATTTAATAGTTTTGTTTGATCAAACTTTCAAAAGGAAAATACTTCTGTAGAGGGAAACAAAAGCTCGTGGTATGGCAGCTAATTAGATGCCACTGAACACTGGGGATCACACCTTAGCTTTCCCAGTGGTCAGCCAGTAACCCTGCTTAAGACATAGGAACCAAAGATGACAGTCCAGTAGTCTACTTCCAAATCATACACTTAAAAGCTTAGAGACATTTTTCTGTACTCCCATCAGTTCTCCCAGTCATCCCACACTGTCTGCTCCTCTGGCACCCTTCAACTGTATGCACATTTCAACAGGCTACTTCTCTCCCCAGAGTTCTGGCTCCAGCACTCTGGTTCAGCAAGAGCTGACAGTGATTTACAAGTCCTGATAGACTTGGCCTTTTAAAAATATTCATGCTATTGGCAAGAACATAAGCTTCTGATGTGTATGTGTGTGGGAAAGGTGCAGGTACTCCCTCTGCATCCCAGTCCTTCTGTTTTCAGAAACACCCATTAACCAGTAGATACCTGGCTACCAAGGTCACCTCCCCTTGGCAGTAGAAAGCCTTCAACATTTGTGCACCCTCAAGCAACTGCCAAGGTAGCCCACATACCTGCTCAAGCAGCTGTTGTCTCTTTCCTCACTAAGTCAAACATGTCTTTGAAGTGATGAGGCAAAGGCAAACATTGCCATTCCCTCCACCTCATTGCAAAGGAAAGAGTCTCTTCCCATTTGATTTCCATTTCTCTACTGCTTGTAGTAGCCCTGTCCACTCCACGTTGCCTGAAAGGCATCACACATTGACTGTCTCTCAATTACTCAGAACAATTCAATGCTTTTTAAATAATATTGAAACATGCTAAAAAAAGATATCCATTAATAAACTGTTTTTCAGAAGGCAACATTTGGCAAATAAAAACTACTAAACACACTAAACACCTTTCACCTCACCAATGCTCAAGGTGGTTTTAATTAGATCACTGGTGCCAGTAGTTTTCCCCAATCCAAGCTGCCCCATTTTGACTTTCACAGCAGACGACTGCTTGATATTGGTATTTAACAGCAGTCAGCATTAGCAAGGATGTGCGGCTGCTCCCAGAGTTCATGCAGGATGGAGGCAGCTGTCCTTTTTTGAATTTGTAATTGAAAAGACGGGGTCACCAAAAGAATGAACAGGAAGGTGAGGAAAGGAGGGAGCGAGTTGAGAGGAGTTGCGTTAGAGATAAAACATGAATGGGAAGAGTAAGCAGTAGGGAATAGGTTATAAAGTACGAATGATACAAAGGCTGCAGTAAGGACAGCAGCGAGCAGCTGGTTCCGTAACCCCTAGACAAGAAAACTGAAACAGCAGAGTATTTAGGTAATAATATACCCAAATTGAGGCAACAAGCTGAAGACAAGCCCTTCAAACCCCAAGACTCTCCACGCATCTCAGTTACTGGGGTATCAAGAAGTCTGTGAATGAGGTCAGCCCAACCCCAGCTTCACACTTTGCATTTACGAAGCACTGAGGTGGTGTCAGACATGGTAATGAAAACACTTCCAGCTGCACTAGACAACTGATTATTACCCAGTGTGTAACCTCCAAATATCTATCGTGGATAGTATTTCCTACATTAAGGATTCTCCAGAGAGTGCACTTGCACTTACCTTGGTACCTCACAGATAGGACGTTCTTGCTCTGCTACTTGGGTCATTAAATTAATTAGGCTGTTACTGGTTTCCTGTTAACAGGATTTTTTTTTTATTTTTTTTTTTTGGCATTTAAGGCAAACAAAGGTTCTGTATCTATCATTGTGAAGTAACCATAGAGGAAAATACATGATAGTTTAAGAAAGGAAGTCATATGACCAAAGCAGATTATCTGAATTTGATTTCAAGTGGTCTTTTGCATCATACTGCAAAGTTTGTACTTGAAATAAAACATTTTCACTGTACATTTTTTCAGGGAGAGAAAAAGCTTCACTTCAATTGCCTTCCTCTGCAGTGCTCATGGAAAGTTCCAAGTCTCAGCACTGACTCACTTTGTAAGTTTCTCCTCTTGTTCCCTCCTCAACTTGAGTCAAGTTACTACTGAGTCTCAAGAATAAAACTTTTTTTCAAAGAAGCTTAGCTTTTGAATAAGCAAACACACACCATGGAATCAGGCTAGGTCCTATTGACAGAATATTTACAAAATATTACTATTAGTCAAAATTAAAAAACAGATGTTTGAGATCCTTCCAAATCAATCCTGGACAGGAAGAGAAAGCAGTGCCATGACCCAGCTTCACAAGAGAACTTAAGGACAGGGACACCAAACACCAGCAGGTCTAAGGTAAGTTCCCGGGTCTGGAAGCATTGCTCCCACTAAAGAGGTAGGTACTCAAAAATGGGACTTTCATTAAATATGGCAGTTCAAGCTAATCAATGCAAAATGCCAAAGAGATGTGTGAAAACGCACATGCTCCCCAGACCAGGACACACTCCTGCAATCCTAATTTGGACTGCATAAGCACCTGGATCCCAAACGCTCACCTTATGACACCAATTTTTACTCCATAACAGCTTAGCTGTAAGAGCACTCAACGAGGAGGACAAAGCAGGCTATAAGATTTCCTGAGAGTGCAGGGATTGACACCACCCTCCCCAGAATCAAAAGTCAAACACAAGTTGGGGCAAGGGGGAATAATTAAATTAACAGTTAATCTGGGTCACCTGGCAGGATGGACATTAGCCTGGTCATTTTCTCCCCAGGAGATTCAGAAACCACCTGTACCTACTAAGTTCTTACAACAGCAACTAACCACTATAGAAACTTATCAAAGCTGCACCAGCAGTTAAAAACATAACATAGAGACCAGATACACACCAACTGAACAAGAATTAAACTTCTCTGCAAAGCAGGATGGATAATCATACATTCCCTCCTTCTACAAAGAAACTTTCAATTTCTACTTTCAGCCTTGGCAATTTCCCCCCCCCCCCCCAATTGCCCAATTGTTTTCAGATCACACATAACCATAATACATTGCCAAATGGCAACACAAGTGTCACTCTGATCTGTGATTTCAGGAAACAATATCAATTTAGTTGCATAGCAGAAAGGGGAGCCAAGTTAGACATCTTGTTCTGTTTATTCCCATGTTACTTCTGGATAATTGATACCTATTCATAATTTAAGTTTATTTGACTCCAAAATCTGCCTCTCTCTCAGTATCTGGTTAAAACTGTTGTTTCCATAAAATTCGATGTAATGGAGGCCAAGCAGAATTTCTATTTGGGTTCAGAGTGAGAAAGTGCGATCTTGTGGTTCAGCAAAAGCAACAGATTCTGCTGAGAAATACTATAAAGACAGCCGTAAAACTTTTATGTCCTGGGCATTCAAGGTACACATGATTCTAAGGAAATCTTGTTTGTTTCTTGGTCTTCTGATCTTGGACCTTAAAAAGGCAATCATAACCTTGTAACAACTTAAGAGCTGGGCTAAAATAATCTGACACAATTTCCTTAGTATCAGAGGACCCATGCCAGAGAATAATTTCAGACCAACCATCCTGAGACCAGTTAAAGTGATATTAAAAACTAAACAAGAAAATTTTCATAGAAAAGGAGTAAACATAAAAGGCTCCTACAACAAGACATTCCATGCAAGAAACCCAAACTAGAATATATAAATTCCCTCACAATCCTGGAGGGAACAGTAACGTACTGTGGAAGATGAGGAAAGCCCAACACTCCTCACCACTGGAAAGCCTGACTCCAAGACACTAATCCCGGCTCAGCAACTTGTGTCAAGCTCAGGAGCAGGAGGAGAATGCAACCACCACAGGGCAGCACCATGCCAAAGAGTGTCAGAACAGCAACGCTACATCCAGCACATATTTTTTGACTCCACCACTGCCCCATCCCAATTAGTGTGTCAGTGACAGCTAAGGGATGCCTATCATCCTTCTGCCTATTGCAGCAGCTGTAGGTGTACTCCTCCAGTAATGCAAATATCAGCTGCGCTTCTGTAGCGCTCCTCTGATCCTGCTCACAATGAGGTCAGCAGCAAAACTCTCAAATGACACGGGAGCAGGATGAAACCAACTGTGATAATTTTAGTGTTTGCAAAAGCAAATTACTACTTCTTCCTAATGGGAGATACATTGGTGTTCCCACATCAGTGGGTAAACAATAAAAAAAAAAAAAAGGGACTGAAATATCGTGCAAATCCTCAACCAGATACCCAAATGGAAACAGCTTGTAGAAAAATAAGCTATGTAAGACTACAAAAGAGAGACTTTCTCTCCACAAGCCTTTGCCCTAATGACATCTGTAATTCCAGTTACATTGTCAGTGGCAGGTAAACTGGACAAGGCAGAAAGACCTATGCAATAATTACAGAACAAGCATCTCTAGCTGTACAGTGCTTTCTATTGCAAATGTGCTGTGAAGATTTAATTTAATTATTGTACCTCAAGTTTTCTATGCTTTTCTCAGGCAGAGAAGCTCACAAGCTACTGAAGTAGCACACTTTCTCTTCTTGATTCCTTTGTGGCACCACCAGTTCTACTAGGAAAAGAAAGTTTATTACCTTCTGTCCACCTCAAAGCTATAATACAACCTTCATATCCTATTAGAGTTTTCTATAGTCATACGGCAGCAACACCAAAGATCTTCTTGAAACCTTGGTTACATGAGAAGGTGTATGGGTGGAAAACAATGGTTGGAGTAAGGTCTGTGGCAACTGTACGCCCAATTTATTTCAAGTATTTTAGGAACTGAAAGAAGCAGAGATGTCATTTTTATGACTGAAGATCTTTTCATCTTTGAAAAATCTTAGGTAAAGCCTCCCTGTAGAGAGTCTCTGGACTTCCTTGATCTTCTCCAAGCTTTGCTCTACATTTGGATCACCTCAATGAAGAATTCTCTCTTCAGTCTGTAACACCCAACCGTATATGCATTTCAAGGGGTTTGTATTTCAAAATTGGGCATTACTACAGCTTAGTGCTGCTCTGTGACTTCAAAAATACAGGACCAAAGCTTTCCCTTGGCCTGAAACCATGGAGAGACCATCACACTTATCAGAAGTGAAGCTTGGGCTCTTCTACTGGCAACACATGGAACAGCCCCAGTGCAGCTGCAATGACACCAAGCCCACTGGAAGGATGTCACCCTAGGATGGTGTAAGCAGGGAATGAACTGGCATGTAAAGAAGCACCTGTGTCCAGTCTCGCAGACCTACAGGATGTGATGAAGCAATGCTCTGCTCAAACCAAAGATACTTCCCTGGGTGTCAGAAGCAAAGGCTCATAGAGACAAATTATCTCGATGGCTGTTGAGGAACATGAGATGTACTCACACAGGTTACAGGTCCAATGCCTGGGCCTACAGTGGTGCTGCAAGTGAAGACAGGAGTCTGACCACAGGACTTGGCGACAGAGGCCATGAGTGCCACCTCCGTGCTCCAGCTGGGTTCCAACCCTGGCTACGGCCTCATGGGTCACTGGCTGATGTTGCACACAGGAATTTGGCAGCACATGCACTTCGGCTCAGCGTTGTGGCCCCGGGAGACCTACACTCCCCCACACATCTGGCTGAAGTTAGTCTTAAGAATTATCAAACTATTTTTGGTCTCAGATTCAGGCTTTTTATTAAACTTATTGTTACAGATCTCAAACCAGCAGAAACATTTACAGTCTGACCAGTTTTAAGGGCTGTGTCTTGTTTAAACCACCAGCTTGGTTTGGTTTTGGTGTGTTTTTTTTTTTAAATCACAGAACCAATTTCCCATAGGGAATCTGACTTCCTGCCAGCAGGGACAGCCACATTGGTGCCCTGGAGATGTGAAACACACCTAGATTACCAAATTACACAGGCCTGGGACCAGTCTCTGGCAGAAAGGCCACCTGTCATAGAAAACAGCAGCTGCATTCAAACTGGGAATGGTCCCTGGTCCAAGCTGACTCCCAGACCCTGGCTGGGGATTGTTTGACGCTGTGCAAATTGGCTCACGGTGAGAACAGTGCCTGGTACAAACAACCATACTGTACAGCCAGCCAGATCTCCGTGCCTGAATACATGCCCTCATGCTACTTAATTTGTTAGAAATACAGTCATTACAGCAAGTGGCCCTGGGTTCAGCTGCCTGTTTTTCCCAGCTGGTTCATGCAGTCGTTGAAAAGAGGAACAATATTGATCCCGCTGAAGTCTGCCCTACATACACCACCCTGTGCAATATGGGGCTTGTTTAGAAGAATTGGAAAGTCAGAACAACAAGGTGTTTGCTGTCTTTGCTCACAAGAGCCCTCCTTTCTTGTTACATTGTACACCACAATAATATCTCAAGGTGATCCATATTTTTTCCAACTTTCCCTCCTTTGTTTTTATTAGCCTGAGGTCAGCGTAAAGGCATTGGCCAGCAACTGAATAAAGAGCAATTTCTGGCTTAACTAGAATCCACCATAAAGGGAAATCAAGCTAAAAACAAAAAGATGAGCATTGTCAGGATAATGCTTCAGAGTATCACAACAGCTGGCTTTCAAAATAGGGGCCTGCCTGCAAACACAGGGAGTACCTTTTAGTTCTGGAAGAATCCCATTGAGTCTGAGGTGTCAATACATGCATACACACCACCCTTTGAAACCACTGTTTGCACTTGTTAATCCACATGCAAAACACTTGAACAGATAAACTGGGACTGTTTAGTATGAGGAAGAGGAGGCTGAGGGGAGACCTCATTACTCTCTACAACTACTTGAAAGGACACTGTAGAGAGGTTGGTGCTGGTCTCTTCTCACAGGTAACTAATGACAGAACGAGAGGGAATGGCTTCAAGCTCCAACAGGGTAGGTTTAGACTGAACATTAGGAAAGAATTTTTCACAGAAAGAGTGGTCGGGCATTGGAATAGGCTGCCCAGGGAGGTGGTTGAGTCACCATCCCTGGATGTGTTTAAGAGACGTTTAGATGTGGTGTTGGGGGATATGATATAGGGAAGAACTTTGTAGTGTAGGGTAGATGGTTGGACTCGATGATCCCAAGGGTCTCTTCCAACCTGGACGATTCTATGATTCTATGATATCGTTAAGCAATTACCGATGTCATTTGCTTTACCCACATCCAGAATTTTTGTCAAAATGGTTATTTATCTACTTCTCCCACATGATTTTGTATACAAACCACTTACCTACATAGTTAATAGTCCTATTTTTGTGATTAAGAGCTGAATAACGATTACACTTGTTTCTAAAAGAATGTGGCTCTTTACGTAAAAATGCCTGTTCGTGTCAAAAAGTGCACGCGAATACAAGCTTAGTTTTAGAGCAAAGGAAAAACCATGGGAGACACTGACCGAGGCAAACCAACTCATTTGTTAGGTTTATCCAAGCTTCCTGCTGGTCACCTCAACCTTTGCAGGTCTTGGGTTGTTCATTCAGGTGTGTTCACACCTTGTAAAAAGCAGACAATGTTCATTCCTGATTCCTCAAAAAAGAGCTTATAAGTCATCAGGCTTTTAGAAGGACAAATATAAGCTGTGACCAAAAGGATGCTGTGGATGAATCCCTCAAGGGTCCGTGCTGGGATCGGTACTGTTTAACATTTTTATCAAAGACATAGACAGAGGGATTGAGAGCACCATCAGCAAGTTTGCAGATGACACCAAGCTATGTGGTGCTGTCGATACACCCGAGGGATGGGATGTCATTCAGAGGGACCTGAACAGGCTGGAGAGGTGGGCCCAGATGAATCTCATGAGGTTCAACAAAAGCAAGTCAGGGTCCTGCACCTGGGCCGAAACAATCCTCAGTATAAATACAGACTGGGGGATGAGGTATTAGAAAGCAGCCCTGAGGAAAGGGACTTGGGGGTGCTGATGGACATGAGCAGGCAATGTGCTCTCGCAGCCCAGAAGGCCAATCACATCCTGGGCTGCATCAAAAGAAGTGTTGCCAGCAGATCCAGAGAGGTGATTCTGCCACTTTACTCTGGTGAGACCTCACCTGGAGTACTGTGTGCAGGTCTGGAGCCCTCAATATAGAAAGGACATGGACCTGATGGAGCGGGTCCAGAGGAGGGCCACTAAAATGATCAGGGGGTTGGAGCACCTCTGCTATGAGGACAGGCTGAGGGAGCTGGGGTTGTTCAGCCTGTAGAAGAGGAGGCTCCGGGGAGACCTAATAGCGGCCTTCCAGTACCTGAGGGGGGCCTGCAGGAAGGCTGGGGAGGGTCTGTTTACAAAGGCCTGCAGTGACAGGACGAGGGGCAATGGTTTTAAGCTGGAGAAGGGAAGATTTAGATTGGATATTAGGAAAAAGTTCTTTACTATGAGGGTGGTGGAACACTGGAACAGGTTGCCCAGGAAGGTGGTTGAGGCCCCTTCCCTTGAGATATTCAAGGTGAAGCTTGACGAGGCCCTGGGCAACCTGGTCTAGTCGGGGGTGTCCCTGCTGACTGCGGGGAGGTCGGACTAGATGACCTTTGGAGGTCCCTTCTGGCCTGGACCAATCTATGAATCTATGAAACTAGTGAGGGATGGAGACTTCTTGGCTTGGTTTCCTGTTAATGAAAACTTATTAAGGAAAACCTCACCAAGCTTCTCTCTTATCTACCAAAGAGTCTGCTGGGGAGGAGGGAAAGAAGGAGTACAAACATCCTAAATCATAGAAGCTTTCAGAATTCAGATAAAGTTCATGCATTTTCTGGCACTACAGCATGTAAAATTTTTTTAAACAATCAGTACGTTCATAACTCCCTTTTCCTACTGCTTTCTCTGATATCTAATATTGGTCAGCCACAGTATTTGAGGAAAAGTTAACTGCTGGAAACCTAAGGACCATAACCACTAGCATTTATAGCATTTCTTGTTTAACAAATAAAACGACCCTTGCTTTTAATCCTTCACTACAAAACTAACTTTGGAACTGAAGTGGCAGCACAAGCTACTGTGGGATTTCCTACTTTCCCGCTGGTCCTGTGCTCCCTCACCATACAAGCAACCATAAAGAGTGTACAGAGAAGAAGATGGGGGGCCAATCAACAGAGATCACAAATGTCCCCCAGAGCAATGTCTGCAGCTGTGCAGAGACCTTGCCTGCAGCAGGGCTGAGGCCATGTCTCTGCAACAGCCCACCACACTCAATAGGGCTTCTCATCTGCCAGTGTGTCACAGCTCAGGCCACCATGGGACTCCAAGAAACACAGCATCCTCTCCAAAATTGTATGTGCTTTTGCTTTTTGGCTACAAATAAATGTAGCAGCAACAGGAATCAAGACATGAACCTGAAGGTTCTGTAAGTGTTTGTAAGGGTCTGAGCTGATGCCCCTGCTGAAGTCCAGCAGGATCACTTACTAGTTGATACTTTGAAAGCATGATGATGGATTTATATATTCCCACCCATTTACTGGCAGTTGCAGAGGTTAGCGAGACGAGATTTGTTCATGAATTCTGATTCGCTTCCTGAAGGGAAAAGACTGCGCTCTTCTTTGGAAATGGATTATTGCCTATAGATTGTGTAACCAGCCACTGCTACGTAACACGCTGTGCCAAGTCCAGTGGTCTACCACCCATCGCAGTTGATAGTCTTAAGCTTGCTGCTTCCCTTGCTCTCTCCTGCCTGGATAAATCCAGCATACGTCCACTTTTAGCTGGCAATGGCAGCTACTGCAGTCTCAAAAACTCCTATTGCTCCTAACTTCAGATGCAACACAACCTAGAAAACATGAGGTAATATCAGACAGGCTTTTGCTCACAGGACAGTGCTAAAAGCTTCAGCTGCTAAGGCAAGGCTCTGATAGACCTGACACACACTTTTGGAGCTTAATTATAGTTATTCTGACTGAATAGGACATAAAATAGTGCTCAGTGGACAGAATAAAATGCATAATTTCACTGTAGCAAAAAGCATCAACTTTTTCATTCTGGTCATTAAATAACTTTAGTCCAGGCTTAGGGTACAATAAAGTCAAAGTTGTCAATTTTGACTTGATGGATACATTATCTTCTCACCCCACTCCCTCAGCACAATTCATGTTGGGCCAGCTGTAGTCCCCTCTTCCCCCATCAGCACCTACCATATTGGTCTATTTTGATCTCTTGCTTTCAGTACAAGCAGAAGCAAACCATTAGCAAAGAAGAAAACCATTACCACAGCACATTAGAAACAATCCTTCAGCTGTGGAAGCCAATGCAGGGCTCTTCAGCAAAGGCCTTTCCACCTCCCCTTGGACTCCTGGCTGGCAGAAAGGAATTTACACTAAAGCTGCTGCCTGACCAAGGACTCCTGTGTCACAGGTGGTTGAAGCAATGGGACCAACAGGACAAGAGTAGGCACAAAGGCTGTATGCCTGACGTTGGAGAGCAGCATAGGCTTGAGATTTCCTACTGGGCTTCCAGTAATGGCAGAAGTGGAATTGGTCTTTCATCCTATTCTATGCATAGGCTACTGCAAAACACGAGGCCTTTGCAGTATCAATTTGAACCACTTGTTGGTTGACTCCGTAGCCCACATCTGCTCTAGCAAAACACATTGCTGCGAGGAGGGACAGAATTTCCTTCTATCAAATAGGAAAACAGGGATGGAGTAGGGGAGTGAGAAGATACAGCTTAATAACACTAAGTATCAAGAGGAAAACATTTAAAGTGAGAATAATTCAGCACGTAAGCAAAATGGGTGCAAACTAATTACAAATAAAATCTAAGCCATCTTTTCCAGTTTCATGGCATTGAGATTCCTGAAGGTTCCAACATACATAAAGGGGGCAAAATACTTAATAAGGACCTGTCGCTTAAGAGAGATAAGAGGCTACTGTTTTAAATGAAAAATCTTTTCCAGATCTTTGTGTAATAAACTGGTCCAGAAACACACATATAGGCAAATGCCTTACAGAATTTTGAGTTCAATAATATATTCAGCCAACATCTGGAAGGGAAGAAACCTCAGTGTACATGTTCTCAGAGAAGCATCCAAATCAGAGGAGACATCTATAAGATAAGCTTTGCTGTTCTGCTTCAGAAAGGCTAAACAGGAACAAGAAGGAAGGCAACAAAACAGACTAATTTTCAGTAGTCTCCTGCTTCATCTTATCTTGCAACAGAATAAACCTACTGGATTTCCTTTCAGTGACTGCCTATATCTTTTTTTATTCTAAGCCATGGATAAGCTAAATAGCATGGAAGTCAGAGACTGTTGATACCTATATATCTAAATTTGGAAACCATTATACCAGGAGAATGAATATGTACCACTTATCTGAACCAACACCAAAACCCTCTCTCATCTCCCATTGTCTAGCATGCATTACCTTGCATAAATGTAATTATGTTTTTACTATACCTTTTAAGCTAAAGTCAAAGCTTTAGCACCAACTCATGATTAGACCTTGCTAAAGCTTTAAAAGAAAAAAAAAAGCTGTTTACTTTAAGACCCTAAAGTACTACATAAGGCAGATGCACCACCTGCTTAAGAATACAATTAAGCCTTTATTTGCTATTATAAGTGAATTGGAAGCCGATGGTAAATTTATCAAATTTGCACTCACTGCTGGAGGTGCAAAATCTCATTATCTGTCATGTTCTAAACATAGGCAAGAATCTTCTTTCCATATCCCTTCAAGGCAGGGCACTGTATTTGCTCTATCACTTGAATCCAGATAATTCTAATCCAGATAATTCAACCTGGTGGCAAAATAGGCCAATTCACATTAGGACAGACTTCTCTCAGATTTCTCTCCACAGGACTCAACTCCTAAGGAAACTGCTATTACAGAACTGTAAAGGTCAAAAGCATTGCCTTCTGGGGCTGATCGATCACTACCGTTATTTCAAAAACCTGCTAAGAACATCAATCTTTTACTTCATAGTAAGAGGGAACAGTACAGGACTTGGAGAAAAAAGACAACTTTTGATCAAACTTCTCAGTAAACTTGGCAGCAGAACAGCAGTGCTCTCCTACCCAGAGCTGTGCTTTGGCATCGCCTTCGATTCAGTGCTCAAAACCTTAAGAGTTCCCTGAAAAACTTAATTTAAGTGGTGAATACACATGGTATGACAAGCAAAGCCCATATGTTCGAAGTCTGGCCAAGGTTAGTTACACAATGCTATTTCCTGCAGACTGACTAAGAGAAAAATTAAAACACCATTTTTTTTTAACCCAATCTCCACAACTGGTTCTTCCTCTTATGAGGATGAAGGCTGTATTTTGTCTATCTAAAATTTCAGCATACTCTAAATTGCAACATTTTTTTACCTGCTTTCTGATGGCCAAATATCCATTTTGACTGTTATTTATGCACACTTTCAAGCCATCAGGCACACAGACTGTGACATATGAAGAACCCTGAGAGATGCATATGGTTTCATGATTATGTAAAGCTCTCTCCCTGGAGGGCTGCCTGGTAAACTTGCCCTCTCCCGCTTCTCCTTTCACAAAATTGTCCTTTGCCTTCTCCAGGCTTGCTCCAGCTACTCACCCAACCTGCTTGCTGGGCTACCTGCCGTTCCTGTGGAGACGTTTGTTTTATAGTTTCCCCATTTACTGCATTTCATAATTCACCTCACAAAAAGTATAAAGAAGGAAGTTTTATTTTCTCTTTCCCAAAATGACCCCATGCAGGACAAGGCTCTGCTGAACAGGATGCATCCTGCTGTGTGTGGCTATTCTTGGCAGCCCACGGCCACTGCTCCCGTCCCCACCCATGATGCCCCATCCCAGCCTGTCACATCCTGCAGCACCAGGACTGCATCCATCACTCTCTCACACCATATGCAGAAGGGAAGCAGCTGTGGCTTTTTTTTTTGCTCCTCTCTTTGCAACAGACTGCACTAGGGACTACTGCAATTCTCATCAAATCCCTGGGCAAATACATGCAGATACTGGCAGAGTTTTATATAAAACAACTCACATTTGACAAGTATGTGACAGAAGCACCGTGGGCAAGGCAATTAAACATGGCTTCTGGGGTGCTTTAATGCAAATGGTCTTCCAGTGTCTGAGAGGTTACAGGGCACAGAACATAGCGATGTACATAAGATACTTGTGCAAAAGCCAGTTTGTCTCCTTAGGGCATTGCACATCATTTACAAAGCTTTTAGGGCTCCTGAGCAGAGGAGTGGTGTGTGCCTGCATTACACCCTCCAATTTTCTCATTTCCCATTTGCTCTCTTAAGACTGTTATAAGCAACATTATACAAAACTTGTGCCACTTTTGAGCAGTTCTCTTGCATGCGTTATCACATAGCTGAGAAATGTTGCTGGGAAACCTGTGCACAGACCATGGTCAAGAGATATCATGCAGGAGCTGGTGCAGTTGGAGAGAGGGAAAAAAAAACGAGTCTGCCTCAGTAACCAAAATCCTATAAAGTAGCTCAAACAAGCTAATGACATACTTCTATTGTGCTACAACTTCACATGCTATTTGAGATGTTCAGTCCGCTAAGTGAACCTCAGTGAAAGGCCAGCCATACTGAACTTGCCTGGTAGCTTCAAAACTGTTGCAAAACCTTTAGGTTAAGGTATTGCAACCATTTAACTTCGTAGCATTACTGCCTCTTCTAGCCCTCTTCAGCTTTAGGAGAAAAACCAACAAGTTTCCTGCAACAGTACGTTTTTACTGATATGCTGGCTCTGGACTGCACATATTCCATAATCAGCATTTGTTTTTCTTCCAGGGGCCACAGGGCATACACAGAGGTGGCATTGTGCAGCCTCCTCTCAGCGAGGAGCGTTGTTCAGCTGCAGAACTGGAGAGTCTGCAGGGGAAGGTTACCAAGCCTGACAGATACAAGACACGCTGATGAGACATCCAGCCTCTGTGTAAGCAGATGCCAGTGAAATTAAGACAGGGTCAGGGAAGACAAGAAGAAAAACAAGAACTAGTTAATGTGGGAGGTGGATGCACCATCCTGAAACTTGGAGCAATGCAAAAGCATTGTTCAGCAACTGGTAGAAAAAGAGACTACCATAAGGCAAACGGAAGGTGTATTAAGTAACTCTTCTTCTTCTAAATAAAGCTTGTTAAGATACAATACATAAAGAACTATCTCTAAAACACAGAGGTGAGTAAAAACCACTCCATCTCTGACTCTAAAACACTCAAGCGCCCCATGTTCCACTCTATTTTGATGCCTAATTGTGCTGCTGAAATTGGGTCTGTACAAGTCGTGGTCCAAAGCCACGTCACATCACATTTTTGCAGCTGCCACCTTGCAGTTAAGACATGAACTTCATACAACTGCAGGAGTTGCATTGATTTGCACACTGACCTCCATGAGCTAGCAGTTGAAGGATAGCTCAAATCATCAAGACAAGACTAAATGCTTGTGTTTTAAATCTTTAACTAAGTACTTGGGAGAACATCATAAGGTAAGGGGTATACAAGCTTTGGCAAACTTCAACAAGTCATCTCCTGGTGGCACAAAGGGCCACAGGAGGTTAAAAAAAAATACACTGCAAGGTGTTCCACAAGTTACTAAGTACAGTTTATCATCCCCAACAAATACTCAGAAAAACATTTTATGTGCTACTCCCAGGATTTTGGCATCTCAACAGGATACATGTTAGTCAAATCAGGAACAGTTACTTTTCAACATCTGCAACAATTTCTGAGTCCAAGAGCTTTTGGACCTCCTGTCTTCTCTTAAACCTCCTGCCAGTATCCACTTCTTTCACTCAAACAGCCAGCACTAACCTCCACCCTGAGCTTTATTCCAAACACAGTCATCAAGTTGCAACACATCCATTTAGTTTAAAAACATTCAGAGCAAATAAGTTGCATCTACAGCAATAGGTCTCCTAACGAACCTTTGCAGTGTTCATGGAGAGTTCCTTCATTTTCTCTCAACAATTTTATCGGTGACTGATGTTTTTATAAAAATTTAAAGAACCTCCAGGCAGGGACATGTCTTTTTACACCTGTGAAGAGTATCCACACCTTCTGGGCTGCTTGCTCATGCTGCAATAACCTGGGTGTGAAACCTACAGACTTGGACCGATGAACATACACAAACAGCCAGCACCCAAAATCAGTTCTCACACCACCTGCACCTCTGGTGCAAACCAACAGCCACACACAAAGCAGAGCGGCCCTCAGTGACATAACCCCGTGCTTAGGTAAGAATTACAAACCTATATTGAAACCATAGCTTTGCAAAGAAATCACTCTCTACCACTCCACCACAGGAGAAAGGAAACCCAGAGAGTTTACCAAGGGTCTGCAGTTCCTTGCGCCCTGCCTGGATGCAGAACTGAGTAAAGAATCCCACCTTTCCATTAGAGGTATTTCACAGGCATGAACTATAATGCTGCATGCTTTATGTTCTGGATCCGGACAAGAAAACCAGAAGGAGCAAAAGATTGCTTTTGATATATTTAAGGGTGGAAAGATCAGAGTTATCCATGCTAGAAGGCATGTCAGCAGGACGTCAAAAGACAATCCTCACATTTTTTGTCACATATGCACATTCCCATTCCTAGTTCACCATTAGTTTAGCAAAGTTGAGATTTCATTTATACAGGATGGCCATTCATTTTTTGTACCCCCTAAAATACCTGCTACTTAGCACACCCAGGAGACAAGTCTTGGACAACACAGTTAAGTGCACATCTGCATTTAAAAACCTCTTCAGTATACATCTGCATTCAGTTTTCCCTATGTGAGATGAAGATACTAATATGAACGTACATGACAAACCATTCAGGCTCACTGTTTATACAGCAATCCATACAAAGAAGCTGAGACATCTCAGTTCAAAAAGAACTTAAGATGATACAAGGTAGTGGAGAAGACAAAGATCTCTGATGCATTATCTAAAAAAAAAACCAAACAAAAAAAAAAAAAAAGAAGAAAAAAGTTCCTATGGCATAAATATTTTTTCCTCTAGGTTTTGTCACCTTCTAGGAGACTAGAATGCCTGTTGACTATGAAAGCTTTTACCTCCCATGAATACACTAAGGACAACAGCTCTTGACTGCAACACCTATATTTCCAAGGTCTGTAGCATGAAAGAGAGCACAGAACTCCCACCCAAAAGAGGGCACAGACCAGAGTTCAAAATTATCAAGAAAGTTGCCTACAACAGCACGTGTCTAAAATTTCCTCACTTACAATATAGCTAGTGGAAAAAAAAAGATGGCTAGTGGCAAAGCGCAGGTGTACCATGATGACACCTATCCCCCTCCTGCCAGTCTTTCACAGTGACACATGACCAGCCCATGGGACACCCAGCTGAATTAGCACTCACATCAGTGGCAGGCCCTTGAGAAACACAGAAGCGTGCAGCACCAAGCAGAATCAAAAGCTGGGTGAGTCAGTGCACTTCTCCCACCGTATCCCCACGCTCAGGTAAGATTAATGATACTAAATCTCCTCCGGAGCAGAGTTGATATGTCTCAACTTGACATGCCAGTGACCTACTTTTCAGACATGCCCAACACCCACATCTCCCTCTGAAGCCAACAAAAGACAAGGACGCTCAGCAATTTTGAAAAGGTAGTACACGCTTTTAACACACATGGGAAGCTGATGACAACTTAGGGCCAGCTGTGCACATTAGGAGAATCCCATTTTAGCTTTACATGTAGCACCTAGGGCATTCAATGCTATGGATCACTCAAGACTCCACACGTTTGGATACATGTGTCTGTTAATTCCACTCATTTGCTGGCAGGTGAAAAAGCATGGATGAAAGCTAATAATTTCATTCTTATAGCCTTCCTGCATCAGATTTATACATTCTTGGATAACAAATGCTGCCACTCCTTCAACTGTCCCCTGCCTAGACAGGTGCACCCCTTTTCCTTAGAAGCAAAGCACAAAATAAAATTACGTCTTATGCCTCCCATTGCACACCAGCTGTACTGTAAGCAGATAGAGGCTCAGTCTGTTTTACCCTAGTAAGGAATCAGCCAAATTAACTAAGATTAGGACACAATGCACATTGTTCAACTGACATGACTGACTAGGATTCAGAAGAGAAAATACGTAGAGCATACAGGTGATGAACACTTAAACTCCAGCCTTGCAGGTTATGTAAAGTTTGGATAATCTAGTTAAATATGTAATGTCCCCCTGGGAGATTCCTTCTTTCCCCATCTATGCCATTCTTTATGAGGAATAACCACACTCTCTATTATTACTTAGTTTTCATTTTATTTCTTAAAATACGTGCATGTATGTGCTACAAATGCAATGATTCAGGGCTATATGATGCATTACTATGTCTGCAAGCTATAGCTGAAACCACTTCCATGTCTCTTAAAACCAAATATAACCACTGGTGCCATAAAAATAGAGACTAGAGATGGAGCTCCTGCTTTGAAGGGTTTACTGATGTAGAGCCACATCGAGCACTACAGAAAACCTTTAAAGCAGTACCTAGTTGGCATATATTAAGACTACCAGCAACTTCAACAATGATATATATATTCGGCCATTAACCAGTAAAGCAAAGGAGAACTCCCTCCTCTTCATCTCCAGAAGACCCTTCCTCCTCAGCCTGAAGCAAGTGCTGGAGATGGCAAGTCGTTCCAGCTGAAATCCTCTGCAAAAGTTTCAGAACATTTCTCTCATATGAGCAGTACATATCATAGGCTGGGAAACATGGCCAAAACTTACTATTTAGCTAACAAAAGACAGATAACATCTCCTGAACCTGTCCTTTACAGTTTCCAGGAATCTCTAAAAGGTCTTCACATTCCAAGGCCATTAAACAATCACATCAACACTAACACTAGAAGGCAGGTCCAAACAGGAAAAGGTACGTAAGCATCTGCACAAGCCTAACCATAAGCCACAGGTATTGAAAGTTCATTAAACTCTGCTTCCACCCCAGGTAACCCAAAATCTCCAAGTTTGACTCCCAATCTCCTATTCCTTCCAAATAAGTTTTAGCCTTTGAATGCTTTAATTACAATAAAAATGCTAATGCAGGCAGAAAATGAAAGAAAAAGCCATCAATCAACATCTTCATGCCTAAAGAAATGAAAGGCACGATCATAGCTTATAGCATGTCAAAGACACTGCAAACCGCCCCACAAACAGGCAAATTATCTGCTTAGTGCCTTTAATCAGAAAATAGCCTGGAAACCTCCAGACTTACTATGGTGTTCTAATGTCCACAGAGCTATCCTGTATCACCAGCAAAACTTCAGACATCTAGCAGCACATCTAGCAGCAGATTTCTTTACCCAGTTTCATCAGCAAGCAGGACCTAACTGACCTACCCCAGGGGCTTGCTCTGGGATGGGAAGGAATAGGGATGGTTGCTCACGAACTAACAAGTTTCTTAGTGTGAAACCCCCAGCTTCCACTTCACCACTGGTTTCTTGATCCCGACATCTCGGTTACTAGTGAAACAAAGGTCTCTGATCAATTCCTTTCTCTACATAGAAATATCAACTTGGATAATCAACCTATTCTCAACAAGTCATACTTGCTAAAACAGCAGAAGCTATTAATTTTTTCTAAGGTGTGGGGACAGACAGAGATTGAGAGACCTATACGAGAGCAAATGAATTTCAGGAATAACTTTTTACAGATAAAGAGAAATGGCTGAGTAAGCCTAAGAAGCTACAGTGAGAAAAAACACACTCAAACTTTATTCATTTTCACAACAAATACATAAAAAAATGTAAAGACAATAAAAACAGGAGCTCGTAGCACTGTAAAACTCTGCTTAAAGTCGCTTTGACAGTGTACTTGTTTTATGTAGCTCAGTTCCTCTTGCTACGAGGCATGAGAGTTCACTTGAAGACCACAGCTTAGATGAACTTAAATGATCTTAAATTTGCACATATTTGACAACTAGCTGAAAACTAGCTCACAGTGAGGACAAAGATGAGATGAAAGAAATACTGACAGTTTTCCAGAAAGCTAGCAGAGACATAAAAGCAGACACTTAGCAGCATAACAGAGATAACATCCAAGAGAAACAGTCCACCAAAAAAGACTTGAGAATCAAAATACATTCACACACTGGGCAACATTTGTCTTTCAAGCTGGGGACACAGGTTACACCATGCACCCCAGTTGCAAAGAAACTCTGCTTAAAATAATTACTTATGGACTCTGCAACAAAAATAAGTTCTTACTTTAAAGGAAGACAGCTTCAGAATGGAGTTTTAAAGCTCCAGCTGCAGGGCTGAATGAAGTTTGAGCTCTTTCAGAAGAGATGGAGCTGCCTCGGGGCAGCCTCAGAGCTCAGCAAAACGGCCTGAAAACATTCTCCTCTTTGGCAGCTTTACAACACGGGATTTTAACTCCAAGATCTTATCACTGACACATGGTATTTTTAAACAATTACCAAGAAACCTTTGGAGAGGGGAAAAGGGAACCAAAACTACGGTTTCAGCCAATGCCACGGCAATCTTAAGGCAAGCTCAAAGACCTCCAAAGCCCCCTCCACCCCGGCAATCCTTGTGATGAAAGCGCTCTCAGATCCCATTTTACCTGCGTTAAAGAAGTCACTGAAGTCCTGCAAGTTTCAGCAGCGCCCCAGCCCACCCGCTGCTCTGACCCACACAGCGGTGGAGAAGGAGATGGACACCAAGCTGCACTGCCCTGCCCCAAGCTCCTTCTCCTCCAGGACCAGCTGGCTGTGGCTGCCTAAAGCCATGTCCCCATGCTGGACCACCACGACCCGCCTGGACTCCCGTGGTGGAGTTGACAGTCACATCAGTGATGGTGGTGGTCTGTCACCACCACCACTCGCCGGCGGTGGTGGTGGTGAATCACCGCCGCAGGACCTGTCACCTCCCACCATCACTGACCCGTGATGGTGGTGGACCATCGGGGTCCTGCGGTGGTGGTCCATCACCACCATTCCCGACGAGCGATGGTGGGAGGTGACAGGCCATCGCCACGGCCCCACAGGACCTGCGGACGCCCGCTCTCGGTACCTGTCCTCGGAGACGCTGATGACCCCATCCTCCTTGGGCACTATCGCTGCCATGTTCACCACGTCCTGCGAGCCCTCCACTTTGTTGAGCAGGAGGGGCTTGCGAGTCAGCGCTTTGGGCTGAGGCTCCGCCGCCATGGGCGCCGCCGGGCCGGCGGACACCGCCGCTGCGGCCGGAGGACGCTGCAGCCGCGGGGGAGGCGGCCCGCACTGCCGAGACGGAGGAGGGACTTGCCGGAGCCGGGCGACGCCGTCCCTGGGAAGCAGGAACCGGCGGGGCGGTGGCGGAGGGGGCGGTGGCGGCGCCGCCCCCGAGACGGGCCGGGCCGGGCCGGGCCGGGCTGGGTGGGGCGGGGCAGAGCGGGGCGCGGCGTTCTGAGGCGCGGGGGGGGGGGTAGGGAAATGGCGGCCGCCCGCCGCCATGTAAAATGGTGGGGCCACGGCGCGGCGCCTCTGTGAAGGAAAACCTTGGGGCAGACGGCGGTTTAAACACAGATCTCCTTCAATGGCCGCTCTCCCGGGGGTGCGGGCTGTCCGGGCCGGCCGCGGGTGGGCCTCAGGGGGCAGCCGAGTAAACCCGTCCCGCTTCTGGCTGGAGGTGCCTGGTGCTCCTCCCTGCCCCACTGTCTGCCCCCCAGTTGTCCCAAAGCGGGGTCGTTTACCCGGAGGGCAGAAGCCAATATACACAGAGTAGGGGTATTATTTATTGCTATTAACCCTTTTGTGAAAGAAAGGGGAGCAAAGATTAAACGGGGCGATTGCTTCCCTCTATTCACGTTACTATTTTCCTGTCCAAGTTTATCTTGGGACTGAAGGTCGGCACGTGAGGTAAAGATGGGATTCCTGCCATCAGAAAACAGCAAACTCGCACTAAACTTT
Organism: Numenius arquata; assembly: GCF_964106895.1. Classification (NCBI taxonomy): domain Eukaryota; kingdom Metazoa; phylum Chordata; class Aves; order Charadriiformes; family Scolopacidae; genus Numenius; species Numenius arquata. The sequence continues at coordinate 111,917,418 of NC_133576.1, read as the reverse complement.
CTGTGGTACGTTCTGCACCGTGCGAGGTTTACATAATTTAAAAATTTCTACGTGGATTTCAGTATTCGGTGTTGAAAATGGGTGAAATAGAAGACGGGGCCAGCCTGGGTGAGGGCCGGCAGAAGCCTTGGGCAGGCAGGGCCTGGCAGCGGGTTTGCAGTTTCTAGGGCTGTAGAAATTCACCATCAGAGAGCTTATTCCCAAGGGAAACGCAACAGACTTCCAGCAGCTCGTTTTCAGCAAGATGCTACTTTTGACTCCCTTTTCCTGGCAGATTCGTCGAGGTCCAAGAAGGTCAGGTAACTTACACAAAGCTCTGCGCTAAAGCCAGAGAGAAAGCGCTTCCTCCTGAGGTATATGCCAAACTTTCATAATCTGCCTCAAAAGATTCTGGAAAATCACGCTCAGTGTCTGAACTGTTGTCCTACATTGCAGAAGTTGTCAGCAGATTGGAAAGCGTTATTTCAGCTGTAACTTTAAATTTACCCACACTAAGCCGACGAGCAGCAGCTCTCCATTAAAAAAATTCAGTGCTCCCGCCCATCAGCAGAAAAACTGAGGAGAATTATTGTAAGAGTTCAAGTATGAAAAACTCAAAGATCAAATGTTTACTTTTTCTTGGTGAGTAATATACAGCAGCGTCAGCAGCAGAACAAATCCTGATTGCCCACTCGGCACTTATATTGCGTATGTAGTAGATACAGGCAACAGAGGAAAGATATAGTGAATTCTTTGGGGCAGAAACAAAATTTTCACAATGTTTAGAAATCTGTGTTATGCGAAACAAACAAGCAGTATTTGCAGGACCACAGCAAGATGTTTAAGCTTTACTCAACTAAACTATTCGAGGTTCCCTGTGGAGGGAAAGGTCTGGTCAGCAACAGCCCATGGCTGTATAATGGCTTATAGGAAATGAATCTGCAGTCTCAAGCTATTTCCCAGAGGATGTGTGATTGCACTAGATAACATCTCTTTCTCACAATTCTTAGAAGGGAACTACTACTAAAGAGGCAAAGACCAATCCTCTTACCGCTATGGATGATCCTGTGGTCCTAGGAATGCCTGTGTTGCTACTTGATGAGGCTACTTGATGAGGCAATGTGAGATATTCTTTGAAGATGGCCGTATACTTGACAGTTTTCAGAATGGATGTGTATCTAAAAATGTCTTTTAAAACTGAAGTCTGGCAAGGTCTGCTGTTTTTGCAGTTGTTTGCATTCAAGACTAGGCACTGTGCATCACTGACAGCTAAACAGGGGCTGTGAGTATGTGGGAGACAACAGACTGCCGGCTCTTGGGAGACCCAGAATACTTTTTGCCCAACAGGCCTTTAAGGAAGCAAGTAATCGAGAAAACGAGTGTCTTGATAGGCAAAGGCATAGTTCACAGGACTGGAAGTAGGTCCTACATATCCCCCAAATTGGCTGGATTTTCCTCAATTGCCCATTGAGACATGTTACTTTTCCCTATTAACCTTGTCTCTCCTACATCCTTAAACAGTTTCAGGTCCAACACTATTCCTTCAAGGTTTAAGACACTGTTTGGAGGAAAACACTGAAAGGCGGACATGCATTTTGGACCAAAGCCAAATAATAATATGCCAAAATCAAACATATGCTTTATATAAAGGTTTGGAAGTAGGTTACTTTTTGAAAAAACAACAACAAAAAAAAAAACCCTAAACCCACACCACAATGCAAGAGAGGCTCCAGCAGCCAGTCCAGATAAAAATCTTAGAGGCATGTTTTAAAGCTTATCTGTAACAGTGACTTCCTCCGCAAGACCGGGAATGCACTTGAATAATAGAAAGGTGCCTTGAGGTCTAGTACATCACTTTGCCAGGTGTCCAAACTTGAGGTCAGTGCTCTACTCTCTCTTATAAGATGGAGAAATAATGGTTTTATTGTACACAAAAGCAGTTTTGCTATGACAGAGGGAAAAAGAAGCAATATATGAAAAACTGCGGAGAGGAGGAAGGGAAGCAGACAAGAAACAGAAAGATTTCCAAGTGAGACGGGAAAGTGGAGCTTCCTCCTGCATTCCACCCGACAAGCTAAAAGAACATTGTTGCAAAGGTGGAAAAGGCCCTGAAATTACGAGCAAGACCTGGATTTCTCCCTGATCTGCCATGGTCACACACAATTCAATCAAAAACTTTTAAAAAACAATTTTGCTCTAAGGACAAAAGCTAATGGACAAAAAGACTTTAAGTTAGAATCACTGCAGACATCAAGTTTAACGAGTACTTACAGAAGCAAAATTAGGGTAGTTTAGAAAAGTATTTCCCCATATAATTGAAAAAAAAGAGAAAACCCATCAAAAAATAAATCTTATAAATACTTCTTATCCAATTTTTTTCATTTTCTTTCATAGCTTTCAGGTCAAATTGCATGGATTAAAAATATTGCTAGCGCCAAAAGCAAGATGACTTAGTAACTGAATTTGAAGCCAAGAAAAGCAAGCTTATTTAGTTCTTTCTCCACATTCAAAAAAAAAGTGTAGGGTTAAGAATTATATGATGCTCCTCTGGTATGTGCCTTTTGAAGGTAATCATAAAAGGAAAGAAATTCATATGACTACTTCATTTAAAGGTTCTTCTTCATAAATTCTGAATTGGTAGAGAGTGTGGTTACTAGTATGGTATTCTTGGATTATTTGAACTTTCTTGGAATAAAGTTCCATCAGTAGCACAGAGTGAAAAACAAGCTGAAAAATGCAGCTTACTTTATATTGAATTAATATTACCTCATCTTTGCTTCTCAGTGTCATTTCTCTTACTCTGCATTTTGGTGTGACACCACGGTAAATGAAACATCCTTCCCTCTGTTAGTTTTGGCCTGTATTTTCTTGACGCGGGTTGCCTTTCCCTCCTTTGATTTGGACAGAGCAGAATTAGACTGCCTGGTCTATGAGCAGTAATAGCAGCTGATGTCTTCATGTACAGGACGATGACAGAAGACCTCTGGGGAGAAGCAGCGCTGGTCTGAACCGATGCGTTCACACACAGTGGAGCCACTTTCCACACCCTCGTACCGCACCAGAGACTTGGGGGACTTTCTCCAATTCCTCATCTGCAGCCTTGTTGGAAGCTTGGGAGTTGGAGCAAATCGAATCCCCCATCTTCTTTTCTGGCAATTTGCTTTAAAAGCTGCTCTCTGGCTCCATCTTCTGTTTTGTCTGTTGGTTTGGGCTTGATTTTTAAAATTTTTTTTGTTTGTTTATTTATCAGGATGAGATTCTTCTGAGTTTTACCAACTAAATTTGTTTTAAAAAGTAGGTAAACATGTTTTGTGTGACAGTTGAAGCAAGCAGGAGAGAATCCCAACCCGCAGGTGAGAGGGTGGCCCAGAGAGGAGGGAGCTTGAAGGTCTCCAGATCTGCTGTCTGCCCTGTCTTTGGATGCTCCTGTCTGCAAAGCTCTTATTTCTGTTACAAGAGGAGGGGAAACCCCTTGGCCAAAAATCACAGCAGTACTGGTGCAACCGATGGGTTTTTATCAGAGTTAGGTTGATAGTTGGACTAGATGATTTTAAAGGTCCCTTCCAACCTAGACAATTCTATGAATCTAGGATTCAAACTGTGACTTTTCTGCAAAATTACGATCACTACAGGATCTGGCAACATCTCGTGTGACCTTCCAGCTGAAACTGGCGAGCACGGGAGCCACTGAGTAGGAGTAGGGCAATTTAATAAACAGGTTGGCCTCTTTGCAGATACTAAGAAAAACAGTCCTTTAATAAAGCGCTCAACAATAATAAGAGTAATAGTAATAATCCCAAGAACAAGCCTTTAATAAAGAAAAACTATTTTATGGCGATTAAATTTTAGGCCCAAACTATTCAACGCATGCCCCTTTGAGCCATTAAGTAATCTGATTCCAGTTGCTCTCACTCTGCAAGAAGGGAACTAGTGTGGGAGCGAAACTGCACTTTGACTGATTCAGTGCTTAAATTTAAAACTGCTCGGTTGACAGCGAGCCAGATTTCGGCTTCTGAGGCCTCTTCCTCAATCACCCATGCAAAACCAAAGAACTTATATACACAAAAGATAACCACATAAAAAAGGTAAAATCACTTGGCGAGAAGCAGAGCTGCCTCTCAACAGCTGTCAAACGTGGCAGTGTTTTGTTCTCTCCCGTGCTTTTCTCCTCTGCCTGTTTGTAAACTAAATGTTTTCCAGCTTTACAGTATATGGGCTTTACAATTTCTTCAAAACTTGCCGTTTCATGCAACTGCAAAAGTGCAGGCTTAAAATTCTCTCCTCCTGTTTTGTCAGCAGTGGTAGCCTTCATAAGATAGTTACTGAAAAATATTTTTAATTTCAGATGCTACATCATTCTTGGAAGCACGTGGGAAACAAATATAGATGAGCTCTTTATATAGAAAAGGCAAACTTCACAGAGCACCAAAACGTTCTGTGGAAAATTCACTTGTCCATGTTGCTTAAAAATACAAAACTTGCTGTAAAAATGCACCCTCAAATTTAGACACTGCTCCTTATTTTGCTCCAGGTATCTATCACTCACACAATGAATAGTGCTGCCTATCACATTTCTATTAATAAGGCCTACATGCTCATTATGAGAATTTTCATCTATATTTCATTAGTTTTGTTTTATGCAGGCATTCAGAAAATGAGGACCTATCAGAAGCACGGCTTGAATCTGCTGTATGTCAAAGTTATGGAGAAAAAGATTAGCTTTAAAAAAATATGCACGGCAGTATCGCTGTGTAGCACCTATCGAGGAGAAATACTCTCATTTTTTAGCTGCCATGCAAGTACTGTTGGCTTTATAACTAACTGTGAACATGTGAGAACAAAAAAAGTGATGCTGTGTCAGTGTGTGGGCTGCAAATGAGAACTCCTGGCTCATACATTCTGCCCCATAAGCAATTCTGGCATTGTATGCAGTCTTATTGCTGGTTCCTTTGTCCTCATTGATCCTGCTATAGTATTACTCACATTTTGGGCTCCCGACTTGCTGTAAAAAAAACTCTGTAATTTAATTCACTGTCTTTTTGGTCGAACTTTCTGACCACTAATTCTTCTAAGCTCATTATTATTGCGTTTTTCTAGGCCTCAGGACTTCAGAATTTTTTTTTTTTCCCTAAATCTTCCTTCCCCCTGTGATACTGAAGAATCATGGAGTATTGTCAATAAATACATCTTTTATTTGGAAAATGCATTAAAATCCCTTACGTAACCTGCTTGAAAGGTAAATACATTTCTCTTACATAATGCACAAACTATATGAAAGCTTCTAATTATTTCCTTTTATTTCACCTAAACTGTACCATTAAGAACAAGTCCAGGGAATATCAAGGAACATTTTCTTCCAAAAACTTTTGTCATTTAGCTATTTTTTTTAAATTTTATTTTCTCACCTTTGCTATGTATGGACCTACAGTGGATGTTGTTAGGTCGACAAAATGCTTCCAACCATCTGAAACTTCATGAGGTTCAACAAGGACAAGTGCAAGGTCCTGCACCTGGGTCAGGGCAATCCCCAGTATCAACACAGACTGGGGGATGAATGGATTGAGAGTAGCTCTGAAGAGAATTTAGGGATACTGGTGGACGAAAAACTGGACATGAGCTGGCAATGTGTGCTTGCAGCCCAGAAAACCAACCACATCCTGGGCTGCATCAAAAGAAGCATAGCCAGCAGATGGAGGGAGGTGATTCTGTCCCTCTACTCTGCTCTGGTGAGACCCCACCTGGAGTGCTGTGTCCAGCTCTGGAGCCCTCAGCACAGGGAAAACGTGGACCTGTTGGAACAGGTCCAGAGGGGGGCCACGAAGGTGATCAGAGGGCTGGAGCACCTCTCCTATGAGGACAGGCTGAGACAGTTGGGGTTGTTCAGCCTGAAGAAGAGGAGGCTCTGGGGAGACCTTACTGTGGCCTTTCAATACTTAAAGGGGGCTTATGAGAAAGATGGAGAGACACTTTTTTCCGAGGCTTGTAGTGACAGGACAAGGGGCAACAGTTTTAAACTGAAAGAGGGTAGGTTTAGATTGGACATAAGAATTATTGTATATTTTTTTATGAGGAAGGTGGTGAAACACCAGAACAGGTTACCCAGCGAAGCTGCAGATGCCACATCCTTGGAGGTGTTCAAGGCCAGGCTGGATGGGGCTTTGAGCAACCTGATCTAGTTGAAGATGTCCCTGCCCATGGCAGGGGGTTGGACTAGATGGTCTTTATTTAAAGGTCGCTTCCAACCCAAACCATTCTGTGACTCTATAATCTGAGCATATAAAGAGAAAATCAAACAAGAAAACTACTATTAAACAGTCATTTTTTGCTTGCTAATATTGAAAGTATCTTGAAAGTAGGAATGAAGGAATATTTTGGCAGGGAGGTTGGAAATCAATGATCTTTAAGGTCCCTTCCAACTCTAACCATTCTATGATTTTACAAAAAAAAAAAAAGTCTGATACAACTTACGGCCAAAAGATACTAACAGTGCTACTGCTAACAAAGCTCTGGCATCATTTTAATATGCATTTTTCCATAGGAAGGTTTTGGAGCTGGGCTGTTTTCTCGAAGTTAAGCCATTTTATAGATTTCCCCTTACTGCAATTACATGGAAAGCTTCATATTGTACAAAAGAAGCATCTGAGTCTTTAAAAAAATTGGTAGACCCTCACTAAAGCTGCCAATTTTTGTCGACACAAACCTGTGATTAAAGATTGCTTTAAAAACTTGTGGTTCCTGAAGCAGGGTGGCTGAATTCATCCTTCCTGTGGAAAACAATTCCTGAGAAGCAGCTTGAGAGCAAAATTGCAGAAGTTTCAGTGTATACAGGGACTTATGACTCAGTACCATAGGGCTGTTCCAGGAGTTACAAAAAAATCCCAGATTGTCTAATCAAACTTTTTCATGTCTTATTCTGTGCAAATGTTATGAGTCACCTTCACTTTAGCAGGTAAGTCAGCATTTCTGGCCATCACCGCAGGAAAGGGCTCCTCAGCCTGTAAGCATGTATATATGTCCCAGTGATGCCCCATTTAGATGGGCACTATTCACAGATTCCCCTATTACCTCATGGCCATTCCTGATAAGCATCATTTTTATTCTAGATAGATCACAGCCAGAATGTCTGATTCGCTTTGAACATCTTGCACAGTAGTAGGCCCATATGTCTGCAGTCAGAATCTACGGAGTGCCCTTTGATTTTGAAGAGAGAACCATATCTGACTCAGGTTTAGCTCCTTTGGGGAGACATCCTTTGGGACAAGAGTGGGTGTGGAAGCACTGGCCCATTCCAGGACAGCCACCAAATGAGAAAATTCATGAAAGTGGGAGAAATACCCTATTTGTAAAACAGTACATGCTCTAGAGACAAGAGGCCACACACATTTGCAGGAGAAAACCAATTATTCACTCATGTCCTCATCTGTAACTTGGTGACCTCCTTGTGTAAAAATATTATCTGACAAGATAGTTGAAATACTTCTGTTAAGACTGAGGAACCGGTGAACGTACATCGTGTATCTCTGAAAGTGGATGAGGAAACTCCAAATGGGAAAACAAAGAAAACCCCCGAGTCAGACCATCTGGAACTGACTGGAAAAAAGAAAGAAAAAAAAGGGTCTGACATTCCCAGTAGCTTTGATTAGCCCCTTATGTTCAGGCTAACTGGCCCCAGAATAGCCTCTGTATTGTATGCTTAGTATGAGCACAGGACAATTTTTGCACAGAGGCTCTAAATCAGGTATCAGTCTCAAAAAGAAATCAGGTATCAGCTCAAAAGGCTCCATATGAGGCCAAGTGATGCTCTTGAAGTCAAAAGAACTTGTCTGGTGTGTTAGATCAGTTCCCAGTAATAGGAGCGAACTAGAACAATATTTATTTTTCACTGAACCATGACAAGAAACAGGGTTCTGGTACCTTCCAGTCCCCCAGTTTGGCCACAATCACCATTCCACTGTAGGAAGAAGACATCTAGCAAACTTCTTGGCATTCAGGAGCTATGTGGTGGGAATTCCAGGCAGCTGCCGGGAGCCCGACTGCTACAGGAGCACTTGTGTGCAGGCAGTCCAGCTTCTCTCCTTCACAGTAGCACACAGCGAAGTATGAGCCATCCTCTCAAGTACTTCACGGTGCAGATTTATGTTCTAGGGAATTCAGCATCTGGCTTGCAGAATCCCCCCACAGGGATGTCTGACCAGACCCATATTTATCAGCATTCAATTCCTCTACTCCTCCTGCAAGAGGAGTGCTAGATGTTAGGGACTCTCTTACCTTCTCTTTGATACAATCCTGCCTGTTACTTTTCCTCTCCCAAGTGCTGATAGCTGAAAGGAGAGAAAAAACAGAAGAGAAACTGGGACAACTTCCTTATGCAGGGATGGGCTCAATCCTCATCTGAATGGGGAGGAGGAAAGAGGGAATGGTTGCGCAGCTGCAGCATGATTTTATACTGTGAACACATCACTGGCCGGGGGTAATGATCTGGCTCCAGTGCCTCCAAATCCTCTTGTAAGACTACATTTGCCGTATGCGTAAAAGTGACAGTTGAAGAGGCTTTCCTACCATGGACCTTTCTAGGCATCTACTCCTTCCCCAGCTTGAAGGCTAGCAGTGTCAGTTCTGACTTGTATTTACAGAAGTACTTTTTCTTTGAAGTTATATTTTGATTAATTTCAGGGGTTTTTATTCATGTCCTGTGTTTTTGGCCAGAAAAATACGGAACTATGTGCATTTATGTATGCACACATTCACAAACATAAAGATTCAAAAGACAGTGAGGGAGAAACACCACTTCTGACTAGGCGTAACTATTCTGAAGGGAAAATTTATACACATTTTATGCTTTTGTATTTTAATAAGAGGTGACATGCTGCCCTAGTGCTGACTTGTAGCAGAAGAGATTAAAAATTCTTGGATCATCAGTAGCAAGAAATCACAGGGCTGTACTTACAGAGGTCATTAACTGTCCAGACATCTGTTGGGTAACAAATTCTGCTAAACATAGATCATGAAACAGTTCTTGAATTATGCAGAGGATAATTTCACAATCCAGAAAACAGAGAATTCAAGCAGAGAAAAAGCCGTGTAAGAACCTTCTTATTGCCAGTTGGGGAGGAATTCACTACGATGTCAGAATTACAGGAAAGTTTGGTGCTCGAGGCAGTGGTCTGCTGGATTGCTACCAGTGTGAGAAGGGATTTAGACGATTGTCGCAATTACAGTTACATACTCCACAAAGTAACTGACATTATAGCAAAATTGGCCATATTGATTAGAGGGACACTGTGACAAAAGTGTCCGGCTAACTAGACAGAAGTAAAAACTCCAAATGTTTCAGTGCAAACTACTGTAAAACATGTTAACACACAAGTAATAGAATTCAGTATAAAAAAGGGAGTTAGGAAACAACGAGCAGATGCAGCAATGGAAAAATTGGTGCTGTGGTGGAAACAGGCTGGAGCATTCCAAACAGTGTATAAATTAAAGCATAACAAACCCTAATTCCCCTTGAAAAAGGAATACTGTCCCATTCCCCATAAATTAACTGAAGTAGCTGGTTGTAGACTCAAAACTGAGTCCAATTATGCTGCAATGGACTATAATTGGGTTAAAGGGCTGTCACTTACCTCTGAAACGAGAGCTCAAATGATATCTGTCAACCTTTGGAATCAGGAGTTACTCTGGAATCAGGAGTTACTTATTAGCTGCTGCAGAAGTCAAGCACAGAGCACAACCAATCATTGAAAACATGGAGAGTGAAAACACTTGTCAGGGCAAATGAGTAGTTTTGGCTTTTTTCCCTCAGCCAGCTGAGGAAAGCCATACTGAATATCTAAGTAGAAATGTCAAGAAAAACATATTGTTAACTTTTTCTGAAGGAAAAGGCAAGATGAAGAGGACTTGAAATGGAAGACATGAGAAAAATAAGAATTGATCAAGGAAAATAAAATAATAAAAAACCCTGCAATGCCTTGAAAGTAAATGGAATGAATAGATTCATTCCAATAGTTAAAAGCCTGATTTTTTGTCTCCTTTACACTGGAAGTTTCATCTTCCTTCAAGACCCCAGTTACATAAATCACTGTTAGCTGTGTATTCACAACTCAGATAAACCAGCCAACATTAATGCACATAACAGTGTCAAGGCCCTAGGAAAACAGAAATAACAGAAAATAGGAACAACTCAAAGGAGGGAAGGAGAGGAGAATATCAGAGAAAATATTACATTCATCATACAACCAGTGTAGTCAACACACTCTGCCAAACCTGGAGAAGTGTATGCTTAGCGTCAGCCTGTATTACAGGATGGGCTTTCTTGGACTTTTTAGTTTGGACTCATGTTTGGAAAATAACCATAAACCGTATATTGCCTTAAAAATGGCTTACCAACAGGAAAATATTAGAACTGATCCAAAAATGCTAGAGGCTTTCCGATTGCAACATCATGAAATTGAAAGCCATCTCCAACAACAAAAGAACTCATTGCTGACCAAAACAGCACTGTTTGGTGAAGACTGTTGTTATGAAAAAAGGTTACACTTGTAATTCAAGGTTCGTTAAAAGCTGGTCTCAAGTCAGTTCTAAAATTTTCTTAATGAGAAACTCAATGTAATCTCAACTCAGTAAGAATTATCCTTCTGTGCTTTTCAAAGCCATGTTTTAAGTCTCCTTTCTCCCTGTTTGAAATATTTCTAAACCAAGACATTATTTTTCTGCAAGTTGGTACAAGACAGATTTGCCCATGGTGGCATCCATTCAAGTTCTCTGTAACAGAAAGGCATTATATCAGGGCTTCAATGTGTGTGTAAAAGTAGAAAAAAAACCCTCTCACTTCATTTTAACTGTATCTTTTGAATAACATGGTCAATAAATAGTCCCAAACACCTTGCCAAAGGTGCTTGAAGTCAAGGAATACAGATGAACAGATTTCTTCCCTGGATGAAAGAGGCTTTATCAGGTTTGTTTTACTCCAGAAGACCTATGTCTGTGATTATAGATGGCTTTTGTAGAAATCTCCAATTAGCTGAGATTTGGTAAGTTTTCATTAACTGCTAAGTGGCAAAAGACAGACCAACTGGTCTATATTCCATTTGACACCAGTCACGCCAGCTGCTTTGCAGACAGCAACCAAGTGCATCTTTCTTTTAGAGTGTGTTTTGATTTTGGGCAAAAGCTGGCAATGCATAATAATCATGTTTAGACTAAAAGCTGGATAATAAACTTCTACAGTGTGGCAATATTTTAAAGAAAGAGCTCCCAGCTCTCAAATACCACATGCAGGTGTGATACCTCAGTGGGAAGCAATTTAGGGATGAATGAATAATTCTGTCCTCTTGTTTACCAAGACTATACCCATTACACTGGCCATTAAAAAGGAAAAGAAAGAAAAAAACACCCCATTGTTTTGCCTCTCTGAGAAGTGCTTGTAGAATATCTTTTAGCTGTAACTGCTTTATCCTCCAAGCTGACTGTAGCTGGAATTGGTGTCCCTTAGCTGCTCGATTAGTTAGATAAATTCTGCACGCCTGTGTCTGGGATCCATGGTAATGGAGTTACGTTGCTATGCTATGAGATGTGCGGGAGGGTCCAGTGCTTCGGGAAGGATATGATTTCTGGGGCTACTGAAACTTGGTAGCATAGGCAAGAAGGAATGCATGGAGGAACGAACAAAAGAAATGGCTGGAAGGCTGAGGGGGGATGGCTCAGGTCAGTGGGTACAGGCAGGGCACTGCCACCCCTGGAAAGCTTCCCTCGGAGGGATGTAACAGCCATTGGAAAGATTGTTTAAAAGTGGTTTAAACAGTGGGGAGGAGTATCCTAGTTCTGTTCCTGTCATCGGGAGGAGAGCCTGCATGGCAACATTGTGTGTTACAGGTATTAATGCCAAGGACTGCATTAACCCCTTCCCGGGGCTACAAGAAGAGAAAGCTACACAAAAGCAGGGTGGACGGCTACAAGTGATCTCTCTCAAACTGTCCAACAGATGTAACTCTTATCTCTGGCCATCCTGACAAGAGAGGATTATTATTTTTTTCCCTGGCATAATAAGCAAAGCTCACCACAGACCTGTTGTGCTGGTGAATGTAGAGGACTCCTGTCTTCATGGCCCGGGGAGGCTGGAGAGACGCTGAGAAGCCTCTACCAGTATTTCCCTGGGTGCTCTGGTGTTATCAGGAATCAAGTGGATGACTGCTGCTGCCTGCTGCTACCAGCATCTCAAGGATGGAAAATAAGTTAAAGAAAGACAGATAGACAGACAGACAAACAACCACAGGTAAAATACCTTAGCTTTTGTATGTTGGAGGGTGTTTTCTGTGCTCTTTGGGTCTTGACAGGCCAGCTGAGATACCCAAGAGGTGGAATAAATTTAAAGGCCTGGAGCTGAGACAAGTTTTTGGTTCTGACCAGAATCCTACCTTGAGTGAAAGAAGCAACATAGCACATCAGGAAGGATATATAAGAGCTGTAAATCTGTTTGAATTCTCATATGTATTACCTTATTACAGCTGTAATTTTTAAATGTTTATTTTAAGCAGCTTTCTCCATGTTAGATTGAATATTCCCCGAAGGTACCAACTAGGAGAGTCCTGCTCTGTTACACACTGTTAAATGCATATGGAGATAACTCATTGCCTAGAAAACCTTTCAATCTAAGGCCAGTAATACCAAAGGAAAAGCATGTATCAAATATACAGTTTAATTTGATTTTAATGACAAAAGCCTCCTTATCTTCTATTCAGGTGCCTTGCAACCTCTCCATCATTAATCGACTCACTTCCGCTGTCACAGCACAGATGGTCCTCAGAGATTAGTTTTTCCTCTGAAAATAATCTTACTGTGCACTTCTATCATAACTTTCTTTGGAAGAACCCAAGTACTTCACAAATATTCATGAACTTACTCTCCCAGTACCCACATTCACTCCATACAGTTAGAAAACAAATATATAATACCCGTTTCTTTGCAATTCCCCATGAACTATTCTTCCCCTGGATGGTACACTGCCGTTCACTGCGGTTCCAACTCCCGAGGCAGGAAACAGCAAGGGATTTGGATGACTGAAGGGGTGGTGGGGAATACAAAAATCCCTAGGAAGCTTCAAAGGCTATCCTCCGGGTTTCCCGATGGACGGACAATGAAAGGGAGGCTGTCTTTGAAGATGGGCCAAGAGAAGCCAGAATGCAGCTTCTTTTAGAGGTCATCGTTCTGCAAAGGGATGTAGTTTCACTGTGTTCTGGTGCTGGGGAAGCCAAAGTACAGATTTCTAAAAGGTGCTAGACAGTTTCAAAGGCAGGCAGCTGCCTCTGCAAATTTTAGAAAAATAGGCATCCTCAGTCCAAGTCCTAGAATATACATAAAAAAAGCTGAGATCCAGTTATCTTAATGCTACTTTTCTGAAAATTTTTTGAGGTTAGATCTTATCTGATCCCAGGCTTTGCAGTAATTACTCAGTCTAGGATGAGTTTTATATGCTAAGCTACCTGAATTTATAAGGCTAAATCCGTTTCTCTTTGGTAACAATTTCAGGAAGAGAAAAAAATGTAGGGTTGTACCCCACTGATTGAAACTAGTAAAAACAACCCAAAACCCCAACAACATAAGTGGCTGTGTTTGCAAGACAAGTGGAAAATTAAATTTTATTTATTAAAAAAAAAAAAAAAATCAAGTAAGTTGAATGCACAGAACTTGGCTAAAGGAAGACTAGAAGGAATAGGACAAAACTATTAAAAGATAATAAATTGAAGCTCAGAATGCTGTGTAAAGATATATATTATAATGATAAGCAGTAACATAAAATCAGGCAATGGAAAATACAAGCCTTCTAAACAGGAAAAAAAAAGTTTAATGGTTACAATCTACAAGGCTATGGAATGATATTCTAATGGAAGCTCTGGAAAATTCACCTATCGTTAAAACCTGGACTGACCAAGTTCTTGAAATATTCTTTGTGAAACAAATCTGTATTGAGGAGAAAGCCAATTATAAAAAAAAAGAAAAAGGTTAGACTGTCAATTTTAGTTCTCAGATCTGCTTGAAGGTCTTTAGCATAACATCTTCCATTCAAGCCTGCAGTTTAGGATAAAGTAAGGCTAGTGCTATGCGATAATACAACAAAAGTTTCACAAATATCGACTGTGAGAAGCAGCTGTTTAAGGAAAAAACACAACGTCAGCAAATGATACCAAAGTATTACAATTTTTTCAAATTTTTTTTTCAGGTATATTTTCATATTCAAGTACAAGTTTTGATTTATTGACTTAGCATTCGATTTAAAGTGAAATTTACATTTTTAATACTGTCTTATTTGTCCCCAAATGGACAACGCCCATTCTCAAAATCGGAAAATAAGTATTCTTAGACATGCATATACATTCATGCTTCCTCATGGATGCACGACAAATAACACGTATGAAGGTAGCTGGAATCTTTTGCATCATCAGGACAGCAAGAGTATTCCTCCAGACAGAACCGTGCTAAAATCATTCATCTAGATATAGAAGAAAAGGTAGAAATGTCTCATCTAGACTACGCATGGGGTATTAACTTTGCCCACCGTGTAAAAAAGCTGAAACCAAAGAAAGATGAATCTGTTTTCAGCAACAGTCTCAAGCTCTCTCCCCGCTCAGCTGTGTCAGCTCTACTAGTAATGAGCATAAGCACTAATATCACTGGGTTTTGCTCCTTCGCAGCACATCTCTTGTACAGATTTGTAAATGTAGCTCTGATGGCAGTACTACCCATTACGACTCTGACATCAAGAGGCTGATACACACTTAAGGCTTGGGTTGATTATCTACCTTTGAAAGAATCTTTCTCAATATTAATCAAATTGGCCCGCTCCCAGCAGAAAAGTACTAATGCCTACCACAGACAATGCACACCCAGCCTTGATTCTGCCCTATAGGGGATCTAATATGGATCTAATGTAAGATGCACAGGAGAGGGAAGAACTGAATGTTCCAAATGGCTTCAAAGGTAACAGCAAAAAGCCGGTACGTACAGAAAAGTACAGTAAAGTGGCTTTGCTTGCATAAAACCCATTGGAACTGCACGTAAGTTTTGTCTGCGAGATTCTTCTATCACCGATGATCACCAGGGCTGAGGGGACTAAGGATAGAGCAGGGCCAGCTGCTTCAGTCCCACCTTGTTGGTAAGAAAATTACGGTGTGCCTACAGCTTGCAATTTTCAAAGCTGGTTCAGAATTCATGCTGGTTTATGACTGATTCTACCACTAAGAGTTAACGTGGCTTTCCCCCTCCTCTCTCTTCACTTACTGGCAACAAAACTTAAAAATTCCAAATGACCCTCCAGGATTTACGCAAAATCTCCACAGCCCAGGCTGCCTTTCACTATGACATTTCCCTGGTAAGGCAATGACTCTAAAATGCCTTTTCTCCCGCACTTTGGAGAAGGAACCATTCCAGAAGTTTCCCAATTTTAGGATGCTCTCCAAGAAGATACACAATGCTTGACATATAAAAAGTGATGCTGTTTTTATTAGGAACGGT
The DNA here is from genome assembly GCF_964106895.1 of Numenius arquata. Taxonomy (NCBI): domain Eukaryota; kingdom Metazoa; phylum Chordata; class Aves; order Charadriiformes; family Scolopacidae; genus Numenius; species Numenius arquata. The sequence goes on along the minus strand of NC_133576.1, from coordinate 111,901,932 downwards.
CAATGAAACATCAGCAACATACAAATGGGAGAGAAGATTGCATGTCTGAAGAATGTGCCTATCTCAGAGATTTAAAAGGAAGCCAATTAGAGGCCGACATCATACACTCACTCAACATCACTCCCAAATGAAGTTACTAATCCCAAGACATGATCTGTTAAAGCAGCACTGCAGCCTTTACTTAACAACTTGAATCCCACTGCCGTAGGGAGTCAATTACTACTGTAGCAGCAGCCACTCTTGCTGACCTCAGGAGCTGCAGAAGACACTTTCTGTGGGGAGCTGAGGGGAAGAAAGGTGTCCCAAAACACCTCTGTAGAGAGAAAATGGCTGTGAACCAAGTCTCTCCAATAGCCCAAATGTGTGACAGAGGCTGGCATGCAACTGGATTCTGGGGCAAGCCAGCAATGTGGCCTCTGCGGCACCTGCTGGTTTGCTTCCTCTGACAGCGGGGATTCAGATTAACCAGCAGAACCTGGACCAGAACAGCCTTGCTGTCGGTCACGAGACACAGCACCACTGCTGGAGCCCTAACACTGGACTGCTGGGAAGATACAAGCAGCTCAAGAGCCACTGGGGGCACGCAAGCTTGGCCACTCTTATCACCGCTAGCAGGATCCATGGAGAGAAATACTCATAGTAAAAGATGTTACTTCCAAAGAAACCTAGTTGCCTTATTTTGGTCTGCACCAGCTCCCAAGATTCCTTCACAGCTCTTGCAGGGTCCCTGAGATTGGAGATTCCTTAACGGCCTTGAATGGTGAACTGGGCTGAAAGGAGCATCTCTGACTTCACCCCAGTGCCTGAGAACGGGTGGCACAGGTCACAGATGCAGCCCCGACAGAAAAGCCAAAATAAGCTGCTCGCAGGCGTAAGAATGCATACCAACCTGTAATGGCAATATGATTCTATCCCTCTCCTCTTCCTAGAAACTAAATGCTAATCTTTCATTGGTCTTAAGGAAAAAAAAAAAAAAGCCCAAACCAGCTCTTGCCTAACAAGTCAGAAAGCTTGCCTGGAAAAGCAAGATGAATCAAACCAATTTTATCATGAAAGAAGGAAGGAGCACAGTGGCTTCATACCTTCTAGAGCAGTGGATGTGGGAGCACATCAGCTGGATCAGGCAAAAAAATATCAGATAGGAAGCAGAGCAATCTCCTGAACAGATTATACTAAGAAATGGGTCCGGCTCCAAGGCTATGAGAGCAGAAATGGCAGAGACTGAATTGCTGGGGAAAAAAAAGCCCAAACAACCAACCAAACAACAACTGAGAACAGAAATCTTCGGCATTAATTGGTTGGAAACACTCCAGTTAAATGACTTACAGAAAGCAAATTTGGAGTGCCTTAGCATGGATCAAAGAAACATTAGTGTTAATCTCTGCCTGTATGTAGGGGAAAAGGTCACAGCTAGGGCTAGCCAGGTTTTTGTGTTTGGTTTTTTTTTTTTTCCGGTAAGCATGACCAGACCACGTCTCTGGGAATTCACCACCACCAAAACGGTACCGAACGCCGCTTTCCACGCCCTAAACCCCGTGGATATAAACGACAACGCGAGGGCTGCCCGCCAGGAGCCCAAGCTCCCTTCACCAGCGACCCCCTGCTCCACCGGCCGGCCGCAGGGCCGGCGGGCTTCCATCTGACACCCTGGCCTAAGGGGGAGCCTTGTACAGCTCGCTCCCCTCCCTCTCCGCTCAGGGTTCCCTTTCTCCGGGGGAGGTGTGGGGGTGGGAAAGACCCACCGGGGCAGGCGGGGGGGCTCCCCGCGGCCCGGAGACCTTCCCGCAGCCTCAAGGAGAGCCGCGACGCCCGCCCCTTCCCTCCCTCCCGTGACTCACCCGCCCGCTCCCGCCGGGGACAAACCGCCAGCGCCCGAGTCACCGCCCCGGCTCCCCCAGGGGCCTCCCCCCACCAGCACGCCGCCTCCCGCCCGCCGCCGCGCCCCACAGCAGGCGGATCGGGCAGGCCGCTACCTCCCCGTGGGAGGCGACATCCTCGAGCCCTCGCAACAGCCCAGCCAGGGCGGCGGCAGGTCTCGGTCTCCCTCTCTCCCCCCGCCCAGCGCCGCCGTTTTCCCCCTCAGCCCCTCTCCGGGGCTTCTGCCCCGGGAGCGTTCACCGGAGGACCGGCGACAGCCCCCGCCCCGGCCCCTGTCCCTATCCCACCACCACTGCGCCTGCGCGGCGCTGCCACCGCTCCCTCAGCAGCTCCGGTCACCCCCCCGGTGATTTGAATATGCTAATGAGGCGGTTACCGGCAGCCCTATGGCGAGGCCGGGAGGGGGTCACGTGGGGCGGGGACGTGTCCTTGGGAGGCGGGGCCCGACCTGCCCAGCCTGCCTTAAAAGCGGGCGGCGAGCGAGGAAGCGCCTCAGTCAGAGCGAGAAAAGTGCCGGGGTGGCTGGGCTGCGGCTGCTCCGCCCGAAAACTTCTGAGTAACATCAACAGGGGGAGGGGAGGGCGGGCGGCGGTGGAGGAGGAGGAAGGTGGTGGAAGTGGTGGTGGTGGTGGTGGGGGAAGGTTAGCAGCAGCGCAGCCCTATCCGCCTCTCCCTCATATACCAGCCTGTGTCGGGCTGAGCAGGCCCCTCACACAAAGGAGGGCAGGGCAGGCAGGGCTGCCCCCCCCACACCTTCCCCCCCCCCTCCGCCTCGGCAGAGGGGCAGCGGGGAGGCGCCCTTCCCCGTGCAGAGCACTCACAGCCACTTACTCCTCTCCTGTCCCCCGTCTTCTTCTCTTCTTCCTCCCCTTCCTCCCGCCCCGCCGCTCTCCCCTCAGCCCCTCGCCCGCTGTCCATGTAGCCGCCCGGCCGCCGGCCCCTCCGCACTATGCCCATCTTACTCTTCCTGATAGACACGTCCGCCTCCATGAACCAGCGCACCCATCTGGGCACCACCTATCTGGACATAGCCAAAGGCGCTGTAGAGACTTTCATGAAGGTACCGGCTCTGCCTTTGCGAGAGGAGGCGAGAGAGAGCGAGAGTGGCTGCGCGGGGAGGGGAGGGGGAGGCAGGGCGCGGGGGGCTGCCTGGGCCGGGGGCGCGGGGCGAGGGCGGGCGGGAGTGCGTGTGTGTGCGGGCAGAGCGGGGAGGGCCGCGCCGGGCTGTGCCCAGCCGAGCCCGGGGTGGGGGGGGTTGGGGGGGAGCTCCGGCCTCTCGGCTCACCCCTCTGCTTTGTCGTCCTCCCCGCCCCGCGCCGCAGCTCCGAGCCCGGGACCCGGCCAGCAGAGGAGACAGGTACATGCTGGTCACTTTCGAGGAGCCACCCTACGCTATCAAGGTAACCCCCGCTCACCGCCCGTCCCCGTCCCTCCCCCCGCTCCCCCCCGGCCTCCTTCCGGCCCCTCCGCGCCGCTGCTGGCGGCCTCCCCCCCGCCCGCCTCGCCCGGGCTGCCGGCGGTCCGGGGGAGCTCGGCACACGGGGGCTCCGGCGGCGGCGGCGGCAGCGCTGACATCAACATGGCCGACATCTTTTTTTTTTTTTCCTTTTTTTTTTTTTTTTTTTTTTTCCTCCCCCCTGTGTGGTGTGTGTGTGAGCAGCAATGAACTGTGGGGGATATTTATTCAAGTTGGGAGAAGTGACAGCAACTCCCAAGGAGAGTTCAGCTTGGAAAGGGGGCGAGCCGGGGGAAGGACCGACTTCAGCCCGGAGAGTCCGGGCTCGGAAGGGGACGGGACTTCCCTCAGCCCCGCTGGGGTGGGGAGGGCGGGGGGAGGCGGACCCCGGGGGTGCGGGGGGGGGAGGGAAGGGGGCGGAGGGTGCACATGACACAGGACGGTGAACCTGTTGGAGGTCGCTTCACAGCGGAGTCGGCTTCCACCTGGAAAGGGCAGGGAGAGAGCGGTGTGAAGACCTATAAGGTTTGTGCATCGGTGACTGCACAGAAATTTTTCCTGTGGAACAAATCAGAAATCTTCATTGGACGGATGGGGAGGTCTAAGGTTTAAGAGAAGTATGTCTTTTCCAGCTCTGTGGAACAACACTACATATTAGTAACTTCTGAGGTGTTTTGTTAGCGTGTGTAGTGAGCTGCGTGCAGCATGGAAGGTGCTTGGTAGCCTAACAGGAAAGCAAAGCTCATATCTGGGCAATAAGTCTTCTCACATTTCTCTTTTCAGGCTGGCTGGAAGGAAAACCATGCAACGTTTATGAATGAACTGAAAAACCTTCAAGCTGAAGGACTTACGACTCTTGGCCAGTCCCTAAGAACAGCTTTTGATTTATTAAACTTAAATAGATTAGTAACTGGCATAGACAACTATGGGCAGGTAGGTTGACTGTTAATAGGTAGAAAAATCATAAAACACAAACTTCCCAGAGATAGCAATTAGGTAGTTGTCCAAAGTGGCATCTTTATGAAATATTCAATATGGGGGCTTCTTCAACAGTAAGCAGAGCTCAGATAGAAATGCAGTTGCTGGCTGTAGTTTGGTACCCAACTTTCTTTTTTTTTTAACTTCAGTTATTCCTCAGTTTTTGAACTATGATATAGCCTCCAAGTTGACCTTCTGGGTTAAACTTTGATTTTTTTTTTTTTTTTGTATCAAGTCTGTGTTTCAGAAACCTTAGCTGGTGAGCCTGAAGGGGTCATGAGGACTTTGCTTTCTTTATACAGTGCTGTATAATCAATTAGGTACGGTTTGGGAGATGAGCTGTTTTTCTAACAACACTGCATGTCCAAAAGTACTGATCGGAGCACAACTTCTTAAAAACCCTTTCTCTCCAATGAGTTTACTACAGCTTTTCTCTGCTGGGAGAACAGGACATCTGCATACCTATATTTTTATATATCTGCCTGTTGTATCAGAGCCTTGAGAAGCTGTGCTAAATTTCTATATTGCAGCTATCCCTTTAAAACGGGAATTCTTTTTGGGGTGGGCCAGCATTCTCTTGCTCAGTAGTATGAGTTGGTGAAAGACAGAAACTCGAGGTTAAACATGTGCTTTAGGAAGCATACCCAGTTCTTTCTGGCACTGGATCAAATCCTGGATTTGTTTTGCATAAAGCACGATACTAGTATTGGGCAAAGTGTATCATGTATTTTTCATGTGGGACATACTAACTTGATTCTTCTCTCTTTCATTTGTTGTTCACACGTAATGCTCCCTCTACTATCTGAGGATTAGTTACTGCTCTTGGTATTTAACATGGGAATGTGGTTGTGAAAATAAGTCCCCTTTCTCCCCTTCCCGTTTACAGTCTAAGCAGAGTCTATGTAGTAACATGCCATGTTTGTTTGGGAAGGAAATTTCTCTCATGTTACATTGTGTGGCTTTGCCACTAGGTGATCAAGTGAGCCTAAACATTTTTAAAATGCCAGTTTAGTGATGAAACTTAAAAAAAAAAAGTGCTAGTTCCACACATGGTTATTTTTTTGTCTGTTACCATCTGCTGTCCTCTTATACATCTGTGTGCTATTCTTTCCCATTTTCTGATGTTTTTGTTTAGTTACATGAGCTATATGAAGCTTTTTTGAATACTTAGCACTGTAGGCACACACATGAAATACTTGCTCTTTCCCGTTGCTACTGATTATTATAACACTCTAAACCCCTAATGTGTCAAACACATTAAACCCATGTCAAATAATTTGCTGTAAGTGAACCAGCAGTGCTCAACTACTCAATCAAGTGGGCAGTTGAGTCCTCATGACTGTTTTCACTCACTAGTAGTGTTCATTACTGCAAATAGCTGCTTTTTTGTCTGTGGAGCATTGACTTTTTCTTTGTCTGATCTGTTTTGGTTACAAGTCTCTATCTGGGCTTGAATCCACCCTTGCTTATGCATGTTTTTTGCTCTGTTCCACATGTGGAGCTGGCTGTTGAAGAGGTGTTCACATGTGCAGTCAGGTGACTAACTAGAAATTCTAACTCTGTTTAGTGTCTGCAAAAATAGATGAATATATTGCAAGTGCTGGGTCATCTGCTGCTGAAGTCACAGGTTCCCTTTTTAGCTATACTAATCAAAGTAGCATTTTTTCATAAATCAGATCAAATTTTCGAGCACTTAACTGGCCCTTCGGTGCTCGCAGGATGAGATCCAGGGCAGTTAACTTTCCTCAACTTCACATTGGCCTTTGAGCTATGTCATGTTATCCTGTCAACTTCTTATTGCTTGTGTCTACTACCTAAAATTTGCTCAATATAAGTGGGTGTTTAAACGTACATGGTATGAGAAACTTACAAATTCAGGATAATAAAAGTGACCAGAAGCTCAGTTGCATTTGAAATAATTTTCACTCAACATAAAGTGCTGATTCACTTTTTTTAAAGCAGTTACAAATATTAAGACCATAAAATATTTGAGTCATTTACTTAACTAAAATATAGCAGACATGTTTGAAGAGTGATTATCTTAGAGTGGGAGGAGAAGATAACTTTACAAAAATACACCATTTAGGTGATCTTAGGTGTGGTGTTCCGTGAAGTAATAAATCTAAACTTTTATTAAGCTTTGCTCTGGGAAATTTCTCTGTCTTAACATCTTTTGGCTTAACACGCTTGTTTTTTTGGTGTATTGACGAGCTTCTAAGATATGTGCTAAGATCCACTGATTCCACCTGTGTGAATTATAAAACAGTTTTTTATTGTACCTGCAAATGACAAGACATGATACAAGCTTGATGGGGTCCTCTGGTTATGTCATCCAATGCCATGATGTCTTGTCCCCCTGCTGAGTATGAACTGTTCATTTAAATGGCAGTGTGACTCACTATACTTGATTTCTTTCAAAGTAGACCAGAGTTCTCCATCAGCTGACTTCCTGAACAAGAGTGATGGCTGAACGGTCATTCTGAAATTGAGGAGGATCTCCTGCTTCATATTTTCTTGCAACATTAATGTTTGGATTTTTAATATGAGTATTTATGATACTACTTTTTCAGTAAATAAGTACTGACTCAGTTGCTCATGAAGATTGAGTTACCAAGCGTACGGCTGTATTAGCTGATCCTGGTATCTCACATTCAAATCTTAAAGGGACCCTGTCAACACCTTTAGGTTATCAAGAACCTGGAAGATTTTTTCATAAGCTGTTTCTGATATTAATGCGGTGGTATGGCTATATACACCCTTTGTCTTTCCTAGGGTTGTTAGATGCACATTTTTGTGAAGGTTTTTGTCAAAAACAAGAGATTTTAAAAAGTACACATATTTTAAGCTGATTATTCTTTTAATTTTTACTGTACTTTCAGATTGATAAATTCTATATTATGTTGCTTGAGTCCAATAATAGTTATAGGGCTTCCCCTGCCCCCCAGTATGCTTTGTGCTGATTATGATAGCAGAAGAATGAATTTTCAAATAGGCTGTCAGCTTCTAATGTTCACTAAAAATAGTGGTCCTCTTCACCTTCTGCATTTTGTGGAAAGCCTTGAACAAAATACAGGATTTGGATGTCTTCAGGAAGAAAGCAGTTTAAACACATTAAGTTCAATAGGTGCTCACTGTCATATCACACAAAACATTGTACTTCATTAGCCCAGTTTGCACTTAGCTAATTGACTTCTCTTTGTCATATTTACCCCAGTTCAGCTTCTCCATTGTTTCAGGTAGTCTGAAATACCAGACCTTTTACTAGCAAATTTTCTATCCTCTTAGAATACATTCCTAAATCTTATAGCTGTGGCTTGTTCAGCTGTACGTATGAAGTCACAATTTAACTGAATGGTTTTGAGTGAGGTAAACATGCAGCTTCTTATAGTTGATGGGAGGGTTAAATACTAATAGATGTGTTTCTCTTTCTGTGAAAACAGAAAACATAAAGAATGTAGCTATTTTTATAATACAGCAAAAATGTAAACAAATGGTTGAATCAAACCATCTATGTACTTGAATTATTTGCAGTTCGTAGTGAAGTTTCTAAGACCGAGCTCTGAACCTAAGGTAGGTAAAATATGTACCAGTGGTGTTTTGCTACTCACGTGCAAAGGACCAACACAACACTACCAAAACTTGAATCTGATGGATGTTTGAATTTGCTAAACCTCTGATTCTCTGATAGCCTGTGTGTTTCACCTTGCCTATTGTTATTTGCCTAACAAAGGTCTCTTACTATTTTTTCAGCAGTAATGCATAGAATGAGGTTTGAGAGGATAAAATGTACTTATTTGAGTGGATTTCAAAGTGATTGAGTTGATGTTTCAAGGTATTTTTCCAAATTTTTTCAGGGTGAAGATTCCTTTTAATATTGTTGCTAGAAACGGTGCTTTTCAATAACATAAGCTTTTTATGAGCTTTTTATCTCACTAGAGTATCTTGCACATACTCTTCAGAATCATAATTATTATTGATATGGTAAAACTGGCTTAGAGATGAGTTTTTGACTTTTAAACAAATTTGATGTAACAAAAGCACCTACTAACTTGGGTGTTGTGAAACAGAAAAACCAACTATAGTGCTTCTGTAATCCAAGTGGACTTGGGATAGGTATTTTTCATTCACAGTGATGAATAAGGTACCCTCTGGATTTAGACTTGTACAAGAAACACTGTTTTGATGACTTCCCAGGCTGCGTGCAGTCTTGGTGAAAGCCATTTTTTCCTGCAGTGCATTTCATGTATAAAAGTGTAACTAAGAAATTTTGAAACAAACTAAAATCCAAATGGAATTCAACTGAATAAGAATAGACCTATTTCTGACCTGAAAGTTGGAAGGTGTCCAGCATATAATGGCATTGTTTTTAAGCACCACATTTTTTCTCCAAGATTGTTATTTACACCGTGTATGACCATCAGACAATCTAATCTTAGGTTAACTTCTGCTTTATAGTTCTGTCTGAATATATGGTTAGATCAGTTTGTAGCTACAGTGGCAACATTGCTGATAATTTCACACAGTAAAACTTAGTGTTGGTCTGTAGAGAACAGTGTGTTTTGCCATAATGGCTTAAATACTATAGTATTCCAAATACATGTAAATAGTATACCTCGGAGATCAAGTCTAATTGTGCTTATAGGCACATGCGAGCTTTATTTTTAAGTCACGTATTGTAGACTGACTCCTTGCTTATCTGTGTCTAAAGATTTGCTGAGCTTAAAAAACCAACGATAATCACACATATGAAACACTGTCCCCTAACATTGCATACATTACACTTTTGCAGTGAAACGTTGTTTTCTTTAAATTGTCGAGCAGTTTATTTTCCAGTTGTTTTTTGAGGATTGATACTGAATTTCCTTGCTTTCAAAAGTCAGAATCCTTCGAGTATGACTTTTGTCTTGTCATTCTGGGGTTATAAACACTGCACTGGAATGGCCTGTGTTGCGTGTGCATCCAAATTTGGAACCAGAATTTGAGTTAGCATTTCCTGCTTTGTCATGCTGGCAGTGGTGGCACAGTCAATTTTCTTCTCATGTTGGTAGAGGATAGAGGTTTACACTTCTAGAGCAGCTCTCCCATTCTTTCCCCTCCCCCCCCTCCAAAACCAAATGGGAGAATTTCAGACAGTAGAAAATAACATAGCAACCTTAAGCATGGTAATGGCAGAAATACATATAAGAAAGGATTTCTCATAGGCTCCTGCCTTCTGTGGAATAGAGATGGCTTTAACATAAACCTACATGCCTATTAGGTCAAAGGTCTATATGTGAAGTGCTGGTGAAAGTCAGTTTCTCTCACCTCCTACATGATGAAATTAAGCGTATTGCTTCAAATTTATACCTTTTAGGCTGTAACCTTTAAACATGTCATCTTGTCCACCCTTGAAATGTTTGTAATTTTTAGTTTTGTTTTATACTATCCTTTAATGAGAACTATGTCAGGCATTGTTGCAAGGTTGTTTTCATGTTGCAAGGGTAACTGCCAGCCTTTCAGCCTTGCCAGAGCAACAAAGTTCACTGAAAATCTAAATAATAATAATCCGATCACACTGAAGTGTTCTTAAAATCACTTGTCTCGTTGTAATCCAGTATATTTTTAAATAATAATTTAAAAGTTAAAGCAAGCTTACTTTATTTTTTCCAATGAAAATGATCTCATCAGTCTGTTTCACTAGCAGAAAGAAGTGAGATGCTTCCTCATGTTCTGAATATCAAATATGCTTTGACCACTTTGAATGTTTAAGTGCTCGGTATTTCAATAAATTTGATTTGGAAGGGACAGTGCTATAACATGTTCGTTGTGGCTTTGATTTTGAAAGGTTGGGTGAGCGCATTCATGCTGCCAAAGCTTAAGCAGATGATAGAAATGTCTATCTCTGGGTGATATTCTTGGATTCACTGAAAAGTAATCAGAGGAAGTCTCGAGGACTGTTAGGAGTACCAAAATTTTATCTCTTGGCTTGACTTTCTGTTTGCCTCAGATACAGGTTCATTTGCCTCAGGTTGTTACAGATTCCATGGATTTACTAGATTTCTTACTTTGGGTGCTTAAAGGCATGTGTCCCACAGTTGAAGTATTCTTGTCTTTTTGAAATGTATTTCCACTTCATCACAGCCAATTGTCAGGGAGGCAAGGCAAATACATATAGATAAAGCTGGGAGTTTGGTTATCTTGTGAAGCACAAGTATTTATTTTTTTTTGCCAATGTCTCCATCGCTATGTTTATTCTCTTGAAGCTTGTTTTTACTTTTCCTACTGAATAGTTGCACTCAGTCTTGGATTTCTGTTGTAGGCAGTCCATATCTCTGAAGCTTGAAGGGAAGAACTTGTGTATGTGTCTGAGTTTTAATTCAACTGAGCCTCGGTTGAAACTAATTGTGTTGCTTCAGAGTCTTGCTGTTGCTTTTTTCTTGTAGCAGTCTGTACCTTTAGCAACACAGCGAGTCTACTATTTCATAGACTATTCCCTTCTCTGCATGTCCCACTTAAAGGGCATAAAAATGTCTCCACTTCATGTTGTGATTTTAGCATCATATTGTCTGTCCCTTGTTTCAAGTTGTTTTCGCTTGTTCTTTATGCAAAACATTGGAATTTCATATAATTTGTTACTGTTAGTATCTAGCTAATACGTAACTCTTATCAAATGTCCACTTTGCATTGTGTGATTATCATACTAATTTTAATATTCCAAAGTGTAGACCAGTCTCACTTAAAGAAAAATTAACATTGCAGATAGGAGAAAATGGTTAGATGTGTTTTTAGGATAAATCTTTCATAGGTATTAAAAGATCCTAGATTTTTTTTTAACTTTTTTTTTTTAAATGGACCAGCCTGTGAGCCCTAAGAGATTTCTGATGATCCTGTAGTATATGTCTGTGATGTCTACAAAGGATATCATGTCAGTGAAGTATTTTCCATGTATCAGCATCTTTTTACTATTACAATTCTGAATATTGACAGCAAACAGGGTTTCAGGTTCTCTATTATTGCCTGTAAATTTTATTAAAAAAAAAAAAAGATGGAAGGGATATATTTAATCACTCTGGTACTGTAAAGTTGGCCCCTTATGGACTAGATTTTTCAAAAATGTATTGTATAGGCAATTTCAGTCTTATATTAATGAGAAATCAAGTATGTTACCTAAGCACCTGTTGTTTTCATTCTAGAGACAGTGTCTTTGCCTCAGTTAATTGATTTGCCCTAGCTTACATAAATCTATAGTCTACTATAGGTTTAAGCCTACATTTTTTCTAGTAGGTAAACTAGGTTATTGCCTAGAGCTGAATTAAAATAGGTAAGAAGTTGCTGGTTGCAAGATATGATATGCACCTTAGTCAGGAACCTTGTATGACTATGATTGGGACACTGAATATGTAAGACTTCTGGTTGTATGAGAGGACAAGAGGATTTGTCAAAATCTGATCCTACTCTAGTTCTAATAGGGGTGGTAAGCGTGGATCTTGCACCAGTGCAGTGGTAGATAACTAGAGTAGCAGATAAATGTGTTGATTGTGTTTAACAGTTCCACATCTTTAACATCTGAGGTCTTTTAGAAGACTGGTCTAGCAGGAGCTGTGGTGCAGATGAGGTCTCTAGTTATGGGGTTTTGACAGCAATTCAAGGACTTGCATATTGAAAATAATGCTTAATGTCACCTTGTTGACTTGGCCAGGAAACTTCTACCCAATTAATGATATTTGATGTCTGCTCAGTGTAGCCACTCCCATTTCCTTTAATTTATGGGTGTTTTATTTTCTATCTACATGTAACTGCTGCTGCTTTTGGAGAGCAGGTTGTTAATCTGATGTCATCTAATAGTAATGTTTGAGGATAAATTACCTGAATGCACTGCGCATTTGTCAATGTCTCCTTGAGCCAAAAAGCTGCATTGAGGAAATCAAGAATATTTGTCATTGGAATCAGTTTAGTGCACTGATGTTCTTTTTTGATGCTCAGCATACATTATGGTGTCTCATGTTCTCATAGTTGTGCCGAACTTGCTCCAAGTTGTGAGTGTGATTTCGTGTTGTAAAATGAATCAATGATTGATCAAGATCCTTAGTAAGCGGGACTGGTGACCTGTGGTTTGGAATCTGTTTTAAAACAGCTGAGTTGTTCCTGCTGTATTGGTGATAAACTCCAGGAGGGAGTTGTGGGGAGTCTTGGGGCAGTTATTCAGAAGAATTGCCCTATGTTTGTGAGTCAATAAGCTACTTTCAGTCAGGTGGTTAGTACTCTGGATTGATAACCCCCAAAAAGGTGGGGAGAATTTTGTAGAGAACTCTTTTTGGTTTTTCTCTTGGGTGAAGTGTTTGGGGCTTTTTTTGGTGTTGCTTTTTTTTTTTTTTTGGTGTGGTTGTTTTGTATTTTGGTTTTTTTTTTGTGTGTTTTCCCTGCTCGGTGTGCTGGCAACTGTGAGATTCGTTACCCTTCTCCAGTGTATGGAGAATAGAGATCTGGCTTAGCACTGTGAATTGCACTGACTGAGCCAGGACCAGCTATGTAAAGTCATTGCTGTGAAGCAGAAAGGCTGCAGTAATTAGGGACTTGATCCAGGATTTGACAAGGTCAGTTATTTTTGGAATAAAACATTGAGGAATATTTTTAGGAAATAGGACCAAAATCATCTTTAAACCCAGATTCTTTGGGGCTGACTTTAAAGTTATGTTTGGTATGAATGGTTATTTTAGCTTTTTTTTTTGAAGTTTATAAAAGCTCAAATATCACCTCTTTTTAGCAGCTTGCATTTACTATATTCAGTCAAATAACTTCAGAAACCCCCAGGATTTGTTAGTTGATTTACCCAATTTGATACGATTTCAGTAGTGATTCATTTACTAATCTGTAACTAATAAGGTGCATGTTTTTTTAAGTAACAGTTTCCATTGCCTTAAAAATAAGGTACAAGTTTTCACCACTGTTTCTTTGCTGCTTATATATTTCAATTTATTTCATTCTGGAAAAGTTCTTCCCTTTTTGGGATTATCATGTATCTGTCATATTGGTGCTTAGGTGCTTCAAATGTCAGTGGCTTTTTGTTCTTCTTCATTTCAATGCTGTTCTTCACAGTTTAGTTACTTGCTGGAATTCACTGTATATGAAGTCCATTCTGTGTTTGCTTTTTTGGTGTTTGTGTGGGGTTTTTTTCTTTTTTTTTTGTTTGGAGAATGTCACATAATAGTGGAAGATTCAAGGACTGAGTTGTTTTTGAAACTTACCAAGGACCTCATCTAAATTGGAGCAGTTAGAAGTTAATCAAGACGTTACCACTTATATAATATGTTATTTAGAACTCAATTAAATTTGTTCTTAGATGAAAGAAACAGGACAAACCCTTATACTAAACTGGCATTTTTGAAACTCTGACTTAGTAATGTTGGGAACTCTATGATTTAGGCACATGACGACATCTTATCATCTTGAGATTTTAAGTTTGATGTCTTAGTAAATCCTACCCTGTATTCATCATTACGTCATTTTTGCTATGAACATAGTCTAAAAGTGCTCCCTTGACATGCATCCCTTCTGTTTTCACATGTGCACTATTCAATATGGAGATTTTGTATCCCAAAATGATAATTTCTTGCATTGGATCTCCTTTTCAGGCTCTTTGGGTTGCTTTTTTGGTTTTCTTGCAGCTAGTTTTGGTTTTGTTCTTGGCACAAACTTTTTGAGTAGAATTTCAAAATGACTGAAGTTGCGCAATTAAATATTCTTTAAGCAGTACATTCAGTGCCAGACTTGGAAACCCAGAATGTGTAAAGATATGAGCATCTATAAAAATGATACGAAGCACAGAGAATTCTTTTGTTGCATGTTTCAAGATGGGTATGCAATGAAATCATTGCCTTTAGAACGTAAACTTGCAAGCTCAGGCAAAGCAAGCAGCTGATATGCTTAAATATATTTCTGTGATTTTGTGGTTTTTTTTTTTTTTTTGGACGAAGGGTTTGTTGTCTCTTGTGGAATTCAGCTAGCTGTTTTTTCTCTGTAGTATTTTTAATTTTAGAAGTGATATTTGACAGGATCTTTGATATTTTTTTTTTGCTGTAGGGCTTTCTGTCTGGGCAGGACATGTATAAGATCACATATGTTTGGAGCTCCAATTGTTAATTGAAGCCATAAATGGTTATTTGTTTAGAAGATTTTATTTTTTATTTTTTTTAAAAAATGCTTAGGAGCAAGATACTGAGGAGCAAATAACTTTTTTCATCCCATTTATGTTCCTAAGTACCTTAAATTTGCTTTTCTTAAACAGGACTTACATAGCTTATGTTATAGAGGTACTAGTTGTTTCAAAAATGCTCCCTTCGTTCTCATATTCTGTAACTGGTGTGTTGAGGAGTTTAATTTCTGGCTTGACTTTAGGAAAAGTTGGCTGTTGTACTTGTATTCTGCTTTGAAAACATTTTGCTAACTGTTTTGGTTTGTTGTTGTTTAAACCTGCAACTCGTTCCACTCACCTGAAATACAGAAAGCTTCAGCTGTACCACCAAATCAACCGCATAACTGCATGTGCAAAAATAATTTTACCTACTGCTAATCTGTAGTGCCAGTAAGGGATGAAGCAAACCCCATGTAACTACCTTGTAATCCTCCATAGACATTCTAAATAAGAAACTGTGTTTAGTGCATGTCTTGGGCGTTGTAGTAACTCTTACATATTTGTAATTTGGTTAACTAAAGAATTGTCTAGGACATGAAAAATCACTTTGATTATAACAACCTTGCTTTAGCCTATAGGGAAGGACAGTTGTACATGGGTGAATTTAGGTTTTGGGATCTCCTCACCTCATGGAGGAAAGGTCTTTTTTGGTAGCCATCCTTACTGCAAAGTCATTGCCATTGATACCCTGACTTTTAGAGTGTGAATAGGTGCAGGAGAAATCTTGACTGCTTGAACAGCATTTTACATTTCCTTGGGGGAAAAGATGGTGAGTTAATGGAAGCATGAGTTCAAACCTTGATAGATCCTAGTTTCTTAAAACTCTGTTTTTTAAGGTCTTCTCCAAAAGATAAAATAATTTGAGATGGAATACTATTTTTTAGCTTCAAAAGAAAAGGAAGTGTGTGTGTCTGTAATATAGTTGAATGTTTATGACTGAGGCCTCTAAAAGGTAGGCAGTTGGCAGCAAAAAAGGGAGAAGTGGAATGATATTATGTGCTGTCCCTGGTGTCGGAAACCATGAACTAACTGTTGGATTAAATCATGAGATTAGGGTTCAGGGACTGATTACTTCTTATTTGTACTTACACAATAATTTAGGATTTTGTAGGTTCTAGGAAAGAAGTATATACCTGCTTCTATGTATTTTAAGATACTATATAAACAGAGCATACCTCGTGTTTATCTCGTTGTTACTCAATCACCTCATACAAGGGAGATAGATTTTATTAACTTGTGCCCCCTCTGCTGGCTAGTTTTCCAATTACAAAGTGAAAAGACAAGTTTACATAGGTGAGGTGTGCTATTTCGGCCAAACATCAATTTATAAAAGTCCCTTTATTAGGGTAAAACTACAACAAAACCCGTGTGAGTCCTGGTTTGTGAGAGTCAGTGGTGGTGTTGAGAGTTGGTGTTTTCATAGTACATAGTTACTGTCATGGGCTCAGTCAGGACTCCTTCAGCATTTGTCAAACCAGTTTCTTTCACTCATCCCTCAGCTGAAGAGATTTGGTGCTTTTACCCACCCTGTGTGTGTATATTGTTTCATATACAGAGGAACTAGATCTTTGGATCTATGGAGGACTACATACACTTCGAGCTTCTAAAACCTGCTACTATCATCTGCATTTCTGATAGGAGTTGTTTTCCCCTTAAGATGTAGAGCACTCTTCTTTTAGGTGTAGTAAGGGGCTCTCTCAAATTACCTTTAACACTTGATTAATTTACCTATGTTTTTCCTGAAACCTGTATTTTCTGCCTAGTATGAAGGGGAGATAGAGCATAAGACCTCCCATCTTGGATACTGCAGGGAGAACTAAAAGGTTTTAAGTGTTATGATAGAGAATATGTGTCCGTACTACAGATGTTTGTGGACTAGAGTTAGTAGTAAAAATCTTCCTGCTGTCCTGCAGCCGTTTCATAGAAACACTGGGCATTTTTTCTTTGTGGTAGTGTAATTCCTAGAATAGTGTTTCATTAGATTGTTTTGTAAGATTCGGATCTGTGAACGATTTGGTGTCTGTCTTTGCCATTAATCAGGCATCAAGGGAGATTTCTGGTTTATATTAACATTTCTTTTATGACTTGTGAACTTCATAACAGACTTCAAGACACATCCTGTGTAAAACTCAAACTGGTTAGTGTAGCTTTCATTGGACTTTCTTCTGAGGCTTCTGAAAGTGATCTGGAAATACATCCATGCTACAAATACCTGATCATCCACCAGTAAGACAGAATTGCTACCACTGCAAAACTACATTATCTATTTAATAATCAACAGCATCAAGAGAATATATCAAAATCTTACAGACAGCAAAACAGAGATGAGTTAGCAACTTGCTTTGTGCACAAAGTCTGGCTTGTCAGAGATCTTAATCCTGTACAGAATTCCAGTATGTTCTTCAGCTCTTACTCCTTCAGGCTGAAATCGCTGAAGTCTCTGACGCTTAAGTGGTTCCCATTCATGGGGTCAGTTCCTATTCTAAAACAGCCATAACAAATAGAAACAGCTTTGAAACTGTATTTATCATGCAGGTTCAGTCACTTGGATGACACCATGATACAGTTCAGAGGTGCTGTACTTTTCAGTCTGGACACAGAATCATGGAGCTCTTGTGGCATATCCTGTGAGAAGTCAGATTGATCAAAGCAAAATGTTATGGTAGAATCTGACTGCCCTTGCTCTTCACCCACCTCTCCCTCTGCGCGTGCCTCCCCCCCCCCCCCCCCCCCGGGTATTCTTGCTTGCATTCTGCTGGGTCACAGAGTTTAATAGTGTGTTTATGCTAAATATTAATTAAGTGATGTGCAGCATAACTTCATCTGGGAAAGCTTCCATTTAAAGACATTTTGCTTCTTATCAAGTAGTAGGAAAGAATTTACTAATCTACTGAAGTAGAAAGCACATTCATTCCTGAGTACTGTAGTGTGTACATATATGTGCATGATTACTGTGCATGTCTACATACATTTGAAAAAGTCTTAAAAGCAAAATAATTTTTTGGAAGAGTTATATTGCCAATTATGAATTCACTGAAATACTACTATGATGCCAGTGTATTCAGCTGTGTGGGTGGCTTGGGAAACAATTGTGTGAATGCATAAAATACAATTGATTCTATAGGTCTTCACAACTACATTGCTTGGTGCTGCAGGGATAATAGAAAATAGTCAAAGTTGCTGAAAATGCAAGTGGAACAAGTGAGAAGTTGCACAAGGTGCTACAGTTCTTATGTAGCATAGAGCAGCTGTTAAATACCTCTGTCTACTTGACTGATAGTGTTCTGCCTTGAGCAATGAAGGGGAAAGTCTCTAATAAATGTTAAATTAATGTTTTAGACATTTCATGATTTTGCTAAAGCATAACTAAACTGAAGTTCCTAAGATATGAAAAGCAAGTGGAAACTATGATGGATTTGGACCATCTGTTTCAGTTGGTTAAAATTCAAGCTCAGTGTTCTGGTATTTTTTTTTAGCTGTTATCAGTTTAAAGTAATAGCTTTAAAGCTAATAATTTTGCCATCATTTTGACTTCACATTTCATTTTAAACTATTGTTTTTGAACAATAGTTGCTCACAGATTCTCATGAGCATTTATGAGTATCTTGACCTTTTAAATTCTGAAAAACCTGATTGAATCGAAAAAACTGATAATGCTCTTCTGTATTTCCTGGTCAGATGACTAAATTTACTGGCAGGGCTGATACTTCTGAAAATAAAAAGGCTCTGCTGAGACAATGGAATGTATGATGGATGTGCAATACAACTTCTGTTAAATTTTGTGATTTAGTGAAATGAAATTATACCTTTTAGACATTTGATAGTGATCTGAAAATGTGTTTTTCCGAGTGATTAGTAGTGTGCTCTCGTAAAAAATATGTGCATTATTTCAGTTTACATTTATTTCCAACTTCTAGCCTTTCTTGGGCATGAAACTTTTGTACTACTAAATACTTCTTTTTATAGTAGTTGCTTGTTGAATGTGTCATTTTTAGTCTCTGACTTGGCCTTTTTTTGGTCATGTTTCTACCTCAGCTATTTCTTAAGTTTTTCAACACTTCTGACACTGAACTTTAATATTGAAATGTGTGCATTGAGATAACAATAGTCTTAAATCCATTTTCTCTTACTGCATGTATCATAGTGTATACTTGCATATCGAAAGGTCACAATAGCTCTTGAATTGCTTTACCTGTACACTCTGAAGAAGAGGAAGAAAAAATAATACTCCATTAATATATTAATCGGCCATACTGAAACTCGTTGCTAAGCTTACTTGCCTGTGAAAGTGAATTCTTCGTTCTGAGAGTCTTAACTAGACAATAATGTGTCTTGATAATTGGATACACTTCTGGCTGGGTCTGAGGGTCCCTCTCAGAACATCATGCAGGCTGGGGTGGGCTGGCGGTGCCTTTTACTGCCACCCCGTGTGAGTGGCGCAGAGCTCAGTGGTGCTCACAGCTCTCTCTTTCTTTTGTATTTGAGCACAGAACTACTTCAGCTGGAGACCGAATAAATGGCAACCGATGTAGCTGAGTTGCTTTGTGATTTGGAACAAATAGTTGTGAAGCTGTCAAATTGTTCAAAAGAATGTGTGTTGTGTAACAGATAAGTTAGTTTTAAGGCTTTGAATCTCTTGCTTGTTCCTTTTTAGCCTAGCAAGCTTGCAAGATTGATGCTGGTTTTTTTAAGTAACTTTCTTTCAAAAAGAGGTGTGTGGGGTTTTTTTTGTCTCCTTGGTGCATATCTGTCCTTGAAAACGCAGATTGCGGGTGAATGAAAAAACCCTCTTGACCATGTTGGACAGGATGATCAGCCATTAAAACCTTATGTGCTTCTTCCTTAGTGCTTTTTTTCACCACTGCTGCGAACTTTCAGAGGGAAAAGTGCATTATTGAAAAGAATTTGCAGTCAGATTACACTGGCAGCTATTTAGACTGAAAAGGGTACCAAATGAGGCAATTTGCCTACAATGACACAATTAGCTGAAGTCCCCATGACTGCTAGTTGCCACTGAATTTTCAGCTGGAAAAATAAGTAATGTTATTTAGGTTTTCCAAAATATGTTTGTAAGCAAATCTCTTTAAAAATAGGGGTTTAAAATGAAACTTGAAAGCAGTTTTTCAATTTACTGTAGCCTGAGTAGTACACTAGGACTTAAACTGCCACAGCTTAAATATAGCAGTTGAGTTGCCAGTGTCTAAAATGTTTATCCGCTATCAGGGGTTATAATCTGTCTGGAAACAGATAGCACAGAAGAACAGAAGTATCTTTGCTCCTATGCTTGTTAGAACAGGCCTATATAATGCTGGTTTAAATGACGAGTGATGCCCTTTTGTTTCCCAAGGTATTGGTACTGAGGCTGAGTTGATCTTTACCCTACTAACTTTAAGAACTCAGGGTTTCACACTTTCTATCTTTGACTTTCCTGTGTGGAAATGTAAGATGATACTAAAATTAGCTGCTGGATTATTTTTGATTTTGAAATGAACAAAACCTCATGGTGATTAGTTGGTTGTCAGAGTAAGTTGTAAACAGGGTTATTATTTACACCTTGGTATGCTGAGCTGATTTCCAGTGCATTTCGGCATACCTGTAAGCTGCCAAAGAGCTGATAATGTGTGCTCTGTCACTCACTGTTTCACCGCGTAACTGAAATAATTGAGCTGTGATGAATTAATTTCATATGCATTCACATATACATCCACAATGGTGCTCCTACGTATTTTGAAGAATACGATATTTCTAAGATGTGTAAATTCAGAGTGTTTTATTTTAATAGTATATTTTAATGGAAGAGTAATAGAAAATAATTTGATTAGATTGAAATAAAGTTCTAAAATGGTAATTGACAAAACTGCTGCAGTTTATGCTAAAAAATGGTGAGTGTAAGTCTTCTGGAATTTCATTTTGCCAAATTTACTAAAACATCTCTAAGTTTTTTGAGAGCTTATTTACATAAGAGGGCTGGAATTTTTTAGGAATACCTGGCAGTGCTGTTTTTGTATGCTTTCATGTAGCTAAGGTGAGGAGTAGGGTCAGAAGAGTCAATGGTTTTCTTTAAGAATTAATGACATGGAAATTTTTAGTCAAAAATAATAAACTTCAATAATAGACATTTCATCTGCAATTGTTCCTTGATATATCCTAATTATGTTTCTACTCCTTTAGGTGGAAGGGAGGTACTTGTTTCATGTTACTAAATTGCGTGGAGCTGTGAACCTCAGTGGAGCTAAGTGAACTCAGCTCTGTTCGCTTGTCTTCAAAAAATTCAGCAGTGAATTGTATACTCTGTGACTTGATTTCTTAAATTCTTTCTAGAAATGATAATATTTATAGCTCTATTGATGAGTTGATGAACTCAAGATTACTGTATTTTCACATATAGCTAGTGAAGAAGAGATTTCAAGGGGAAACCTTTCCCTTATTACTTAAACAGATGTGAGGCATTCTGCAACAGTGCACTGCTGGTGTTTCCACAGTTATCCTGTAGATGATACGGGTGGAAACATGAGTTACTTTGTCTTTGGAGTCTGAGATTCTCAAATCAGTTGTTACTCTGGCTACAAATGAATGTTATTCTGGTAAAAAGAGGTTTTTGCTTTTGTAAATTTGTTGCTATGTGAGGTGATTTTTGACATTGTATGTTGGAGATCATCTGTTGTGTAGGTAAAACACTTGTGAAATTATAAAAGATAAACTGAGGGTGAAGTTACTTCTCCCTCAGACATTTTTCGGGGGGTGGGGTGGGTGGGGGCTGAGCTTAGAATTTCTTGTTTCTTTCCTTAAAATTTCCTAATAATTCTCAGCCCAAAGTGTTTAAATTTAAGGCTTACATTTTAGATGGGTAAAATTGGTAAAGATTGTAGTTGAAGTACAAAAAAGTGCTTAAGATAATAAAGATATCTGGATAATAGGGGTTGTGAGAGACTAAATTTTTAATACTTATATTTCAAATTGGACTAGAATATTGACCTAAAGAGTATTGCCTATGACATTCTAAATCTAAAATTGTGTTGCTTTTATCAATTGACAATTTATTTTTACAATCATTTATTAGCAATAGTATTGAAGTATTTTTATGTTCAGTATTCATGAAAATAATATCCTCTTCCTCTAGTTAGAAACTCTGCTTTCAATATTATTTCAGTGCAATGTAATTAGCTTCCAGCTGAGATTTTGCAGTTGTGGTGAACTACTAGTTGGCAGAATAGCATGCCATAACTGTTCTTCAGAATTAAATAAGGCTAAATATTCTTAGGAAATTATTTTAATTAAAATTGAGTGTGTTTTGAGAGTCCTTAAATTCTTTTGAGTAATTGTTTAAATTGGATTAACTTTGCTTTCATGGGAGAGATTGATCTTCACTGTTTAATTTTATTTTTGCATGTTTTTTGTCTGTAGCAATGGTATGCTGTTTTAAAATAAAATTTTAGGATTTTACTAAGGTTTGAGAAAATATCGAGCAAATAACTTTCAAATTTTTCTGTTGGCATGTAGTAAATTGATCACTGGAAATGTGGTGTTGCCACTTTAAACTGGACACCCGTCAACAGACGTATTTCAAATTTTTAGGAGATATTTCTGTTCGAAGCACACAATTAGTAGATGATTTTTTTTATATTAAATGGGTTCTAAAAATGGATTTAAAAGGTCTTTTTCTTAACATCTATTAGTTCCCTCTCCGTATTTTTAAGAGTAATTTATAAGCATTCATAAGATAGTTTGTCTTTATAAGCAGAACTAGACTGTGGGTCTAGTTGTATTTTTCTTTATTGTTTTCTGAAGAAGAAAAATGAGGCCTTAAGCTTGCCAGTAGAAGGAGAGTAGGACCCACTAAACAAAAACTTGTGGCGACTTTTATCCAGTCTGTCTTTAACCCTAGCTAGAGTGGAAGGTGCTGCCTGGGCTTGGAGTTGACATGGGCACAGATTACTTTGGGATCCTCTTTTCAGGAGGGACAGAAGGCTCCTAGCATTCTGACAGTAGAAAAAAAGAAGTGCCAATAGCAAACCAAGTTTATTTTGTTACAGCTAAACTAGTTGAATGTCTTGGTGGGATCACAGAATGTCTTACCTTGTATATGTTTCTATCTTAAGTGATTCATATAGAAAGTTTATCTGTTTTTTCAGGTATTTGTTTCTGAAGTCTTGTGTGCATGGTTGAACCACCTTAGTCAAAATGTAACTGGTGCTATTCATGTCAGATTTTTCCTTAATACATAGAATATTAGTTCTTAACCTGGGGATCATGATCACAAGGTACTATGCAAACGCTTTAGTTGGTCACAGTAATTAAATCATGCATAAAGTCAGCTCTGGAATAGGGGGAATTGGAAGTATCTCTGGTTTGAAGAGAGAGTTGCGCCTCTAAGGAGCTGCTAGTTTGTCAAAATACTGCAGTACACGTTTTTCTTGAAGTCCTATGTTAACCATTTTTGCCATGGTTTTGTATGCATTTATTGAATACAGTTATATAAGTGTCCAGCTTTACATGGCCTTACTGCAAAAAGACTCAGAAATCCATAGCACTGTACTCCGTAGTACATGAGAATAAGTACCTCAGGCCTCATGGTTTTGTCGGTGGGTATCAGTGGCTGTTTAATGACTGAACAGAAGCTTATGAATTTGTTGCAGCATTTTAAATGAAATTGCCTTTTTTTTCCCTTAGGGACGAAATCCCTTTTTTCTGGAGCCAGCAATAATTATAACAGTTACTGATGGAAGTAAATTAACTACTACCAGTGGGATACAGGAAGAGGTAAGATCTGACCTCTCTTTACTGATGTGTACTCAACGTTGTGGTAGAATACTGTTTACAGTAGGAGCATAAATGACTCCTCAAAGTATGCTCATTAATAGCTTAAACTTGTGTGTGTTTTTCGTTTAATTTGAGGTAATTTTATGCAATAGTACGACAAAAATCTTGAATAGCTCTTTTTCCTTATCAGATGTGACAGAAGCATGTAGTACAACTATCAGCCTGTTTAGTAGACTCAGTTTGCTATTTCTGTCCGGGGAGTTCATGGCTTTTCAAATATGTTAGCAGAGGAAATTGGTTTCTGTAAAGCATGTGTGTCTTTAACTGGTATGGATGTAGGTTCTTTATGTATAGACCCAAATTAATGTAGTGATTTCCCAAAGGATGTGGCCACTAGGGAGTATGTGAAATATGTACTTCTTTCACACTGGGCTCTTACAGCGATTACAATCAAATCGGTTGTGTCCCTATAATCCAAGATAAGAGCTGAAGAAACGTATTTCAAATTAAATCTGTAGAGCGATTTAAAAAACCCAGATCTTAATATACTGGAGTACCTGCTGAGACATCTGGCAAACTCAGACCTATAGAAAATGCTGAGGCACTGAGCTGTTTTAACTTACTGGCTGTTTTGATTTTTTTTTTTTTTTTTCTTAAAAAGATGGAAGAGGTCATTAAGGATAGGGTTGGTCCTTACTATCATAGAATCATAGAATCGTCTAGGTTGGAAGAGACCCTTGGGGTCATCGAGTCCAAACATCTACCCTACTCTACAAAGTTCTCCCCTATACCATATCCCCAACACCACATCTAAACATCTCTTAAACACATCCAGGGATGGTGACTCAACCACCTTCCTGGGCAGCCTATTCCAATGCCCGACCACTCTTTCTGTGAAAAATTCTTTCCTAATGTTCAGTCTGAACCTACCCTGTTGGAGCTTGAAGCCGTTCCCTCTCGTTCTGTCATTAGTTACCTGTGAGAAGAGACCAGCACCAACCTCTCTACAGTGTCCTTTCAAGTAGTTGTAGAGAGTGATGAGGTCTCCCCTCAGCCTCCTCTTGCTCATACTAAACAGTCCCAGCTCCTTCAACTGCTCTTCATGTGATTTGTTTTCCAGGCCCTTCACCAGCTTTGTTGCCCTCCTCTGCACTCGCTCCAGCACCTCGATATCTCTCTGGTATTGAGGTGCCCAAAACTGGACACAATACTCGAGGTGTGGCCTCACCAGTGCTGAGTACAGGGGCATAATCACCTCCCTACTTCTGCTGGTCACGCTATTTCTAATACAAGCCAGGATGCCGTTGGCTTTCTTGGCCACCTGGGCACACTGCTGGCTCATATTCAGCCGCTTGTCAATTAGAACCCCCAGGTCTCTTTCTTCCAGGCAGCTTTCCAGCCACATTTCCCCAAGCCTGTAGTGCTGCTTGGGGCTATTGTGGCCCAAGTGCAGAACCTGGCACTTGCCCTTGTTGAAACTCATACCATTGATTTTGGCCCAATGATCCAATCTATCTAAGTCTCTTTGTAGAGCTTCCCTATCCTCCTGGGAATCAACACTCCTGCTTAGCTTGGTGTCATCTGTGAACTTGCTGATGATACACCCTATGTCCTTGTCAAGATCATCAATAAAGACATTAAACAGAAATGGTCCTAACACTGAGCCCTGAGGCGCACCACTTGTGACCGGCCGCCAGCTGGATTTAAATCCATTGAGCACCACTCTTTGGGACCTTCCAGTCAGCCATTGCTTGACCCAGCGGCTCATATGCTCATCCAGGCCGTGTGAAGCCAGTTTTTCCACAAGAATTGTATGGGGGACAGTATCGAATGCTTTTCGAAAGTCCAGGTATACAATATCAACAGCCTTTCCCTCGTCCAATAATCTGGTTATCTTGTCATAGAAGGAGATCAGGTTCATCTGGCAGGACATGCCTTCTATAAACCCATGCTGACTAGGCCTGATCCCCTGGTTGCCCATTATGTGGGTTTTGATGGCACTCAAGATGACCTGCTCCATGACCTTCCCTGGTATCGAGGTTAGACTGACAGGTCTATAGTTTCCCGGATCCTCCTTTTTGCCTTTCTTGTAGATGGGTGTTACATTTGCCACCCTCCAGTCCATTGGGACCTCCCCAGTTAGCCATGACTTCCTGTAAATGATGGAAAGCGGTTTGGTGAGCACGTCTGCCAACTCTTTCAGCACTCTAGGGTGTAGCCCATCTGGTCCCATAGACTTGTGTGCATCCAAATGGCATAGCAGGTCACTGATCTCTTCCTCTTTAATCGTGATGCTCCCATTCTGCTTCCCCTCCCTGTCTCCTAGCTCATGAGTCTGGGTGTCCAGAGAACAGCTAGTTCCACTGCTAAAGACTGATGTGAAGTAGGTGTTGAGCACCTCAGCCTTTTCCTCATCCTTTGTGACTAAGTGCCCATTCCATCCAGTAGTAAAAAAAAAACAAACAAAAAAAAACCAAACAAACAACAAAAAAAAGTCCTGTTTTCAGGGAAAAGGTTAATATCCAAAGGTCTGTCCTAAACCTGTCCTTAAGGGGAAGATTCAGGCTTTTCCATATGATACACCACACTTGACTATACAAAGTTGTCGTACATTGCTGTTCATTAGTTACTCCAATTTCTCCTAATACACTATGATATCACATTCTTATGGCACTCACAGAAGTTGTTTGAATGGAAAGTGGTATTTGAGTGTTTTTGTAATGTATCTGACTGTAGAGGAAGAAAGCCGAATGACCTGATAATCCTATGTGGGCTACTAACAAACAGCCATAGCCAGTAATGGAAAAGGAATGCCTGGATCCGTGATATCAAGTAGATTGTCTGTATAAAACCTCATTTTCATCATATTTTTTTACCCAATAAGCTCTTTTCAGCTTAATCCAGTGATTGATTGGGTGTGGTCCAAAATACTGAGTAGAATAGCAGCCTCATATTTATAGTGATTGTCAGTGAGCGAGTGTTAATTAGACAGAGGGTAGTGTGGCACTTTTAGAGCCTTCTACAACATTTAGTGCTATTAGCAGCAGAATACTGTTTTGTTTTTTTTAAGAGCTAATTGGGTAATCACTTAGCTGTGAAAGTCCTTTCTTGAGGACAAGCAACTTCTCTGCTGTCAGATGACTGGCTTGTAAAATCTGACATTGACATCCTGGAGTGAGGGACACCAAGATGCTCATGGTGTGAAGAAAACGACATGTAGGTGGAGGCTGAGAACTGGGTTTGTTCAGCCTTTAGAAGAGAAGCCTGTGGGGGATGTTTTACCACCATCTGCAGCAGCTTAATGGGGGAGGGAGCCTGGCTTTCCTTGGAGGTGCGCGGGGCTGACATGAGAGGCAGCAGCTGCAAATTGTACCTTGGGAATTTCTGATTGGATATCAAGAAAAAAATGTTAATTGTGTGGGTGACTGAGCACTGACATAGGCTGTCCAGTGGTTGTGAGATCTCCGTTATTGGAGGTGCTCAAAACTGAGGTGGACAAGGTCCCGAGCATTCAGAAGGCTCTGGACTATATAACCTTCACATGTCCCTTCTAATGTACACAGTTCTATGATTCTTTGTTCCTTTCATCTTGTTTATTTATCCAAAATTATTTAGGTAAGAAAGCTCTACTGGCTGTCATGAGCAGTTTTTCTTTCAGCAAGAGTCAGGACTTTTTATAACTAGAAAGTTTTTTGTGTTCCTTTTCCTTCAAATGTGAGTACAGCTTTTTCACCTTAGTCTTCAAAATGTCTTCTAAGACATTTTATGGTCAAGCAACCAGTTGGTCACAGATTCACACCTTTAAATTGTTGTAACTGATGTTGAGAAAATGGGTTTTCTGGTGGCTGCTTTAATCTACTGAATTTAAGCTTGGTATGTGAGCAGTGCTGACAGATAACTACACGCTACGCTCAGAGTTTTAGTGTCATGATCATGACATTGGGCCAGATTTCACACATAATGCGATGATTGTTAAACTACATTCTAGAGATTCAGAATCTGCTCCACTAATGTTAGTGAACTAATGATTTCTTGGTAAATGATCAAATTGCCTTCCAGAGGAACTGAAAGTGACAATTGCTTTTACTTCCTGCAAGACAAAATGCAAGTTTGAGTGGTCTTCCATATGTATTTAAAGGACATGTATTTCACATTCAGCAGTGGATGTGATTTTTTTTTTTTTTTTTCCCTCTTTTGCTGTAGCTGTACCAGTAGGAAAATCCTTAACGCTATCAAAGAGCAGGGGAACAAAGTATCCAAGGGTGCTTCTGTCTTTCAGGGATGATCTTTGCTTTTGTCAACATGTGACCTATTGATTACAATTTTTCTTAGTGTAGCTTGAGTGTCCTTTACGTTTGTGTCTCAAGTTGGGCATGCAGAAAGGAAGCAGAATTAATACAGTAATACCACCCTGAGGATAAGGAAGTTTGTTGTTGCTCTTCTGTTGAATAGCAAAACTTTTCAGTCACTTTGAAATGTCTCTTCTGTTCTTTGGGTTTGACTTTGGAGATACTTTTCAGAGTTGGTGTTGGAAGTGATCATAGGCCACTGGCCGTGACAACAGTGTTTTTACTTCCTGTGTAAACTTGTTATCATGGGCTAAGGCAGTATATTTTTAGTTCTTTTAAAACTTACATACAAGAGAACGGACAGTTTTCGGAAAGCCTGTGAAGCCAGCATGGAACCTTGAGGCAAGTTTTCTCAAAATTTTCATTTTTACCAATGAAATCAGCTTTATCACTATGAGAACACTGCCATTTGCCCTAGTGTGAAGCAGTTAAGCTTAAACCCTGTTCCAGAGCTCTTGCTGAATTCTTCGGATGTCCACTTCCTTTGTGGAATTTAATATGGGTTTTGCAGTTAAAGAGCCTTACCCATTCAGCGCTACCTTGTCTCTGATGTATGTGGTTCCTCAGATTGAAGACAGAAATGATGCAGTCTATGCAATTATAATCTCCACCAGCACAAGTTAGTAGGATTTTCAGTCCTGTTCCTTCTGGCACTGATTTTTAACGCACCAGTACCAGTGTACTAGGGAATACCAGCATCAGTTCTAAAATCAGCATGGCATACTAACCAAATTCTTCCCTGGATTCACTTGTCCCAGGCATAACTTTAGGGAAGGGATCAGCTCATACTGTTGAAATATCCTCCTTAATTATTGGTCTCATGCTATGGATTCTTCTTGGGGTGGCTTTCACTTCTGGCCTGATCCCTGAAATTTGGTCTTAGCCCTTTCCTGATCTTTCCTTTAAGAACTCTTTAATTGCTTGAGGGTATTTCTCTTATTCCTCTTTATATTACGAAATAAAATATCATACTTCTCCAGTTTTGCAGCTGCTGGCCTATCTTCCCTTTTCTTCTGTCTACATACCCTTTGTTTTAAGAGGAAGCGTTGAACTCCTGTTTGCAAGACTGAAACAAGGTTATTGACCAGTTGATACATTCTGATGAATGATTATGCAAGCAAAAAGCATGAGCAATGGTGCTTGGCTTCTGTGTGTTGCCATTCTTCCTCTCTTCCAGTTGTAAGAGACTCTTACCAGAGGAATCAGTGATTTTTTTTGGCTTCTTACCCCAGAATTTTTGGCATTGTCACATTGATTGCTCCCAGGGCTGATAATCTTGCATCCCTGCTGTGATAACTAACAAGTGGCAAGGTCCTGCTTACTTTCAAAAGTACTCAGGAACTATAAATGGTATTTTTAATCGTAGTTCCTCCAGCTAAAAATTTTGATTTCCAAACAAACTCTGCAATAAACGTGTCAGATCTCACTAGATGTGTATTCCCATGCTTCCTTGTCCATGTTATTCCTGTTCGCTGCAATCCTGGCAACTGCTGCTTTTAGCACTGAGCCCCAGAGCTCTTGGTGTGGAAATCCTGTGTAACTACCCACCTCAGTGTGCACTTGCTCATGGTTAATACTGGTGTCAGAATGGCCAAGTATATTATGTTGTTGACATGATGTGCCAGTTCACGTGTTGTTTCTCTGTGATCTTACTCCCAATGAAAAGAGCAACTTGTGACTTTCTGTGTCTGCATTATAACTGCAAACGATTGGATGAAAAAAGATAGGAAAACGTAATGCTGTTAACTCTAAGGACAGTTTCTCAGTCTATCAAGGGCTTGTCTTCTCAGTTGGGCTTGAATCTTACTGCTTATCCTTAGTCCTTCAGTCCTCTGAGGGTGAAATGCTGCATTTAGTTAGAATGTTAGATGAGCCTTGTCCTTTCATGGGTAACAGAAAAGCCTGCAAGGAAGGTTTCTTCCAGATGGCTTATCTTTTTTTTCAGATACAAAAGACAAAGAAGTTGGCTGTCTCTGTATGGATATTTTTGAGTACCTAATCGTGTAAAAACATTTTATGAAATTTCCCAACATGGAGCTGCCTGTAATTACCTGGGTACAAAAGCTTGAGCAGTGTTTGTGCTGCCATTGTAATGTATGAGCCTGTCTGTGCAGTCATTGCCAGAAGAGCATTGCACTGTTTCACCAACTATCACGCCACTGCAGAGTTCTCCAATGCTGATCTAGCTTTTATTCAGCATGGGATCTCTAGGATCTTCTGATGACTTTTTGAGGATTTTAGACTGTGCTGCTGCTTATGATTGCGTAAATGTATGTAGAAACAAGGACTCGAAATGGGCAAAAGACTTGCTCACCAATACCAGGGTTCTTGATGATCTCTTCAGTAACAGGTTGTCCTCCAACCCCTCTCCATTCTTGAACATTTTAGTGGATTTGAAGGCAGGGAAGGGCAGCATAAAGGCACACACTGCTATCTTATTGTAGCATTATGGCATTTGGGAATGGTAGGGTTTGTGTGTGCTCCTACAAACTAGTGTTAAGACGAAATGGCTGTTTTTTAGTACTAAGCTGGGAGGACATTCGTGTGTGATGATATATAGACAACATGTTGAAGACCATTGCTGGTAAATAACTTCCCTTTAAATTGTTCAGTCTATCTTTTTCTCAACAACCAATATGAAGGACAAAGAGGAAAAGATGTACATGCCTTCATATTGAAATATGCATGGGGAAAGAGAAACGAAATGCAAGGTGAACATTTCTAGGCCCATTTTATTTTCTGCTAGGTATGCAGTTGCTATAGTAATACAATACCGGTTAAAAAAAAAAAAAACTCGAGGTGAGAAGACCAAGTTATTAATGTCTATGGAGAATGAGGCCTGGTTTGAATCTGTAACTTCTCTGGTAACATGAATGTTGAATTTACTGGAATTAAACCGTGAGGAAAAAGAGTAAGAACATTTGACTTGATGCTGGTGGCTTTGCGTGTTGTCTTACAGTTTGAGAACACTTCTGATGGTAATATGTACATAATGCAATGGCCTGCAAACAGGTACTGTTTGGTTTTGGGGTTCTCTCAA
This sequence comes from Numenius arquata, assembly GCF_964106895.1. Classification (NCBI taxonomy): domain Eukaryota; kingdom Metazoa; phylum Chordata; class Aves; order Charadriiformes; family Scolopacidae; genus Numenius; species Numenius arquata. The sequence goes on along the minus strand of NC_133576.1, from coordinate 111,871,300 downwards.
TACAACCAGCTGAGCCAAAGAAAGGTTTTGTAGTTTGAGATAAGCTGAACTCAGGATAGTGTTGGTGCAGTGTCTGATGGGATACTTATATATAAATATATATATTAAAATTATGTATATGTGCTGCCTGAAGAAAAACAGTGCTGTTACATAGGTATGTTTTGCAGATAAATTCTACTCTTCCGAGCTAGTAAATCTTCTGTTCAGTCAGATCCGAGTTGTAAAGTTTGGTGAATGGCATTCCTTAATAATAGCCCCAAGTGAAGACAATGTTGTGCTTGCAACTGAGTCCTCTTACAGACTTTTAACTGAATATCCTTTGTCAGGCAGGCATTGCTGGCTCTTTGTGTGAAAAGAGGAAAGACATGCATGTGAATTAGTAATAAACCAGGTACAGAGCTGAGTGCTCTTTGACGAGTTTCACATGAAAATAGTGCTCTTCTCACATGTGCTCTCTGCTTGCATTGGTAAAAGCGAAAACTCAGGAGGAAGCATCAAGTGCACTGAAAAGTCCAAAGCGTTCTGATTCTTGCTCTCATGTTACGAGAGTGAGTTTGTCGTGTTTACTGTGGGTTTATTGGGTTTACTGTGTCCAGTTATGGCCTCCCCAGTTCAAGAAGGACAGGGAACTACTGGAGAGAGTCCAGCAGAGGGCTCTACGAAGATGACCAAGGGGCTGGAGCAGCTCTCTTATAAGGAAGGGCTGAGAGACCTGGGTCTGTTTAGCCTGGAGAAGAGAAGACTGAGAGGGGACCTCATCAGTGCTTATAAATATGTAAATATGTCAAGAGGATGGGGGGCAGACTCTTCTCAGTGGTGCCCAGGGACAGGACAAGGGGCAGTGGACACAAGCTGGAACACAAGAAGTTCTGTCTCAACATGAGGAGGAACTTCTTTACTTTGAGGGTGACGGAGCACTGGAACAGGCTGCCCAGAGAGGTGGTGGAGTCTCCTTCTCTTGAGATATTCAAAACCCGCCTGGATACGTTCCTGTCCAGCCTGCTCTAGGTGGACCTGCTTTGGCAGGGGGGGTTGGACTAGGTGATCTCCAAAGGTCCCTTCCCTTCCTACAATTCTGTGATTCTGTGTTTGTTCCTGGCTTTGAGATTGTATCAATAAATTGATTATTTTTCAAACACGAAGACATGTATTTTCCCAATATGAGGCACTTCCAATTATGTAAATAGAAATAGCTGAGGTTTCCAGTTTGGAAGTTAGATTTAGTGCTTTCAAGTTCATATCTTAAAAACAAGGAAATAAAAAACCTGTTTCAACGGCTTGTGGCGAACTCCTAAACCTAATCGCTATGAACTAAACATCCAAGCCAAATTGTTGTGGGTGCTTTTGTGGACTTGCATCAAATTTAGGAAACTACTAGCCTGTTCCATTGCTAACATGGAGTTGAGATTGAGATTTGGGTTTTTTTGACTGCTGCATGAGAAGGAAAGTGTTTGAGAAAGCGTTGAGTTTGCTTCAGCTTTTGGGCTTAACCCTTGAATTTGGCCAAGTAGTGAAACTGTTTCCACCACTTGAGTCATTGTTTTGGGGACTTTTTTTTTCCCCTTTATGGCTGCAGTACTCCAGATGAAATGAGAATTTTGCTTATGCTGACAGTCAGGGATCTATCAAATTTTCTGAAATTTGTAATTACTTGTTATAAGTTTAGTCTATCTGTTCAGGGCGTCTGTGGTTGAATGTTTTGATAAGCTTTCTTTTTCCCCCTCAGATCTATGTGTTGAGGTATCTGGATGCAAAAAGAGAGGCGAGAGTCATCTGAATGCCTTGTGCTAAAGCACTGAGGTTTTTTTTTTTATTATTTTTTTCCTTTGTTTCAGTTAACTAGTTAAAAAACTACCGCTAACCCTGGGAATTGTAGATGTTCTATTAGTCTCTCTGGCAGTTGCTTTTAGTGGTTAATAAATAATACCCTGAGCATTGCTGTATCTTTAGTGCAGCATGCTTGAAGCCTGAAATTTGAATCTCTTTATCTTTTCTGGGAATTAAAGCAAGAAGAAAATGTTCCTATATATTGTACGTCCCTGGATGGCATCTTCAGTATTCTGAAGTAAGACTTCTGTGTAGCTCTTTGCAGACAGAGGCAACACAATGGCACATAGCAAGCAATTCTTCCTTGTATGGGTAACTCTGGCTATTGTTATCTATTACCTAAGAGTGAGACCTCATTTTGCATTTCAGTATTGATTTTAATCTTAATCTCTGTTTTTCCACGTAAAGCACAGTTTAGTTGTGGGATATACCCACGTTATGTGAAATCTCTGCCTTCTGATTCTATACCATAACTACCACATTAGTTCACTTTTTGAAGCTGAGTTATTTGGAGTAGGTGATCCTGGCAGCTAGATATTTTTGAGCAACTATACCCAAGTTACGTTTCTTCTGCAGGAGTCTTAGATTAACATTACCTTTTCATTCAGCTGCGCTTTTTATTTTGAAGAATTGAGGAAAAGACTGAACTGAGAATGGGCCTGTTCTACAGAAAATTGTTTAAACAAAAGAACGCTGCAGTGAAGCAGTTCTTACTGCTGAAATTCTAAAGAAAAGATTCTATTGATTCTGAAGTTTAGATCGGTTTTTAAAAGTGGTTGTTCCCACTTGGTTTGTAACTCTCAACTTTGTGTGTCATGTTGCCTTGAAATGTTTGAAGCATTGATTAATTGATGGGTGTTTTGCTTGTAATGTACAGTACCTGAATCAACTTATAAATATCTGTGGAAAGTTTGTAAGTGTGTGAATTCACTCTGTACGTGTTATATAGAGTGAATTGCCATCACTATGTAAGGTGATTTTTTTTGTTTTTTTAAAGTAGTATATTCAGAGATTTAAATTCCTTTTCAGCTTCATTTACCTCTCAATTCCCCTCTACCTGGAAGTGAGTTGACTAAGGAACCCTTTCGATGGGATCAGAGGTTATTTGCTTTGGTTCTCCGTTTGCCTGGTATTACAGCACCGGAATCAGAGCAGATGACAGGGGTACCGGTGGATGACTCTGCAATCACACCTATGTGCGAAGTCACAGGAGGTGAGTGCCCTGGTTTCCTTTGACAAGTGAATACTTTTGAAAATTAATTCTATTTAGCTCTACTAATCATGTACATGTCATGCAATAAGTATTGTCTTGGAAGAATGAGAATCTACTTTCTTCAGCATTTTTTTTAGAAGAAAAAACTTACTTTTTTCTAGTGCACCTTGGTATTGCAATTAGAAATTCTAAGAATTGAGTCTGTTCTGCGGTAGTTTTGCTAAATCCCTGTTATCTAAACAAGCGAAAAGTGAAGGAATGCAGAATGCAATGCGGAATTTCTGCAATGCAGGATGCATAATTATTCTGCAAAATTGATACTTTTCTCTCCATCATAACTTGTATTCTTAGTGTCTTAGAAATTATATTCCAGATCAAACTCTGGCATTAATTTTATGATTTGTGTATAAAAGTTTTTGATTACATCGCATACTAAAGACATAGTGATTCTTCTGACACATCAGAGGGGATGCGTTAGAGAGCAAACAAAGGGATTTAAAAAGCATTCCAAAAGGATTTCTTTGCACTGCTTTCTGACTGTCATTTAGGCTGTACTAACAGTACTTTGACTGAAATCCATGGACAGTTAAGTGTTGATGTCTGTCACAAGGGGGAGCCCATTTTCCATGTATGCAACCAAGAATTTGAGTTAAAGTCATTAAGGGGCTAAAACCCAAACATTTCCGATGAGGTGCCCATAACACTGTCACTGCGTCACTAGGCTGCTTTGCTGCTTAAACAAAGAGGGAGTGTTCGGGAGAAGCTTTAAATCAGAGATCCATACATAAATCAATGTGTGTGGTGGGTGAAGAGTTTTAAATGATCCAAGTTAAAATAAGGGCAGAAACACTGAACAACCTTAACCTTGGCTGTTTTGTTCTAGGTCGATCATATTGTGTGTGCTCTCCAAGAATGCTGAATCAGTGTCTTGAGTCATTGGTGCAAAAAGTGCAAAGTGGAGTGGTAATAAATTTTGAAAAAGCTGGACCGGATCCCTCACCGATTGATGGTACGTGGAATTTTTTACAGTGTTATCAAATGGCAGGGATGACTGTCAATATAGTTTAGTGAACTTAATGTAATAGTTGCCAAAACAAATGGAAAACTGTTGCAATTTAAAACATTGCTACAAAAAGGACCTGCTACGTGTCTGAAATTCTGTTGTACTGTTTGAAATTAACTGCCTATAGCTGCTAGACACTATGTAAAACCTCTACATTTGGTCATATTACTCAGTCTTAAATGCAGTTATTCATGTCAAGCATAGTTGAGTGGGTTCATGAGTTTTAAGCAGTAGTTTTCAACTGACTAGAAATGTAAATAGTTTGATATTGAAATACTGTGGGTTTATACGCTTATTCTTTTTTGTTTAATATAGTAAAGTGGCTGTATTAAGAGTTCAAATAGCAAATACGACTGCAGCCATAACTTCTTGTTCTAAATGGCTTAGCTAGGTCCCTCTTAGGATGTTACTGGGAAGTGTTTGTGGTTTGTTTTTTTTTTTTTTAATCCTGCTTTGCTGCAATAAAAAGTCCAGCAGTATTAATTGTGTGTATCAATTCTTTTTATGCATGGAGATATGAAGGTTGTCTGTTAATAACAATGGGAGGAGAAAGAAACGGAATGTTATGAAGGGCTCCAGATAATTGGCTTTCTCAGCTCTGATCCTATAAACATTCAATGCTTATTTGGTTTTTCATAGTTTGGGGGTTTTTGCAGAAATGCTTACTGACAACTATCTGCTATTCTTAGAAATAGTATTAACTGCAAGAAGAGCTTCCCTGGGGGTATAGTTCTTAAATTCTTCACAGAAATTGTTTAATATTCTTTGAGTTTTAACACTATTTTCGCTCATAAAGCTTTGGGGTTTTTTTGTTTGGTTGTTTTTTTTGGTTTTTTTCTGTAGATGGGCAGGTGGATATATCTAGACCCTTTGGACCGCAACCTTGGCACAGCTGTCACAAACTTATTTACGTCAGACCAAATCCTAAAACTGGGGTTCCTATAGGCCATTGGCCTGTTCCTGAATCCTTTTGGCCAGATCAGAATTCTCCAACGCTGGTACGTACTGAAGTTAGTTAAAGCAAGGGGTTTGTGTGTGAGGGAATATTGTAGGATTTCCTATTCACTTTTTTTTTAAAATCTTGAGTTAACGTACTTCACTGCAGCAGCTGTAACAGCAGTGTGACACAAGAGTGAAAGACACGTATAAACCCCTGCTGCAGTTATCCTGGAAAAATTACTGATGAGCAAATAATACTATGTGGTCTGCTTTTTAGTAACTTTGAAACTGCCTGTAACCAATTTATTTGTCGACCCAGTACATGCACATAGTGTTTCTGTTTGAGTGCTGTTAAGGTATCAAACCAGAAGTAAGGTGACATTTCGATAGTAGCCTATCAAATTCTATTGCCTTGCAGATGGTATGAATAGAAGATAGTATAATCTTCCCAATTTTTAATCCTTGTGATAGTTATGTCTTCATTCTAGCATTCTGTAATTTCATCTGCTGTTTTGCAGTGTAGCCATATCATCAATTTATCCCAAGTAGAGACACTCACCTTGCCTTTTTAAATACTACCCACAGAATTAATTTTATTCTTTTTTTTATAAAAGAATGTATGCCACTGCCTTTTATTTGGTCTGAGAACTAATCATTAGTATAGTATAATGTGTTTTTTTATTTCTGCTAATCTTTGAAAATCATTAAAGTGGAAACAATGCCATTGTATAATTTTTCTCTACATTTCATGACGTTTTATATTGAATTTGGGGATTGTTTTGATCTGAAACTAGTGTGCTGACTAGCAAACTCATTGAACTTCTCATAAGTTTTATCTCATTTATTTGAAAAATATATAAAGTCCTTTGAAATACAGGTTATTGAGGAGTGATACAAGTATAAAATTTTAGCCATATTTACTGTTTCCATATTGCGGGCTTCTGTGGCCACATTCTTTGAAGGACGTGGGTGCCCTTTTGAACTACAAAGCAAGCTAGCATATATGAATGAAAGTAAATCTTATATAGTCTTTTAAAAACCAAAACATTGTGTACTGGATATTAAAAAGCTTCGCTGTAGGAGAACTGTCTGGTGTACTCCTTTTAATCGCTAACAATGGCATATCTGCCTCCATTCACTGTATAGAGTCAGTACACTTTGTCTGCTACTGCAGATCTTGATTGAGATTGCTGAAATAGATCTTGCCAAGTGAAGAGCTGTTGAACTAAATCTGCTAAAAACGTGAGGTTGACTTAGCCAAATGGTGAGAAGATGAGAAAAAATTCTTCTCTGGGTTGTAGCATGTATAGCTCTCATAACTGCATAAAGCACTGGGTTATTGCATGTGCAGCTAAATTCCTGAATTGGAATTCCACATTGAACCTTCCTTATGCAACGCTGGGGACCTAAGTTTGCTGATAGTGTTTCAAGACTTGTATTTCCTTACTGTTCTCAAAATATACTGTTAAAACGTAGCATATGTTGTAACTCTTGTTTACTGCAGAGTCCATAGTTAAGATATTTTTCTTTTCCTCCCTGTTACCTGGTCCACAGTGGAGCTGTCTCAAACAGTCCTACCCCAACAACTGTTTCGTGTACTGTAGGTAATGATACTATCAAAGCTTTCTTAAATGTGTATGGAAGTCTGCTAATAATTATGTTGGCAGATCAACATGTAAATGGCTGCTCTTGCTGCTCTGAGGTAAAATTAGTTCTACTGTCCAGTCAAGGGTTATTGGACTTCTCAAGTCTTAGCATTCAACTTTTTTTGCAGCCTTTTTATTCCTAGTATAACTGCTTCATGGCTTGGTCAGAAGCTCCGCAACAATTATTTATTGGAGGCATCTTCTTTGAAGAGAATTGCAGTTTCTGCAGTTGCTTGGGCCTCCTGTTTTGTGTGCACTTGGACAGTACACCTTCCTCAGAGTGGAGACACTCAAGGCAAGACCAGCTCTGTGGGCAGATAACATTTGGATGGCTCATCCTAAAAGGAAGAGGCTAGAGCTTATAGACATAGAAAAATTACTTTCAAGGTGAGGTGGTAGGAAGATCCAAGAAACTCTGTGTTTCCCTAGTTGATCTGATGTATTTATTAGTTACCTTCTTGTAAAGAGAGTAAATGGAATGAGGCTTCCCAATTGAGCTCTTTCCCAGATTCTAGTGGCCCTGGAGCAGGTTTAGGGTAAGTATAACAGCTTACGTTCCTCTCCTGAAAACCCTTCAGTGGAAGGCACACAGCTCCAATTTTCATCACACACAAAAAATCAGCTTTCCCTTTCAGCAAAAGAGATTTCAAGTATATTGTTAACTTATACTTGAAACTCAAGGCACAAAGGCCTTTTCCCTGTGATTAACAAAAAGATTAAAATCCAAACACTTAAATTGCTTGAATTTAAATATTTTTTCACGGGTCTAGTTAAAATACAAATTCTTCTGAAGCTTCGGTTGTGTTTTGTTTTTTTTTTTTTTAATTCATGCTGCTCTTGGTCATTATAATTCAGTTTGAATTTTGTAACCATTACATTTGCCAAGAAGGAAGAGTGCTGGAGAAAGTCAGCAAATGCAGAAGTACAGCGCCTGCTTCTGTGGGGAATAAAAATGTTCATGCCCCAGAGTAGCGTTGAAGGGTTGTGGTGTGTTTTTTTTTTGGTTTTTTTTTTTTTTTGGTCTTCACTGGGATTTACTTCCATTTGTAGAGTTTTTGTGTATATGCAAGAAGTTTTACTTGCATACTGTTCTAGACTAATTAGGTAAAATAATTGGCATTTATTAAGAAAATAAGATTTCTTCAGATTTTAAGATGGTGCTAACATCAAAAATTAATTGCTTAGGACTCATTAATGATAAATATAATCCTGTATTGAATAGGCTCCTTAAATATGTCTGTTTTCAAAGAATCTGTATTACTTTAGTTGTCATAGCACAATTGCATTTTAATTGTTGCGCAGATTAACTAACAGTGGAATGCTTGTGTTTAGCCACCTCGCACATCTCATCCTGTGGTGAAATTCTCCTGTACTGACTGTGAACCAATGGTCATTGACAAACTGCCTTTTGATAAATATGAATTAGAACCTTCACCACTGACCCAGTTTATCCTGGAGAGAAAATCCCCTCAGACCTGCTGGCAGGCAAGTAGACTGCACACTGAACTGAGGTTATTTATAGAATGCTGTTTTTCAAAGACTTTATTCTATAACAAAAATAAGATGTAAAATTTCAGCACACGATATTTTGGATTTAAATACGATATAATGTTTTTTATTGCAGGTATACGTGAGCAATAGTGCAAAATACAGTGAACTTGGTCATCCTTTTGGTTACTTGAAAGCTAGTACAGCGCTGAATTGTGTAAATTTATTTGTGATGCCTTACAATTATCCAGTCCTCCTTCCACTGCTAGGTAAATACCACTTCATAAACATTTTCTTAGGTGGTAGGCAATTGAAAAAAATTGATCTCATCTAAATGGATTACTGCAATTAATGCCAGTATTAATCACACCTGTAGAAAAGTAGAATGTTGAGCAATGTATTTGTCATCAGTAACTTGTTTCACTTGTCACCAATTGGCTGACCTTCATGACTCAGACTCAATGTGTAAGATGATTTACTTAATCATCATACTTGCACGTATGTTTTGGTCTTGCTTCTTTTATTGTTTTAGGAGCCATTTTCCCAATCTATTGTCTCAATTACCAATTTCCTTTGATATATAATTTGTCAGGTTCCATCTTTTGGCTGCAACATTAATCTGGTCTGTGTGTTTGTTTAGTTTAGTTATATGTTAAAATACATATATTTAAGCATTGAGGAATTGGCATTTCTTTGAGAGTTTCTTTTATTAGAAAAGAAGATGCAATGCTGTGTAGAAA